>NC_071497.1:15629412-15941912 GCF_028500815.1 Rissa tridactyla
TCCTGATTAATTCAAAAAAAGGGAAAATTGTGCAGTTTAGCCATTGATTTCAAGCATCACAGACAGAAGGAAGAAAAGTTATCTTTTAATAACTCAGTATATGAGTAGTCAGGATCTCGACTTCAAAGCAGACTGCCTCTAGACTAGAGATAGGTCAGGTTCTGAAATGTAGTCTGAGCCTTTTTCACTTAGCCCATGACCTATTTAGGAGCTCATCACTTTCACAATGTTAAACTAATTGGTTAAACAATTTCTTTAAACAAATCACTATTACTGTAATGTGTAGATGAAAGGATGGAAACTAAGAGACATTTTTGTCTCACAACAGAATCTATTTTTGATTTTTGGAGTTTTAGTTTTTCACTATCTCCTTCACTAAATTTTTGAGCAGGGCAGATTTTCTTTAATCTTATTGGCAAGTGTCTGAGCTCTCCAAAGATATTTTGTCAGCTGTCCAAATTTAATTTGTATCTAAGATAACCCAGCTAGCTGGAAACTGGTTTTTTTTTCAGTTTCTTATAAATAGCAAAGGAAGTATATGACATGTTAATTTTCGTAAGAACATTAAATACGGTCTTACTAAGATTGCTGTAGGAAAGGAAAAAAAAGGTTGCCTTGGGTTCAAAGGAGTCTGTGGCAAGTTTAATGGAGAAAAAAAGGCATGTTAAAGATACATCTGTTTATTTTTTTTTTCCAAAAATATTCTTGATTATAATTTTTGCTCTCTCAGTGTGACAGGATTTTAGGTCATACACCACAACGTAACACTGCAGTAGAAAACAAGAGGCCCTGGATGCAGATGCCTGTCAAAAAATTGTGTACACATACACAGGGGTAAAGTCTGATGCAGTTACTTTATAAAATAACTAATTTATGGTCATAATCAAATCAATACGTAGCCTTAGCAAAGCCCATTAAGATGACAGAAGAGCTTTTCAGACTGAACAACAAGCCCTATATGCAAAGATATATGTTTGTACGGACACATCACACTGAGAAGAACAACAGTTCAACTGTCAGAAAGAGTTCTTGGGTTGTGCTTTTTATCTACTAACTAAGCATAAGTATCCAAAGACAGTTAAAAATTATTTCCATACAAAATTTTTACATACAAAAATTATGTAACATCGAATTTCTGTTTTCTCCAGGCTATGGAAAAACTCTGTGGTCTTCCTTTTCTGTAAATGCACAAGCAGTTTCAGATTTGAAACTCTTTCATTTATTAATATTTACCTCCTAGTTACCTATAAGCAAGACATATCATAAAACTGTAACTTAAATTGTTACACAGTAACACTTTGACACAAAGCTGGGGGGGCTGGCTGACACAGCAGAAGGCTGTGCTGCCATATAGAGAGACCTGGACAGGCTGGAGATCTGGGCAAAGAGGAACCTTATGAAATTCAACAAGGACAAGTGTAGGGTGCTGCACCTGGGGAGGAATAACCCCATGCACCAGTACAGGCTCGGGGCTGACCTGCTGGAGAGCAGCTCTGTGGAAAGAGACCTGGGAGTCCTGGTGGACAACAGGATGACCATGAGCCAGCAATGTGCCGTTGTGGCCAAGAAGGCCCATGGCATCCTGGGGTGCATCAAGAAGAGTGTGTCCAGCAGGTCGAGGGAGGTCATCCTCCCCCTCTACTCTGCCCTGGTGAGGCTGCATCTGGAGTACTGTGTCCAGTTCTGGGCTCCCCAATTCAAGAGGGACAGGGAACTGCTGGAGAGGGTACAGCAAAGGACTACCAAGATAATTAGGGGACTGGAACAACTCTCTTATGAAGAAAGGCTGAGGGATTTGGGTCTCTTCAGTCTGGAAAAAAGATGGCTGAGGCGGGACCTTATCAACACTTAGAAATACTTAAAGGGTGGGTGTCAGGAGGATGGGGCCAGGCTCTTTTCAGTGGTGCCCGGCAACAGGACAAGAGGTAATGGGCACAAACTTGAGCATAGGAAGCTCCATGTAAACATGAAGAGGAACTTCTTTACTTTGAGTGTGGCAGAGCACTGGAACAGGCTTCCCAGAGAGGTGGTGGAGTCTCCATCTCTGGAGACATTCAAAACCCACCTGGACACGTTCTTATGCAACCTGCTCTAAGGTGACCCTGTTCTGGCAGGGGGGTTGGACTAGATGATCTCCAGAGGTCCCTTCCAACCCTATGATTCTATGATTCTATGATTCTAACACCACTTCTTTTTCAACAGTTGGTCTTGTCACTTTCTGCTCTAGCACTAGCATCCCACAGATGATTTTGTCCTTTTGCATATTTTTTTAAAAACGAATGGCAGGGGTGGGCTGAAAAAAACCACCCCAAATAATACAATCAATCCCACCGCTTATTTGTAAAAATAAAACTATTTCTGTACTCTGCTACAATTGAAACACCCTTTCAGAATCCCATCCATTTAAATTTTCAGTACAACTCATATTCGCATCTCAACAGCAATTAACAACAGCGCAAGGTATCTCAACACATAGAGTTACACATATAAAACCTGTTTTGAATACAGCTTTATCCTTCATATCTTTTTTATCCCACCTCCATATGCCATTCTGCTTTCTTCCTTTAGGAAACTCCAGAAGTTGTAGCCAAAACCATTCCTTTCACTCCTGTTACCGCACTTATCCTTGTCAATACTGGCATCAAAAGCCCTGTTTGCCCTCATCTTCAAGTCTCTTCATCCTCGTCTTCATCTCTTCTCACAGTCTGGTTCTCCATCTTAGTTCTTAATGCCCTTCTTCAAATAGTTGTTAATTGTTACTTCCTTCATCTACACATGTGACACAAGGCTTCATGCCATAGAGTATGGCCACTGGTAAGTAATAAGTTTCTTTCTAAAACTAAAAAAATACATTTATTTCAACATTATTATTTTATACTTCCAGAAGCAGGCCAATGGCATCAGCTCAAAAGCATTTCTACTGTGCAGCTCTTTTCAAAATTTTATAATTAATGCAGGATTTGTTTCACAGAAGCAGCAACTCTAATATCTGCAATATTTGAGACTATCTCTGATTTCTGAGGTAGGTTCATTATTCACGAGAACACAAGATCACCTGAATTAAAGAAGTGTCTCACACCTATACTTATCTATCAAAGTGACTTCAGAGAGGATAGAAGCATAAAATGAGCAATCAGGGAGTACTAGACTGGAAAACTTGATCTGACTTGGTAGTTGACCCAGCTTCAGGCAGGAGGATGGACTAGAAGTATCCAGAGGTCTTGAGTAATTTTGGAGTCCTGACATTCTATGAGTCTGTCCTTGATGAAAGTTTCTCATCCAAATAGAAAAATAGATTTATACCCTGAAACTTTATCTTGTTTGTACATGTGTGTACATGTATTTTATATATTTATATATTTACAAATACAAGTGCTTCTTCTGAGGCATGAACATGTGTGCTTAACATTTTTTCTAACACTTAGAAGGGACTTTTTTTTCTTCTTAGGTCAGGAAGAATATAGTGATAATTTCACCAAAATCATATGTACAAAACTCACACACACTGTAAAACTTATGGTCACAGATTTGAAGATTCTTTTAGGTCATAGAAGATATTGAAATCTTTCACTATTTCTTAATACTCTTAAGAAGTTTAAATATAATAGTTAGTTTGTTAAAATTCATAATCTTATCTCTTTTATTTTCACTTTAAAAATTAAGTCTTCTGAGCCTGGAAGCAAAGGTTTAATTACCTTTAAGCCTGTGGAAATCACTATTTTAAGCAAAAACTGGGAAATTTGTCTTTCTGTCAAACTTTAGAAATACTTTGTGTCATGAATGATGAAATGCAGAGCCTGCACACTTGTAGTTACAAGCTATGTCCTTTTTGAGGGGTTCTTATCACTTTAAAGAGATGCACAGCCATGATATGGGCTTGGTTTTTGTGATAACAGGCAGGAAGTTTGGGTCAGCATCCTCCTAAATTCAGTTCTTGCTCAAGACCCTGCAGAAGCAGATCGTTTCCAAAAATTACTTCAGTAGTAACTGCTTTCTTTAACCTACTATGTTTCTCCAGTCCTGCAATCATGCTTAACTGGCTTTCTTGCTAACGTGTATAATATAACACTCAGGAAGTAATTTAGACATAACCTAAGAGACTGGAGGTCTCAAAGGAAGTGTTTTTGTCATACTATCATCACAATCAGACACATGGTGTTGGTGGGGTTTTTAGGCCTAAAGACTAAAAATCCAGACTTCAGTGTCCTCGCTCCACAGCCACTGCAGAATGCCTTTATGTTTTGATAGATATATGGCTGATATAATGTCTAAACAGAAATAGCTACATATAATTTATGTACAATACAATGTGCAAACAAAACTGCCCAATTCTGTTAGAAAGAAGTAGTTCTTCCACTTACAGTAAAGACTGCATTTGTCTTACTGATATTGAAGACTATATGTTGCATGATTATATGGGTTACATGATTATATGTTACATACATGATGCAAACCCGCAATGCGGAGTAAAAGAAATAAAGATCTGAGGAAGGAAAAGATTCAACTCGAACTTCAGAATAAACAAGAATAGACATCTTGAAAATCTTACAGTGCTTCAGAACCACTGGTCAGAGGAGAAAAACTGGGCTTCTGAAATTCATAGTGTGGCTTCTCAGGGGAGCTGTAAGTGGAACCAAAAAGCTGAGAGCAGTGGGAATACTTTAAGCTCCCAGACATAACTTTACTTAGAAGTTGTCACTTGTAAAGTATTTGTTTTCCAGTTTTCCTCAAAACACAAAAAAGTCACTGAATTTCTGTTCCCATTTGTAATCAAAATAATTTTTAAAAATCCAAAAGCCTCTAACAATAAAGAGAATTTCCATTCAGATATTATGAATATGTCACTGCCAAAGGTTTATGATGACAGACCAACTATATATGTTCAGTAAGATCTTTTGATGTTATCACTGATGCTATTTAACATGATTTTGTTCTGCTGGCAGTCACCAGGGACTCCCAATCGTTAATAATAAGTTTTCCTCTTTTTCATGTTGTTTTAACTACAGGTTCTCTGACCAATTTGGTGGAACCTTCTGTATAAATTTTTATTCCACCCTTCTGTTTGCAAAAAGCCTTTTGATTTGCTTTTGGATAATAGAAAAGTGTTGCTGTCTGAAAGGAAATTACTTTTCCACATACAATTTAAAATATTCTCTTGCTTCCAAGAGATACTCCAAAAGCAAAATACTAGAAGATTGTGGCACCAACCTGTACAAGGCAATGGATGGGTTTTGTGGGTTATTAAACAACAAAATAAAATGGAGGAGCAGCTAAAATGGCAGCAGCTCTTTATGTAGCAAACACTAAAACTGTAAATAAGGTCTTTTCACAAATGAGCCCAAAACTACCTGAGAGTACATTTGAAAAGTAACCTCATAAAAAGAATATACACTTTGTCTACCACAGGGTGCTAAATTTAAACCTTTTTAGAGATCTAAAATGTAATTCACTCCACACACCCTTACATTAAAAAAGACATGTCAAAAGTAAATTAATGTTACTTACACAAATAATCAAATATCTATTTTGAAATTAAAACCAAAATTATCGTAAACCAAACAACTGTCTAGATAGACAATATTCAAAGGCAAACATAATGCATGCTAGCCAAATTGAAAATACAAAATAGAAGGCAAATACATGAGGAAAGCTAGAGAAAATGTATTTGAAAAACAAAATCAGAAGGAAGTGGGATAAAAGAAGATCTGTGATATCATAGAAAGCACAAGTAGAGTGCTGAGATCAAAATAAGCAGTTTGATGCTTTAAGCCAAGAAACAAGTGATGGTTTCATCATATGAATCAAGTGACTAGAAGAGCAGGAAAACAAGATCTCCTTAAGAGCAACATTATACGCAAATCTTCTAAGGGAGAGCAAAGAAATATGGAAGAAATCAGTTTAAAATAATTTAGTCAAATCTTGACATGCAAAAGCCTCGGTACCAAGGCAGAAAAAAATTGCTGGTGATGTTTGAATGTAAAAATTTAAAGAGGGAAGGGAGACCTATAAAGCAGAAATACCAAAAATTATATATGTTTAAAATGTGAGGAGGAAGTATTTTACTTAGCTTTGTTCAGGGTAGCAGAGGGAAGGTTAGAGGAGGAAACAAATCAGAGACAGCATTGTAAAGTACGCTGCTATCAAAAACCCAGAAGCAATGGCATATGCCCCAAATAGAGAATATCTTAGCTGACTATATCTTCCTCTAGCAGACAATTAAAGTCCACAGCACAATTATTTTCTTTGAACAGTCCAGTAACAGTGGCATAGAGCTCATCAAACAAGATTGACTGTTACTCAATATTTAAAGTAGCATTAACTTTTCTTTGGCATAAAGTCATGCCTTTTTCAGGAAAAATGTGTTTCTTGGAACATCTAATTGTACAAGGTCCATGTATATTTTGATTGGATGTCTTAATCTTAGAAAAAATTACTAATTTCAGGGACTATGGCCTGGAACGGGAGATTTGAGGTTTCTGTCACAATGCAGAACTCAGCAGTAGAAACCACAGTATTCACTTTCAGGGAAAAGAGGGCAAAATTCTCTCATGTTACTTCTCCTCTATTTAAAGAGTAACTGAGTAACTATTTAAAGAGGCACTGAAGACGTCTACTGTGTGTCCAAGAGAATGACATATAAAGAGACCAAATGCTGACAGTTAATAACTTTTTAATGAGGAATGACATTAACTAGGAAGTAATAAATAGATTGCTCAGAGAGGCTATGGGATCTCCATCCACAGAGACACTGGGAACTTGACTGGTCCCAAGCAACCTTGTTTAAGATGGCGTTGTAGAAGGTCATACCAGGGGCTACCAGTGGCTCCTACCAGCTCAAATCATTCTGTTGTTACACAACAATTCCTTATTGTGACAATTATTTTATGGCGGTGATTTTTTGCACAAAAGCACTCTTGTTGAGAAAAAGGTATGAGGATGACAAATGTATACCTGAAGCTGTTTTAAACTAGTGAGAATAATATCAGTGGCAATAAAATATTTGGAGAAAGCTTTAAAACCAGATTTCTTTTCTGAAACCAGGATTTCCAGGCCTACAGAGAAAACCCTCCTTATAGCAATCAATGAAAAATCACTCTGAAAATGGTGTAGCAGTTACAGGTATTCCCTTTACCTAGAAGTATGCCTATGTGCTTGGAAATTGTTCTAACATGATATAGAGCAAATTCCAGTGCCAGCAGGATGATCAGGGTGCAAATGCTATCAAGGAGGGGGAAGAATACACAGACTTCCTCAGAGCCCCCTACCACAGTAGTTAGACCAGCAGCTGAAGAGGTTCTCCTAGAGTCAGTGGTGATTTTGAAGGCACTTGTCTCATAACTATTTATTTTAACTTCTTTACTACAAACAGTTTCCCTGTGACAAATCAAAGTGGGTAAGTTAAATTCTGCTGGTTTTGAACACAGTTTTGAAGTCTGTACCATGTTCCTGTTCCTGTTCCCATACATCTCAGGTTTCTGTTCACAGATACTTTGCCAAGAGCAGAATTGTTCTACATGTGCCTATGCTAGGATGTGTACAGGGCAAGAAACACCAAACAGCTGTGCATGGAGAAGAATAAAAACACCATCCAGATGGACAGCTGAACAATGTAAATACAGTGGCTTTGGCTGCCACACCAAGTGTGCTGAAAACCTACCAGAAGCTCAGGGAGGGCAAGATCAATTACTCTGCAGCGGCGGGAAGTCTACTTTTCACTGACTTCTTTTGGGATTACAGTGACCATGTCAAACCTTTGTTGGAGAGCTAGCACAAGACTTTACTAAAGGAGGAGATTCTGCCTCACCGGAATATTTAACTTGCCTGTACACCTGTATCCAAGCCAACTTATGGGAGAGGAGAGGCTAATCAAACTGCATGACATAATTGTTATGTTGTTAATGTGATAGAAATGCAACTTTTTTTAGCAGTTAATTTTTTTGGGGGTTGTTTTTCTAAACAGATATTTTTGATTATAAAATATAACCGCAACAATTTTGTTCCTTAGAATATGTTCATTTAAAAGAGGCTTTCTTAATATGCAAGTATGAAACAAAACTAGTCAGTGAGATCTATCTGGTTTTTCATCTGAAAGCCTAATTTGTCACTTGAAGTCATAACACACAGTTCATAAACTCAGGAATTTTGGGCCTGTTAGAGGAAGATTTTGTGACAGATGATTGAATTTCCCAACTAGAGCATGATTTTATATTATGAAGAACGGTGGTATATTTCAGTAGAAAATTTTATATTGACATAAAAATATTTGCAGTGTTTTGGCTGATTGTACTTTCCATGAATCTTTATAAACACCTCTATATTTCAAGGGCTATACCACATTACATAGGTTGTGAAAACTTTAGCAACATTTACATACAGATGAGACAAAAATCCAAATGTGGAAATAGATATTTATGAGCTTTCACATATAAGTAAAATTTTATGTCTGTGTGTGCATGCATGTGAACGCATGTATTTATTTCCTTACTGTTAGTTCTTTTTTTAGTTTTCTCTCCTGTGTGCAATAGCAAGGACAGTAATTAAAAGGTATGAAAAATACTTTGAAAAAAATGCATGTGATACAGTTACTGTTATTTCAGAGTATGTCTTTGATTCATCCCATCATCTCTGCTAGTGTTTTGGCAAGGTAATTAATATTTCAGTAGAATGCAATGTTTTTGACTCATCACATACCAATAAAGTATGTTTTATATATAATTTTCATAATTTTCAAAAAAAATACAGGAATGAAATGCAAAGGAATAAAATTTAGTTATGATTTAAGACCTGTGTTTTCAAAATCCTCACACCACTTCCAAATATTTTTACAAGAAAATATAGAAGTCTCTTTTGTTGTCTGCTCAGCTTTTTCTGAGGACTGCAGAATATCTGTATTGTTACTATCAGGGAAAATAATAAGGGGCAAGGTAGTTAAACAAGACTAAAAAAATTAAGAATCTAAGTACTTTTCAATTACTGTAGGTAGTCTCTGTCATAAAGACAGAACTATTGAAAATTTCCAAATTGGTGATACTTATAAAAAAATAATTTTGTCCTGATGACATTTACTGTGAAAGGATACTCATGGTCATGATACATAAACGCATTTGTGTGGATGAGTGTAAAGTCTGACGTAATTTGAATTTAAAGTGGAAGACTGGGCAGAGTATCAAGGAAAGATATTTCTTGTCTTTAAACCGTAGTAAAACTTTTAACACTCTTTAAATGCCTTTTGCTGCCTTTTTCATATTTCTCCTTAGATAACAATCTTTCTGATTAAGAAATACTTCCAAGAAAGTTGAATTAATATCAAAGTGAAACCAAAATGAGAAAAATTACAAAAGTTTTTAATACAAAGAAATCTGATGATGTTTTTTTCTGATATATGATGAAGGACAGGGCATATGAGACAATTTCCCTCATGAATAAATATAAATTAAAGCCATTTTTCACCAGATATGTATTTAACTTTCTACAGCTATATCATCAAACACAAGAAGAGTATAAAATTTTATATAGCAACATAATACTTTTAAAAAATGGAAGTTTTTCACCAGTACTGTAAAAGTTGTCATAGCTAGCCCCCTGAAGCAAGTAGTTCTTGATTTCCTTTTATGTACATATCCCAGATGAATTATTTCTAAAAAATATTTATTTAAAAATTTAAAGATATTTCTATGTATTATTTAGAAATAATTTATATTACATTTAATCTGAAATACATTGTCATCATTTTATTTAAGTCCAAAGACAAGCTGTGTCCACCCCAGGCAGCTGTCACACTGTGCAGCTGTCACAGTCCCCTGCAGATCCTGCTGGTGGCATTGCATTCCCTGTGTGAAACAGTGGTCATGAAAGTGCCCCCTCACCCAAATGGACAGCACCAAGCATAAAATGATGATGGCAGAGAGTAAAAAAAAAAACTCACTAGAGAGATAGGTCCACAGGAGATAAGGTAATTGAGTTCCTGTGGTTGGAAGGGCTTCAGGAGATCTCTGGACAAGCTTCCTGCACAGAGCACATTTAATTCTGAGTAAAAAGCATGGGGCTTTGACCAGTCATGTCTTGAAAACCTCCAAGGCCAGAAGGTCCAAAACCTGCCTCAATGCTTAATTATCCTCAAGGTGAATGTCTTCTTTTTTAACCTTAGCTCCGTTCTTACTGATGACGCTATGTCCCGTATCTCTCATCCCATACCACTGAGAAGAGCCCATTCCTGTCCCCTTCATTCTCTCCCCATAGACACTGAGGTGCAGTTATGGGCCTGTGAGATGTCTCTACTCCAGGTTCAACCAGTCCTGGCCCCACAGCCTTTCCTCACAGGGGGAGTGCTCCAGCCCCACTGTCCCAATGGCATCCCCTGAGCCCCTCTGGTTTGTCAATTTCTTTCCTTCACTGGGCAGTCCCAAGGAATGCAACAACAAATCAGAAGCTTCAAAGCATCTAAGCCTTTAGATAATGATTTTGCATAGGGCATGATTTGGTTCTTCTTTTCTTCCTTTTATGTTCACTTTCCTAGAATTCTTTTGACTGGCTTTTTGTCAACTCCATGACTTCTTTTTTTAGGTATTATTAAATAATACATAGTATTTATAACCTTTTTTTGTTGTAAACTTCCTCTTTCAGCTGATATTTTCGTGTATACTTTCTGTGACATACAAATGTTGGTGAAGTCCAAAAATCATTTCTCCAAAGACTTAAGTTTACATATTATTTCAGATTACATTTGCAGGGAAAAGCAAAACTTAGAAAGGAGAATCCATATTTTGATTAGGGCATGCCATCCTGAGTATACCCTGCTTCTACACTTAGAACATTTTTTTCTATACAATACTGTAAATCCTGAGAGACATCCTACTATAAACTTCATAATTTCCTCTGAAGAAGAGAGATTTTAGAAGATGGCCAGACACACAGTTGGTGAAAACTATCACTGCTTTGTAAGTTTCAGGATGCCAATGACAGACTGTCATTTTTTTTTTTTTCAAAAGTATGACTCCTGTATAAATGCCAAACCACACATGTTAAAGGTTAGCTGAAAACTTACTGCTACTTGTGTGTGGAAAGTTCCTGAATGACACCAGGGAAAACCTTTCATAAAGCAAATCATAAGCAATGTTTCTGGACCAGCTTCCGAACGTTTGCAACTCATATATACAAATATATACAATAAAATAAAACAAATATACATTTTTTTTGTGCCCATACACACACATATGTCTAAAGCTATGGCTATACCTATACATATTTCAATGGGGTTTTGCAAGACATATTTTTCCACAGCATTAGGTATAAAAAGGCTAATATCATCCATTTGGCAGGGAAACCAGGTACCCCTGAGGGACCTAACAAATAACCTGGAAAGTGAAATAAAAGGCAAGGGTAGGTAATAATTAGCAAAGATGAGAAACTGAATTGCTTTGTTACATAATTTTAACTCTGATGAATTTGTGATGTTTAAGAAAGGCAACTTGAAAATGGCCATTCAATGAAAATTTGGCTTCTTAAATGAAGGGCTTCTTAAACAAAGCTGCAAGTTTGCTGGCAATGGAAAAATAGTGTTGGACAACACAGCATCATTTGCAGAGGCTATACAGACATATATGCAGGCACCTGCATTGCATAATGTAGAAGTAACTGAGTAGTGTTCCAGTAGGACGCAAAGTAAGATTGGTGTTGCCAGCAATCTTTTACTGCACCTCAGATAGAAGCTTCTTTTCAATTAGACCAAAACGTACTCATTATCACAATATCATTCATACTCCTGGCAATTAATCTGTCACCATTCATAGCACTCATTTGGAAGTGCAAGTTGTTGTGGACCGGATCCAAAGTCCATTGTAGTCAATGAAACTAACTTGAATTTATTTCAGGAAGATCTTTAATAGGCAAATCTAAAGTTTTCCACACAAAACTAATTCATCAACTAAATAAAATGTTCCATTGCTTGGCATGTCTGTATCAGCTGTTAAGTACAATTCATGCTAAGAGTTTATTTAATTTCATTCACAAAAAAATTCGGATCTGCTATCTCTGCATGATTTTTTATGCTATCTGTTAAATCATGTTACTGAAATGCAAAGGTGGACTAAACATTACTAGCTCAGAAAGCATTATTTTGTCTCATAGGATTGTCTGCAGAATTTAAGATGACTGTATTTCAAACCAGATATCACTTTTAATGCAACATCAGTAAGACAAAGCAGGAAAAGTCAGGAAGTATTACAAGTAATAGAATTCTATATAGCAAATATCTTCATACCTTCAAAATAGGAAATTCAGGCTTTTAAATTGTTATGTGAAGACTGGTTTTTTATTATTTAAGAAAGCATATATCATCACTTTCTCAAGAATATTCTGTTCTTGGCAATGATTAAAAATACAGAATTATCTTAATGTTTTGAATAGGTTTGCCAACGCCATCTAACGTTTATGCAGTATCAAATTTCTGGTGGTAGGTCACATTTCAGTCCTTTTGACAAAACCTCCATAAAAGACATACTGTGATCTGGAAAACAAACATGTTTGAATAATTTAGCAGCTATATATAGGCCTATGAAATATTAAAGGGACAATAAAAAACTATAGGGAATTTCACACAGATCATGGCTTGACATCTGTCCTTTCCCTTCTCTTCACTTACCACTGCATTTAGAGGGTACTGCAACTACTAACCACTCCAGACTTACAAGAAGCCATCTGCTAAATAATTCAGACTTCTGCATACCAGTCTACAGAACTTAAGTGGAATCTCTTACACAAAGAAATGTAGAAGCACACAATCATAACATAACTGAGGTTGGAGACACCACTGGAGATCATCTAGTTCAACCCTCCCTTCTCAAAGAGGGTGTCCCTCAAAGGTTCATACTGGGTCCAATGTTTTTAATATCTTCATCAACAACATAGGCAGTGGGACTGAGCGTGCCATCAGCAAGTCTGGAGATGACACCAAGCTGAGTGGTACATTTGATTTGCTAGGGATCAAATCAAGGGAAGGGATGCCATCCAGAAGGACCTTGACAGGCTTGAGGAGTGGGACTGTGCAAACCCCATGAAGTTCAACAAGACCAAGCACAAAGTCATGCACCTGGGTTTGGACAGTCATGAGTATCAGTAAAAACTGGGGCATGAACATATTGAGAGCAACCTTGAAAAGAAGGACTTGGAGATACCGGTGGATGAAAAATTGGTATAAGCCAGTAATGCGTGCTTGCAGCCCAGAAAGCCGATCGTATCCTGGTCTGCATCAGAAGAAGCGTGGCCAGCAGGTTGAAGGAGGTGATTCTCCCTCTCTACTTACCTCTTGTGAGACCCCACCTGGACCACTGTATCCAGCTCTGGAGCCCTTAGCACAGGAAAGGCATAGACCTATTAGAGTCGGTACAGAGGAGGGCCATGAAAATAGTGGTTCGAGATCTGGAACACATCTCCTAGGTAGAAAGGCTGGAACAGTGGGGTTTGGACAGCCTGGAGAAGAGAAGGCTCTGGGAAGACCTTATTGAGACCTCCCAGTACTTCAATGGACCTTATAAGAATGACAGAGAGAGACTTTTACCAAGGCCTCTAAAGACAGGACAAGGAACAATGGCTTTAAACTAAAAAACAGTAGTTTTAAACTGGGCATAGGAAGAAATTTTTTCTGATGACCGTGGAGAGATACTGGAAAAAGTTGCCTGGAGAAGTTGTGGGTACCTCATCATTGGAAGTGTCCAAGGTCAGGTTGGACAGGGGTTTATGCAACGTGATCTTGTGAAAGATGCCCCTGCCCATGGCAGGGGGTTTGGACTAGATGATCTTTAACCCAAACCATTCTGCAATTCTATTATGCTAAAGCAGGGCTGTGGTCAGTCAGGTTTTTGATATCTCCAAGGATGGAGACTCCATAACCTCTCTGGGCAACCTTTTTTGGTATTTGACCATGCTCATTGTACAAAGATGTTTTTCTTATTTTTAAATGGACTTTCTTATATTTCAGTTTGTGCTCATTGCCTCTTGTTCTATCACTGAGCACCACAGAGAAGAGTCTGGCTCTGCCTTCTTTATACCCTCCCATTTTTATACACATGGGTGAGATTCCCCCCAAGCCTTCTCTTTGGCAGGCATGTCTGACAAGACATAAGTTTACCTTCAGAAATCAATGGTGATGACTCCAAGTCACTTCCTTGTCCTGCCAGTGTCCAGGAATGGTTTTGAGAACCATATATTCTATCACCTTCCCCGTGAATGAAGACAAGCTGACCTGCATTTTTTCCATGGATTGTGTCTCCTTGCCCTTCTTGAAGACTGCAGTGTTATCAACCTCTTCCAGTCTTCAGGAACCTTCCTCAGTTGCTATGACCTTTCAAAGATAATTGAGAGTGGTGTTTCAATGACAATGGCTAGCTCTCTCAGCACTCATAGGTGCAACCCATCGGATCTCCTGGATTTGGCTATGTCCAATTTGTTTAAAGGTCCCCAGTCTGATCCTCCTCCACCAAGGGTAAGTCTTTTTTACTCCAGACTTCCGCACTGGTCTCAGCATTCTGCAATTCCTGAGGGATGATCCTACCAGTAAAGACCAAGATGAAGATTTTTCTGTGTCCTTTGCCAACAGGGCCCCTGAACTATCCAGCAGTACACCCACATTTTCCCTGGCTTTGCCATTGCTAATGGTGTACTTAAATAAGCTCTTTTTGTTGCCCTTCACATCCTAAGGCTACCCCTAACTTGTACATCCCTATTTCATTTTTCTTATTCACAACAATGTTGATCTTTCAGATTTTTTGTAGGTTGTGAACCATTTTTAGAGGCACAGTAACAACTAAGTCTCTCTTCACCATTATAACACTTATTGCATATCAACTGTATTTTATGTCTTACACTTCAAAAACCAGCCTTAGGCAGTCTTGGAAGATCTTTCTTCTCAAACTCTGAAAGGTAAAGAAATATGCATTTTTGTTATTTATAGTTATAGCAGTAACTTTGCTTTACTCCTGTTGTACTTAAAAAAACCAAACCAAAACAAAAACTTTGGTATTCCCTCTTCTGCTTGCATTTTATATCACAATTTGCATACCTCTGAACTAATTCATGGTGCAGGCCACTACCTTGATATAGCTGGGAAAATGTGTTGGTTTTTTTCTGAATGTTTATTTCAACAGGTTATTTCTCTGCTTTTCTATCTTTCACCTTCTAAATCTGCTGAGAAGTATGTCCTCATAGTCATCTGAACTCATAAGGAATTAAAAACAGAATGTAAAGTCATAGTTTAAAGGACTATTTTTTTTTTTTTTTGGCAGATTTTTCAAAGAACTGTGATTCACTGCACTAGAGATGAAGGAGACGGTCTTCAAAATTCAGAAAAAGAGTTTTCTGTCTTCTATCCTGTCAATATTGTGAGTTCTGAGTGAGAAGGGTTCTTTGCTGTTAAATCCCAGGAAAGGTATAAAAATCACGGACGGAATATTTCCGTGATGTTTTGACCTTCTTAGTTTCCCACTGGAAGTGTACCTGAAAATGACCACAAATGGAATGTGTTGTGGCACACATTATTTCCTGCAACTTTATCTTAACAACCATTTGTCAATGTTTTTTCATTTGACCTGCTAGGAAGGTGTCATACTAGTGCAATCTGCAACATAGAACTCTGTCATACAAATTGTCTTTTTAAGGATGTACTGTCATTTTATCAGAAAACAGACATTAGCTGTTTATTTTATAAGCAGCTCTTAAAACAGAAAAGTTTTTAAAACTGGACTGGTGAGTTCCTTAAATTCATATATAAAGTTTAAAGTGAAAGCAAAATAATTTTGAAACTGCAGGATTTATCTTCAAATTTCCAAATTATTTTTCCCCTCACCCAAATAAAGACATACATAAACTAAAAGTAAAAAAGGAAATAAAAACAAACAAACAAACAAAATAAGAAAGAGCCACCCAACAACCTAGCTTTAAAGTAGAAAAGAAGAAATATAAAGACATAAATGTCTTATGGACTGGGAAATTTCAGCTATGGAAAGAAAAACAGGAACACATATCTGTTTGTTAAAAGAAATTAACTCGTCTGAACAAATTTGAAGCATATATTTTGAGTAGAGTGAAATATTTCCTTGTGCAGAGATTTGATTATATGTTTTACAGTGGCATATGAGATATAAAAGCACATCATGAGTTATGAGAAAATACATATCAGAGAGGGAGGAAAGATGAGGGCATTGGCCTGAACTAAAAGATGGTCTAATACGTGTTGCCAATGGGAAGGCAGAAAAATAAATGTGCAGTATAATTATGCCTGTTCTGTGGTTAGACAAAGGGGTCATTTTTGTAGTAGAGCTCTGGTTTAGCGTACAAGTAATAAACATCTGCAGACCATGTCTTTAAACTTTATTTGTTTAACTTCTTAAAAATAATTTTGTGGGTATTTTTGGCATTTAATCCCAAAGCATTTATCTGAGGCAACCCCTCAGGAAGCCAAAGCCAGATTCTACCTGAAATCAATAAAGACAGAGGAAAATCAAGCAGTCATAGGAAAAAATAAGAGGTGAAATGTTAGAATAGACCAAATTTTGCTTCAAACTGATCTTGTGCACATTCTGTCACAGGAATACACCATCCAAGACTAGTGTAACGTCCTCTGGGCTCTGCAGCAGTTCTCCCTGCATTCCATATAATGAAATTTCTAGAGAACTATTTTATCATTTATAATCTTCCTTTTATATATACACACATATGAAGCTGATATCACTTCAGGGGTCAGTTGCCTTTCAAGTAGCCAACTGCTGTAGTAGATAATGCAATACACAATTTCCTGGTAATCAGTAAATGAATGTAAAGCTACTTACAACTTGATGCTGGCATGGATTAAATACTTCATCAAACGATTCATATCGAAGACCGCCTTTTTCTTCACTGCCTCTCAAGCAATGTTTTTCGTGCTTGTCTTGCTTAAATTAGGAGTTTACCTCAGATTCTGGACTAGAAATACAAACCATGTATGTAGGTGTTTCATTTATTGTGCTATGAATATTGCTAGTGTAAAATGAACTACTAGTTTTGTTAGTAAAACACTAGATGCTTTTCAGTCTGATTTAGTTCTGGAGTGGATGACAGCTTGTTCTGTTTAGGTGTTAAGGAAGGCTGTTAGATAAGTCCCTTAACACTGAAGAAATTTCATAGCCTGAAATTTCAAGCTATTCTTCATAGTCTGAAGAATGGAAGAAGTCCACACTTACACATAAAAAAAGCACTTTAAAGTCTTGCTTTAAATCTAAACAAGTAATCCCTTCTGAATATGTTCTTAAAAAAAAAAAAAGCTTAAATTTTATTCTGATGTATATTAAATACTTTGTTTTGATGAAATGATTGATAACAAAATTATTCATTTCACTGCCTCTTGAGGACTGTATTACTTAGAAGTTTGGGTAGGTTGTCTCTATGTAACATACTTTAGGAAAAAAATGTACAGAAAATACACTTTTGAGTAAGCAAACAAGAATCTAGCCTGAACAAGAGCTAGTATTTTCCGTAACTCAGTTTAAGTCCTCCTAACCAGGGCCACTTCAAGGGCTTCCAACTGATTCATATGTGTAGAGGATCCTACTAAATAGGTATAAAGGGAATAGTAAGTGGTTTATGCTTTAAATTTTTTTGGATCCTTTCTAACAATGACCTCTCCACTCCCAAGGAACAGTAAAACCAACGTCTTTGATCTGCCTGACCCTGCTGTTCTTATCTTCCCCTCTGTAGTATTTTACTGCTTTTGACAATCAGGCATACAGGCAGCAGGAAGTGCTTGTCCTATCAAGACAGCTGCAGGGATGACTATCTCACATTCTAAAATGAATTAATAATTTTCATTTATGATTTTATGCTTTCAATATTAATATTTATTAGTTTTGCATTTGATTCTTTTTTTTTTCTCAGAAAATAAAATAGAATAACGGAACTATGGTCAGAGAAACACTCTTTTCCTTCTGCTTTTTGGTAGATCACCATATCTGATTGATCACTGTATGAACGTTTACGCAAGAATGACTTTCCTAAATGAGATGTGCAAAAGAGCTAGATTTTCATGATTCAAGTTATGTGAGGTAAATTAGAGCCAAGGCAGGTCAATGAACTCATAATTTGCTTAAATTAACACTACTACTAGCTGTGAAATTCTTTATCGGCAACTGAGTGACACTCACAAGAATGCAAAATTCTTCTTCATCTTTGAAAACATCAAAGCACAAGACAATAATTATTTCCAGTCTAACCAGATGCAAGCTGAGATGTATGCTATAAACAAGGGATAATACCAATCACAACAGTTGCAACTGGCTTATGCAAACCAAGCATACTTTCATAGAAACAAAGACAATTTCATTAAAATGGCATTCCTGTTTCCAACAGGAAACAGACCATAATCATTAGCTTGGTAATGCACTGATGACTGTAATTTTGGTGTTCTTTGAGCTTTCTAGATAGCAAATGCACATGCACTCAGGAGAACATTCTCTAATGTCTAATAATATGTAAGCAGTCTTTACACCCACCTCAGAAATGCTTGAAAAGTTATACAGATATTAACTGTATCTCACAATAAATGTAAAGATGTTGAAACATACATCACAGAAGGTATCAAAATTAGAGCAAAGGAGACAACTCAGGAATCCCCGTTTCCAAGAATTATGATTGATGCCTTAGAAAAATATCCCATTGTTATAATGAATCGATAGCTAAAGAAGAGTGAGAAAATAGAAATAATACCTATTTACCTAACAGAAAAAATAGAAATAATACCTATTGCCAGTACAGTAACATTTTCAGCATTATTAACCATCTTATTTCTTATTCCACAGTTCTGAACTGTTATGAGTTAACAACATTTTTGAAGCATTTCCATAATGACTTTTTTCTGATTTCAGTGCATTTCTTCCAGTTTTGCCGTTTGTTTTTATAATACATTCCTTACTTCATGGATGAACCTCAGAAATGAACCTTCCATTCTTTCAATCTTAATTGTTTATTTGTATATAAGATATTTAATGAGCAAACAACATATTAATGGCCCTGATGGTACGTTAATGCGTGTCATAAGTTTCATGTTATAGCCAACTTCCATCAACGTTTTTTACATGGAGAAAATTCTCCACTACATAAATTAAATTTATGCATCAAAATATACCAAGTGTCCAGATTAATTGTATTTATTCACTGCATGTGCTAGCCAGTTTATGATTACATGTTTTGCAAAGTGATTTAAAAATGCTTATATTTTAATTAAGTGATTTTGTATTTTTCAGTGGCATAATAGCCCAACATGAATCAGGAAAAGAAAAAAAAAAAAAAAAAGGAAAAAATAGAGGGGAATGAAAAGATTTTATAGCTTTCCAGGTATGAATTTCTCTTACTGAGGTAAAATTCAGAACGTACAAACAATGACATAGATGAAAAAGGAAGAAAGCTTAATGAGAAATAACTGGATAATTCCTTCCTAATTGAATGGAATGTCCACACTTTATTGCTCAGGATGAAAGCACTAATCACCGTGCCTTTAGTACATGATATTTATTAAACTCTGAACAAAGAATTCCAATAGAGCTACAGATTCATTCTTCATTAATATGCAATGAACCTCATAAAAAATCAAAAATCCAAACAAACCCCCAAGACATTTCATATTATATAGAAGAAAAAAGTTGGTTAGAAAAGAGAAACTCTCACAAGAAGTTTTAAATTAAAGTTACAGGAGATACAAGCTCATGGAAAGAAATTAAAACTATGTTTCTGAAAATTGTCCTTTCAGAAAGGTTCCATATGGCTTAATTATTTTTGGTTTTCACTTTATTGGTCACTAAATTTTTCTGGAATTAATTCCCTCCTCTAAAAAAACCCACAAAATACCACTCCCCTTAAAAACCAAGAAAAAACCCAACCCTGAATTAGCAAAGAGTGAACTGACTCCTTGTGCTCAGGATATATTCTCAAATTGTTTAAACTACATCCAAGACATTATGGATTTGGGTTCTAGCAAGAGAAAGAAAACAGCATGGGCTACTGATGTTTATCACCAGGAGAAAGGGCACAAATTGGACAGACACTGAAAATAGAAAGACCAGTCATCTGAAGCAACTTTGCAATCTTCAGCTTTTATCATCTATGAAAGTTTGCACAAGTAAAATGAATCCAGTTCCCAAAGTTAATTGTGTTGAGTGATTGCGCAGCATAGACTGCAATCTGTAGAAAGCGAAGGAAAAAAATTGCAACTCTCCAAAAGAGATGTAAACCTGTAATTTTGAACTATTTCCTTGACTGACAAATTTTTAATTTACTGGGAATTTAATTTTTACTGAAATGAAAACACAAGTAAATGCACGATAATAGCAAAAAACAAAAGGCTTTATGTTAATTTGTGAACTGCTACACACACATATGAACAGTTTCATTCAGTTGCATATCTACTATGCTAAAAATATGTATATTTGCAAAATTGGAACTAAATTTCCACCTTTAAAATATGTATTTCTATAATAAATTCCCTAGGCATGCAAATGATGAAAAAGTCAGCTTGATAGCAAAAGTCAATTATATTCAATAAAACTATATAAAATGTTTCCAACATGTCTTGTCTTTTTGGCATTGTAGAATAATTCATTAAATTTTACTTTTTTTTTTCCCCCTCAAAAGATCAACTTGTTTCCACATAATTCATACAAGATTTAAAAAGGGAATAACTAAGAATACTAGAAAAAATGACGTATCTGAAATTTATACTGTCATCATACAAAGGGGACTTCTTTCACCATGTCCTCAATTGTGACAGTCATTCAGTGGCCCTACATACATGTAGGTTCCTATCTATCTCTTCTACCTCCATTTATGGAGTCCCAAGGCTGAGGCACTTCTGCGTAAGATTTTTCTTTTGAAGTAGCACTAGTGAAATGGAATATGATAATACAGCTGACAAAGTACTCCAATTCTTGTGTTTGATGTAGTCTTTGGTACATTGCCAGTCTGACAATACTTTGCATCGTTATGGATTTTACTAAAATCCGTTTCAATGAAAACATTAAACAGAATTATTTTTAATAAATACTCTCCTGACAACTCTTAACCTTTCTACATCCTGATTACATTTCATTTTCACTCTCACATTACAGTTCTCAAAGTAAGAGCTACAGAATTCAGTTATGTTTTTTTTTAAGAACATCAGATTTGTCTGTTGTGATTTAATTTACACAAAATCTAGATTTGTTTTTGCCCACTTTTTCTTTTCTCCACCTATGTAGTTAATGTTTTCTTCCAAGAGCTCTCTTAAGATTTTTCAGAATCCTATGTCAAATGAAGGTTGTTGTTATCATCTTGACCATCATTTTTCCAATATAGGCACTACATACATAGCACAAGCATGTAACTCCTGAACTGTTTGTTAGTTCTTCCATTCCCCTTGAATTTAGAGCTTTATCTCTTATATTAGACTAGCCATTTTAGGTGGCTTTTATAATGAAATAACACAATGTGGATCTCTAACTGATACTTGACCGTGTCACAGACAGTAATAGCACACATGGAAGCTGCTGAACTGTTTTACCTTGCTATGTTGGCCAGATGCTATGTGAGTTTTCATTATGATACCACTTACATACACCTTGTTAAACATACAAAACACAAATGCACAAATCTGGAAAGAGGGTTTAAATAAAACCTCTTCCCAAAGCAAGAAAAAAAAAAAAGAGTTGTAGCATCTTTAGCTCCGCACATGTATTTGAATCTGATTCTATGACCTGTAAAAAAGCAAACAGCAGTCATTGCTGAGGAAGAAAGACATATGCAATTCTTCCAGGACCATTTAGTTCAGGAGCATTTTGTTCACAGGGGGAAAGGGATTGTGCCACTGATCATAAGTAGTCAGGACGGTTTAGAAGGGGAAGGCAAGAAGAACAACTGATTTATTCATTCTGAATACCCTTTGAGTTCTATATAGACAAAAGACAAACAGACGGTCAGCAGACAGATAGACAAATATATCTCAAATAAAATTATTCAGGAGACCATCAGTTCTGTGCAGGACATGATGCGTCAGTGCTGATGTGTAACATCAAGGGCAAGTCAGGCTCTGTCAGATGGTCAGAGAAACCAATCACTCTCCCAGTAAAGCAAGGCTAATTTTACATTTGTAAGCAATGAGGCAGACTGAAGCCTTCAGAAGTAGTCTTCTGTACTGACTGTCCAGCAGCAGTTGGAGTGAGTAAAATTAACTCCTCCAGTTTCGTTAAAAGGACTCCAGTGTGTGCTCACCAGGATCACTCTGTGAGATTACCTGCAGCAAAATAGGTGGGATGACTAGGAGATTCCCTTAAAAAAGCACTCCTTTATTCAAAGTGAGTATTTGACTAATGCTTAGGTTACATGACGGATGTTACTGATTTTGTTCTTCTACCCAAGTGATACTTTTCATATGGGTGCTTCAGCAGAATTGTGATTGCATCTGCATTTTTATAAACTTAAGACATACATTATTTTGTCTTTTCACAGAGTACTTAGTGTCAGATTTTAAATACCATATTAAGGAGTTACATACCTAGAGTAGGACTGTATTAGTGATAAATTACATTATGAGATACTATACCCACACATAAAGGGAATATGATCTTTCATTTTGTATATCCAGGACATATTTGCAGTGTTTGCTATCAGCTGTCATTACATGATTCATCCATTCCCACTGTAGTTTGCTAGAATACAAAGAAGCTTATTCGCATCAGATGTTGATAATCATGTGACTTCAACTAGATTAATGCTAAATGGTCATAAGGCCCATTATTAGGTCTTGGAAGCCAGTTTATGCAGGGAAATAAAGGAAAAGGTAGCTAATAATATGACTATAAGAAAATTGCCATTTGCTTATCCAAATGTTAGTTCTTAATGAAAAATGTCCCTTATTTCCCATAATTATTTAAGTAATTGAAACTCCAAGATTAAAGTTTCCACGGTTTAATTACTACTGCAGGCCCTATTTATCTGCTTTTTCCCTAAAGAGCTTGAATTTCATCTTAAATCTTCCAGTTTGAGGAAATTCTGTTAAAAAAAAATGAAAAAAGGAGGAACAAAATATTAGGGACGAAGATGAAATTCTGTGAAGGGTGAAGTATGAATACTGTACTATTTCATTCAATTTTCTGTTCCACTTGTAATCTTCTATCAGAGATGGGAAATTATAGGTTTGGGTAATGTCTTTGGAATGGGGATCACAGAAGATAGTTTGGTGCAGAGACACCATTTTCTTTGTAACAAAGTTTTTGAAGTCCATATTTAATATTTACTGAGAGAAGTATATTTTGGAGTATTTCAGAATTATGAGGAAAGAAAGCTGTGCTATTTTTCTCTTTTTGCTACTTTATGGTAAATATTGGTATTCTTTAACATACGGTGAAATTCTTTGACATTAATCGATAAAAATATTTTTTATCATTCTTTTTTTTTTTTTTTTTGCATAGAAAAAATGACCATGGCTATTTTTCTCCTTTTAATACAGTAACTACAGTTTCTTTCCCCACTAATTTATTACCAGTCTTTGATATTTAAAATGATCTTTTATCTTTCTGCTTAAAAAATGGATAGTAAATCTGATATTCTGAATAGTACTTGCTGGTTTTGTGAAACAGATTTGCAGAGTTCAATCTATGCAAATCTGTGCAGCTTGTCTTCTCAGACACTGCTCCATAACTATACAACATAGTGACTTCGTAATCAAACCTGTGTAATTTTAGTAAATATTTTTACCTACCGGTTACATTAGTAATTTGAAAAAAATTCATTAAGAGTATCAGCATATCTTTTTGTTAATATTTGAAATGAGTGCTGCCAAGAAATATAATTTAAAATTCAAGGTTTCTTTATACTGAAATAAATATGAGACAATGCTGCTGAATAAATAATGATTCCAATTTTCTGTTGTAAAATCTACTCCTTAACTCCATAATGACCACATAATGATGTGTACGCGAGTCTTATATGGATACACGTTAAGTTTTTTGATGGTAGATTAGTGTAAAGCTTGTTGAACAACAGAAGTCTTGAGCACCGGTGTTTTAACAGCTCGTGACAATGAGTCACACAGCTTCACCATCCAAAATGAGTGAGCCACAAGATATTACCAAACAGCACCAATAATTATAATAAATGCTCTCCTAAATAGTTTCAGTTTTAATCTAAAATGTTACCAGCAACCCAAATAATATCATAGAATCATAGAATGGTTTAAGTTGGAAGGGACCTTAAAGATCATCTAGTTCATATGTGACATCCTGAAAATTAGTACAATTACACAACATTAGTACAATGATAAGGAAATAATAACTAGTTGACTAATTGAAATATTATGTAATTAAGTATAGGGGTAAATGAAGAAACATGAGGATTTTACAATTAATTTACAATACAAAGCTCTTCTGGGAATGGTAAGTAGTCATACGACAAGGTAAATCAGAGAAACATGATAAAGGGTATCAATACCCATTCTGAAAACCTGTGTGTGTGTTCTGTCTTTGAATCACATATATTTGCTTAAAGCAAGCCTCAGTGCACATGGTCCCTTAATACCAAGCTCCTTCAAGTAACAATGATTTAGTGTTTCTAATTACATAGGTTCATTAAAAGATACATTTGAAACAAGCAGTTGTTTACAACTTGTATTGTTGCAATTCCCATGGAGGAAAATAAGTTTAATTTCTTTTCACTCTCCCCCTCATCTGCTGCCAATTCAGTTTGCATTTGCCAAGACATCAATTTCAAACACCACAAGTGGATATAGAAAGAAGCTGTCACTCACCATACACTTCCCAATAACCCTGTACTATCCAATTCCCACCTTTAAAGGTTTCTTTTATACCTGCAAAGAGATATAGCTCATGTTCAGACAGATGAAAATATGCAGCATGTTTACTTCCCACTTAGTCACAGATGGAATTAATATTGATTTCTATGTTCTTTTACAAAGTGCTAAGGATTAGAGGAAAGCTTTTGAAACAGAAGGCTGGCCCTGCTAAATGAATGACTAAGCATACCTCAAACGTGCATTTTGTAGTTATCACAGCTATTGATAAATATTTATTGTTTAAGGCTTCTTTCTTATATATTTTTATAACTACCACATTCATGCTGTAATGATTTTGTCATTAGTAAGTTGGATACATTATAAAAAAATAATTTAAAAATTTATTTTACAATGAAAAATTCAGTAGGATACATCGGTAATTATTACCTATTCCCTCAATTCCAGAAGGAACTGAGCATCGAAGAAGAAACAAAGAAAAAAATTGAAGGAAAAGATATAGTGATAAAAAAGATTAGTTATTAAGCTGTCTGCTCCTTAATTATTGAGTTCTGATTTTTATAACTTACTACTTGTATACGAAGATTGTTGCTGATCCAGCTCCTAATGATTTTGCCTAAGTAATTAAGGAAAATAAATAGATTGCATTTCAATTAAAACAACTTTTTCAGTAATCTTCACTTTACAGTGATTTCATGATGATTTATTCCATACAGAACTGTTGCACTTTTTTCTTTTGGCAGTCTAATTTGAAGTGGTTTTCCTTTCAAATATTTGCAGCTAGCAAATCAACTTGAACAAGGTGTTTCATGGAACTCAAAAACCTGTGAGTTGAGTTTCATGCAACTCAAAAACCTCTGGAAACTACAAATCGTGAAATAAAACAAATGTTCACAATTATTTGTAGAACAGAAGAACAAGTGCATACATATATCAGTCAAAAAAACCTGAAAAGTTCACTGATTAACTTCTCTAATTGATTTTGTAGATAGGTCTGGCAATGTCTCTCCCATGTCCTGTGAAATTAAAATGTCTGAATAGATAGAGAAGGGAGAAAAAACAACAAAAAACCAAAAAACATTTGAGTCAGTGTTTGCTCTATCTAATAGCAATCTGGCTGTTGTGTACATCCAGTTTGCTATGTCTCACTGTGCCAATTACTGAGAAAAAAGACAGGTAGTCCTCAGTGGAGTCTGCATTTCAGTTGAAATGGCTTCAAGTTAGCTTGGCAATTGTTTTGTCATGAATCACAAAAAATAATACGTGCTAAACATTCTTCCATATTTAGCCTCTGATTTTTATATTTCTTTTCAATTACTAAACGCTTAGGATGGAAGATGAATGAGTCACGTTAATGAAAATCTAGGCTCTTTATTTTGTGTGAAGGCAAGTGTACTGTTGTTGACTGTGGATCTGCTAAAAGTTGTCAGATGCGATATGACTGTATGCAATAAGACCAAACATCACTTTTAGCTGACAACATATTAGGCATCAGAAGGTCTTGTTTTATAGTGAAATTGCTGGGTCTTCTTGGAGTAGCGGAAGATGCAGTATTAGTTCTGCTGGTAGAACTGCTGCAGCCGTCAGAAATGGGCAGGTTTATCCAGAGCCTCCACATAAGGATGAGAAAGGGTCCCCTCCCCTTGATCACACAATCACTACTTTTTCAGCTGAGACAATCACATGGTTATGCTTCATGTATTTTTGGACAATGTTTTTATATATCCAATGAGTTAAGAGAGGTAAAAGTGTTGGACTATGTGGAGAAATATTTAATATTCAAGTTTTTAACCTTATTAAAGGTCACTGGATGTTACTTACAGCAAAGAATGCTGTAGAAATGTTTCAAAAAAACTGTGTCATAAAAACTCTCCTACATCACTACTGCCAGTCTACCCTTACACTACTAATGATTTCTGTGCTCTATTTTTAGACACTGTGGAAGCAGGATACGTAACACCCTATCATTACTAGTTTGTCCAATTTGTCGATGAATACCATTCTGATAAAAATCTCTTGTACTTTTGCTCATAAGACGACAAAAGAAGAAATAGGATGCAGTCTGTGAAACTGTCAATTAGAGAAAACACTGATAAGTATGTTTTCTCATAATGCATAAATACACTGCAAAACTAATCATCATACAATGCCATGGAAACCAAAAACATATAAGGATTTCAGAAAAATAGATTAGGCAAGTTCATGAAAGACAGAATCATTAGACACAACAGTCTGGATGAAGTTGGCAGGAGTGAGTCTCTAAACCTTGGGTTGCCAAAACCAGGTAGGGAATGAGAAAGGCAAAATCACTCTGTACACACTCCAGCTTTTATAATTTTTGTATAAATATTCACTGCTATCTACTACCAGAAACAGAGAAGTTGAGCATTTGATGTCATTCAGTATGGCTTATATTTACACTTTTCGACTTTTTCACAGGAGTAATCCTTATGCATCACAGCTCACTAGTGATCCCCTTCCCCAGAAATCCCCCAAAAAGGCCTTTCCTGTTAACCTTTCCAAGCATCTTTCTACAAAAATATTTGGTAGCTTTCTGTTTCTGCCTGAACTGTAAAACCAAACAGAAAACCTGTTATCCCCATAGAGATGATTATACTGGCTTCTGTCACTGAGATAAATGTTAAATTACAACAGCAATGTTACACTGAAATATTGGATCATTATTCCTTGCATTTATATGGTGCTGATGAGTGTCATTTTCTCTTTCCAGTGCTATCAGACAAAAACGTTAATGATCAGACACACCAGTTAAGATCAAGAAAATAATCCTACTAATGGTGACCATGAAAAATAGTAGAACTCTTCAAAAGTTCAAGTTGCACACATATGGATGATGACAAATTATCAGTAAAAAGAACATACTGGAAAGCAGAGATGTCAGTTGTGAAAATAAAGTGAAGTCAAAAGAAGTCAGAGTTTACTTCCTTTATGAATACATAATGGTTTAATACATTTTGCCATAATTTCTTTAGAGTTTATCTGCAAAGTAATTTTACCTTGTGTCGTGGCTTAACCCCAGCTGACAACCAAGCACCACACAGCTACTTGCTCACTCTCCCCATGTTGGAATGAGGGAGAGAATTAGAAGAGCAAAGACAAAGGCAGTCTAGTAGGGAAACAAAAGCTACACGTGCAAGCAAAGCAAAACAAGGAACTCATTCACCACTTCCCATTGGCAGGCAGGTGCCCAGCCACCCTCAGGAAAACAGGGTTTCACTTATACGCAATGGCCACCTGGGAAGACAAATGCCATTATGCTGAACTTTCTCCTCTTCCTTCTTCTTCCCCCAGCTTTATATGCTAAGCAAAATGTCACATGGTATGGAATATACCTTTGGTCAGTTGGGGTCAGCTGTCCCAGCTGTGTCTCCTCCCAAATTCTTGTGCACCTCCAGCCTACCCACTGGTGGGGCGGTATGAGAAGAAAAAGTGGTTTTGACCAGCAGCAGCAGACACAGAAGGGTCGTTGATGGGTTAGAAACTATGGTTGCGCCTGGGAGTGGTCAGGTGGAAGTTAAGCCTTTTTCCAGCAAAAAGGTGGCAGGACCAATAAAGTGCTTCTACACTAATGCACCCAGCATGGGCAACAAACAGGAGGACCTGGAACCCATTGTGCATCAGGAAAGCTATGATGTAGTCACAATCATGGAAAAGTGGTGGGATGATTCACACGATTGGAGTGTTGCATTAGATGGCTAAAAACTGTTCAGACAGGACAGACAAGGAAGGAGAGGATGTGGGATGGCTCTGTATGTTAGGGAGTGTTATGAATGTCAAGAACTTAATGATGGTAACAATAGGGTTGAGTGTTTATGGGTAAGAATCAGGGGGAGGGCCAACAAGGCTGATATCATGGTGGGAGTCTGTTATAGACTGCCCAACCAGGATGCAGAGGTAGATGAAATATTCTACAAGCAGCTGGGAGAAATCTCAAGATGAAATATTCTACAGGCAGCTGGGAGATTTCTCAAGATCTCTGGCCCTTGTCCTGCCTGATGGGAGACTTCAACCTACCAGATATCAGCTGGGAACACAGTACAGCTGAGAGGGAACAGTCTAGAAGGTTCTGAAGTGTGTTGGGGATAACTTCCTGACACAGCTGGTGAGGGAACCGACTAGGGAAAAAGCCCTACTGGACCTGCAGCTTGTAAATAAAGAAGGACTTGTGGGGGATGTGACAGCTGGAGGCCATCTTGGGCATAGTGACCATGAAATGATAGAGTTTTTGACTCTCAGAGAAGCAAGGAAGGGGGTCAGCAGAACTGCCACCATGGATTGCTGGAGGTCAGACCTTGGTCTTTTCAGGAGCCTGCTTGGCAGAGTCCCTTGGGAGGCAGTCCTGAAGGGCAAAGGAGTCCAGGACGGCTGGACATTTTTCAAGAAGGAGGTCTTAAAGGCACAGGAGCAGACTGTCCCCTGCAGGGACAGGTCCCCATGTGCCATAAAACAAGCTGTCGCAGGAAACGACCGGCGGGGCTGAACAGAGAGATATGGATACAAGTCAGGGAAAAAAAGAGAGTTTCTGGCCTTTGGAAGAAGGGGCAGGCCACTCAGGAAGGCTACAAAGATGTTGTAAGGCTACGTAGGGAGAAAACTGGAAAGGCTAAAGCCCAACTAGAGCTTGACCTGGCTTTGGATGCTAAGAACAATAAAAAGAGTTTCTACAAATATATTAGTAACAAAAGGACGAGTCTTGAGACTCTCCATCCTTTATTGGATGAAGGCGGTAACCTAGTGACAAAGGACGAGGAGAAGGCTGAGGTACTTAATGCCTTCTTTGCCTCCGTCTTTAGTAGTAGAGTCAGTTGTTCCCTGGGTATCCAGACCCCTGAGCCCCTGAGACAGGGGTGGGGAGCAGAACAAAGCCCCCGTAACCCAAAAGGAGATGGTGGGGGATCTGCTCCGACACCTGGACACACACACATCTATGGGGCTGGAGAGGATCCACCCGATCATACTAAGGGAGCTGGCAGAAGTGCTCACCAAGCCACTTTCCATCATTTACCAGCAGTCCTGGCTAACCAGCTTTTGCTGGAAATTCTTGTGCGTGAGAGATGTAGTTGGTTGGTTCCTATGGGAACAAATTGTATTGCTTTCCTAGATAAGCAACTGTAAAAAGTCAAAAAAGGAGGAGAAAAAGGGGAGGAGGAAGAAGAATGGTGATCAAAGCTCTAATTTCTTTGCATGATTCTCTTTTGAGAATCAGAGATAAATGAACAGAAAGTGACTTAGGAATCAAATATCTGTGTCACGCTTCAGTTAATAATTTCTTTTCAAATCTTTTTGTTTTCATGTAAGAACTGTCATGGTTTAACCCCAGCTGGCAGCTAGAATCATGCAGCCACTTACTTACCCCCACTTCTACCCCCAGGAAGGGTAGGGAGAAGAGGGAGAAAAGGAGGGGAAAGGAAAAATCCTCATGGTTTGAGATACGTACAGTTTAATAGAACAATATTAGAAGAGGAAAGTAATAACAACAATAATAACAGCAGTAAAAATAATGACAGAAGTCACTCTCACCACTCAGTTAATTGGCACTGTCCCAAGAAGTGATTGTGAGTACACACCCCCTTGCTAGCCCTATTTGTATACTGAGTATGACGTCCATAGTACGGAATATTTCATTGGCAATTCCACCATTCCAGGCTTCTTCTCAGCTTCTATGGGAAACTGAAAAAAAAGCTTTGAATTCCAGCATCAACAGTGAAACCACACATGCCAGAAAGGGAAGTAAGAGACCTTTTCCACATGAGATATTTTTCAGATATTTTGAGAAATTCATAACACAAATAAATAATAAAAACAAAAATTGGTTTATTAGATTTTCAATTTTCTTGATATATGAACCTATACATATAAAAAAGATGTAAGAATTACTTTTCTTTGTAAACTGCACTTATAAAATTCTGAGACTGGTTACTTTGTAGGGGATGAGTCAAAATGCTCCACAGAATCCATACCCACTCTTTAAAAAAGGTGTTATGATCATGGCTTTAATTCTAAGAGGTGGAAAAAAAAAATTCGTACTATATTCTGTGGTGGTCTCAAACTATGTGCCTTCTTGGCACGTGCTTGTGACAAGTAAAATAGAGTGAACTGAAGTAATGATTTTGTAAAGCCATTTATTCATCATGAGGTACTGCTATCATTTCCCTCACAATTGCTTGTTCATGCTCCAAGATACAATCTCTTTCACCTCCACGAAGTATTTATGTGACTGAGTACTGAAATAAGTCAGGGAAATGAAGTGAAGTCAAAGTAACCTAGGAATAAAAGCTTAGTGTTAAACTGAATTTGCTCCCCGTCTCTTTTATTATGCACTGGGACTAACACTTTTTCCAACAGAACAAAGTAGAACCTGGGAAAGGAAAGCTGAAGAAAATCAGTGGGGAGCTATGGAAAAGTAATGTTAGCTGAAAGTTTTCACAGCTCCTGGCCTGAGAACCCAAGGAGATAAATCAAGTTGGTCTCCCTGGACAATACAGCCATCAGTCAGTGCTAAAAATGCTAGGTTAGTGAAAAACAGTGCAATACATACAATACTCGCAAGATTTGTTGGCTTTCGGTGGTTCTTCTTTCATACTGATTTGAGACAGAGCCCAAAATCAGTTTGTTATATGCTATTAAGGTTTATGCAATAAGCTTTTGTTTAGGAAGTGTTTTCAGCATCCCAATGAAAAACAAACTCTTCAAGCTGGGAATGCCTTTCTTGTTGATCAAGAAAAAGAATGAAATAAAACATATGTTGCCTGAACGCAGTATTTCACTTCCTGTAACTGACAGTAACTTGAAAATCCAACTTTTAAGCTCTCTTTGAATGAATCTTCCAATATGAACTCTATTAGCAGCTGGGCTGAGGTTTCAACGTATATTTGTGCAATTAGAGTTCATGAGTTTCACAGCTAGACTGGCTTGGTAGGTGAGCAGAGAGTGGTGGACGTTGTCTACCTTGACTTCAGCAAGGCTTTTGACACAGTCTCCCATAATATCTTCATAGGCAAGCTTAGGAAATGTAGATTAGGTGAGTGGACACTGAGGTGAATCGAGAACTGGCTGAATGGCAGAGCTCAGAGGGTTGTGATAAGCGGCACAGAGTCTAGTTGGAGCTCTGTAACCAGTGGTGTTCCCCAGGGGTCAGTACTGGGTCCAGTCTTGTTCAATAGAGTCATCAATGACCCAGATGAGGGGTCAGAGTGCACCCTCAGCAAGTTTGCTGTTGACACAAAACTGGGAGGAGCGGTTGACACACTGGAAGGCTGTGCCACCATACAGCGAGACCTGGACAGTCTGGAATGTTGGGCAGAGAGGACGTATCTCTGGACGTATCAGAGGACGTATCAGAGGCAGGAGTTCAACAAGGGCAAGTGTAGGGTCCTACACCTAGGAAGGAATAGCCCATGAATTGATACAGGTTAGTGGTTACGTTAGTGGTTGATCTGCTGGAAAGCAGCCATGCAAAGAAGGACCTGGGAGTCCTGGTGGACAAGAAGTTGACCATGAGCCAGCAATGTGCCCTTGTGGCTGAGAAGGTCAATGGTCTCTTCGGGTGCATTAAAAAAAAGGGGCCAGTATGTCAAGGGAGGACGTCCTCCCCCTCTTTTCTGCCCTGGTGAGGCCACATCTGGAGTCCTGTGTCCAGTTCTGGGCTCCTCAGTTCAAGAAATATAGGGAATTACTGGAGACAGTCCAGTGAAGGGCTACAAAGGCGATCAAGGGAATGGAGCACCTCTCGCAGGAGGGAAGGCTGAGAGACCTGTGTCTGTTTAGCCTGCAGAAGAGAATACTGAGAGGGGACTTCATCAATGCTTATAAATATCTAAAGGCTGGGTGTCGAGAGGATGGGGCCAGACTCTTTCTAGTGGTGCCCAGTGACAGGACAAGGGGCAATGGGCACAAGCTAGAACACAGGAAATTACATCTCAACTTGAGGAAAAACTTCTTTATTTTGAGGATGCCAGAGCACTGGAACAGGCTGCCCAGAAAGGTTGTGGAGTCTCTGTCTCTGGAGATATTCAAAACCCACCTGGATGCATTCCTGTCCAGCCTGCTCTAGATGAACCTGCTCTGGCAGGGGGGTTGGACTAGATGTCTATAATATGGTTACAAAGACAATGGAGCTAAAATATTCCAGCTAGTTCCAGACAATGCAACATGAAGCAACAGCAAAAAGTTGCATCCTGGTAAGTTCAGGTTGAATATTAGAAAAGATGTTTTCATTATGAACATTGTACAGTGCAATGACATTGCCAAAGAGGTTATGATACCCTTGAGAAGTTTTCAAGTGTCAGTTGTATGAATTCATGAGCTGCTTAAACAGTATTGGCAATAGGAGCTTGGACTGGATTTTACTTGACATATCTTACCCTTTTGTAGACAGCTGCTGTGGATATTCAACAACTAATACCCCCTCACTTTATTAGATTGTCCAGTTCTTGAAAATCACTATTAGCATAAAATATTTATATATATATCAATATAACATCAAAGTAAGGATCACAATATGAATGGCATTACATCAAAGGCCAGTATACTTTAACTAAGACAGAAATCACTCTCAAATTTACAAACATGGAACCATAACACAGACAATTAAATCGCTACAAAGAAAATAAGAATAAACTCATGATTACGTTTATAAAGTCCTAACTCAAATTCTAAAGGACAGGCCTCATCATCTAGTATCCGGGTTATTTTGGTTCTGTTTGGTTTTTTTATTTGTGTTGGTTTGGTTTTGTTGTGGTTTGTTTTTTTTTTGTTTGTTTTTTTTTTCTTTAACATGTAATAGTAATTTAGACTAGAATTTGTACATGCTTCCTGAATTGTCTAGTATTTCTACTCCGATCCCAAACTTAAAAATATTCTTTCCATCAGTATTTTTTAAAATTTTGCACAGTCTCTATATAAAAAGAATATGACTCCTGTGGAAATAGATTATACATGAGCAAAGGACAGCACTGCAAAAATCTTTCAGTCTGAAGCTTAATTGTACAGTTACACTATATTGTGTGTGATTTTTTTGTTGCTCTCCCCTGCTGCTGCCTGGCCTTTTCTGACAGAAACTTCAGTTTGCTTTATGGGTCCCTTTACCCAACTCTCAGCATAATCATTTAAACGTAAGTAATTTTAAAATGAAACTTTAGTTCTTTTATCATTCGAAAGAAATCTCAGCAGAGGCATATAGTGAACTATGTTAAATTAAATAGAATAACATGATTTCAACATTTCAGACAGATGTTTGTGTTTTCTGTGCACATATATACCATCTCTAGCTGCCCCTGGAAGAACGAAACAAAAAATATGGATCTTCCAACTTACCTGAAAGATGACTAATAACAAGTTTTGAAAAAAGAGACTATAGTTTGTCTTTAAAAGGTGAAAAGAGAAACCTATTTACTACCAAGTGGAACACTTCAGCTCTTGGGGGAATAAATGAATAAATAAATAAATAAATAAAATGTTTACTTGCATTCATTAATGAATAAAGTAACTATTCAACGAAGGGAAATGTCCAAACTGAAAGATTTCCATTTTCATGGCTGTAAACCTAGTGCCACCTGAACATGAACTTACAATCACCTGAATCACATGAATAAGTGGCTCCCATTATGTCCCACAGTTTCAATACAATTAAAGATACCAGATGTGGAAGCAGCTGAAAAGATTTTTTTACGGTCAGACAGATGAAAATATTTCTATTTTTAAGTAACTTTGACAGTGATACCAAAATACAATCTTATTGAGTAGTGTGTTTGAAAGAGTTCTTGATTTAAATGGAACTCAGAATTTGAATGACTATCAAGTTTCTTGGTTAATTTTCTTTTACATTTTATCATCAGATGTATCACAGTGACATAATGTAGGTAGTTCAGTAAGTATCACAGGTTTGAAAGCAAATCCTGTGTCTCCGTATTCACTCAGAAGAGCTTTTGTGTGTCCTATCTTTTTAATCTTTGTACAATTTTTGTTTGATCTCCTAATCATTATCACCAGGGTACGGAAAGTGTTTTTTGCTACTCTTCAAAGTGTGCTAAATATGCATGTAAAAATAACATGAGACGAATACAGAAGGAAAAATACAAAGTCAAATGAATGAGCAGGAACACAATGTACATCTCTAACAAAGACTTTAAAGGATCATAATTATCCTTTAATATGTGGTCAGTTACCTCCACTGAATATATTAGAATAGAACTCCTAACTTACTATAGCTGTCATTACCAATTATCAGTTTCATAGTAAGAATTATTCCTAGTTAACAGTATTTGCACTGTTATGTGCAAATTATTATTTGTCTGCAAACCTGATCAAAAGCCCAGTGCAGCTGACTCAGATTTTAGGGGTCTTTAATACAGACCCACTGTTAAATTCAATGTTTTTGTCATGTTAGTGTTCTGTCTTCTAAACCTAATTTAACTACTATTAAATATATTTAAAGGGACAAAGGCAAAGTAACACTGCAATTTCCAGTAGAAGTAAGTGGCTCAGATGAAAATTATCCAAAGAAAAAAATTCTGTAAAGCAGTTGTGAAAGGCACCTGGGAATAAAACTGCACAGAGACTCTGACATTTTGCTCTGGTTCTTCATAGTTGAAAAACATATAAAGCTTGCCTCTCATCTTATACTTTGTCACTTCTGCTGCTAATACTATGTGCAAGTCAGACACAAAAGAAACAGTCCTCCAGAAACCAGACAACAGTTCAATTTAAGTCCATCTTTTATATGGGAATCAGTATGTGAATGTGTGGTCTGCCAATTGACTTTCAAAATGCAATAAATAGATATGAGCTCACATCAGAGTATTCACTGAGTATTTTGGCCAATAAGCATAATGCAAAAAAAAAAATAAAATAAATAAATTAGTTCACTGAGCAGAGAAGAACCTCTTGTTTTCCAAGAATAATCCAACTTGTCTGCACTTAGCTCCATAATTGCCTGGTTAAGACATAGCACCAGTCATACAGCAGGGAGGGAAAAGAGTAAAGGGGAAAACATACAATGCATAATTAAGGAAGGGGAAAAAAACAAACCATCCTCCACCAAATATCAGAAATATACTTAAAATACAATTATCTGGATATATCTGTATAAAATGGTGGTAACACACCCTTGCAGGTTGTGACTTCTTTACGTCACCGGTGCTACCATCTGCAGAAGCGTGGAAGTCAGTGATAAAGCTGAAAACAGCTGACTTAATACTCTTCTGGTATCGTCATGTATTGCCTGATGGCCATAAAAACACAAGCTAATAACCTCTGGTAAACATGCATGGGTGATACACATATATGATTATTTAATCTATTTTAAGTTTACAGGTTCAGATAGCTTCAGATAGCATCCATCTGTCCTGGTACTTATTTCCTCTCCTAAATTCTTTTGCAGCACAAAATTCACTTTCAAATAGTATTTTAAATGCAGTCAGGGTGCTACAAAATGACATGTGGAAAAAAAAATAGTTAATGCCTCATAATAACTCATAATGCCTCATAATGCCTCATGCAGGCTTTCTTTGTTAAGAAACACTTGCAGCTTATGGTTTTACCAGTTGACATGTTTTAATCAACAAAGGAATGCATTATTATTAGGAAGAAATGGAGTCTGGAGCCTCCTTATCTGAAGGATTTCAATCGCTGTTGGTACTTACCGTATCTTGCTTATATAAAAGGGTTTGATGAAGAACATATTGTGCACCATAAAGGTATATAAACCCTGTAACCACCCTGTATGGGCAGAGCTTACATCAGCAGAGGCAGTTGTGCTGCTGCTTTGTGATCTCTCCTATAGCAATTGGAGTAAACTGTTCCTGTTCCCAACTGATCTAAGTTATATTCTGGTTACTGCCATGACAGACACAACAGGACAGACCACTTTCCATATTTACCCAGGAAAAGTATGAATTCAGTACAATAAAACAAAACAGAAAAATAGCCCACAAGTAGATTTGCAAAAGTACATTAGTACAACTGCTAAGTTTTTGGAGTTGGAGACAAATGCACCCTGAAACTTTATCTTTATTTGTCTCTTTCATATTTTTGTTTTTATAGTTTGTTTTGCTGATCCAAAATTTGTCCTTAGGCTGGTCAAAGATAGGCTTTTTAAGGTTTTTAATGAGACATATGTAATAACTTCAAAAATTAGGTTTTTCTTCATATACTGAGAATAAAGTGAAGTAACATGTTGCTTCTCCTTTATTTCCAGAGTTTTTGTCTTTCTTCTGTAGTTGCAAAATTTACCTTGATGTCATGAACTTCCTGAGGGATCATCCACACTCTTTGCAAAAGTAGGATCTGCAACAGTCTGTGAAAGAAATTGTAGCTTGGCATTCTGCCTTTGCATTCTTTTTTATTCAACAATTAATAGAACTTTACATCATTCCGCAAAACCTTAACTGTTCCTGTAAACTACTTTTATTATCATGTCAATGTTATTAAGCATTCCCTGTAATATGCTGGTGTGGAGCCCTTGGTGCAGGAGGCAAACCATAGACCCCATGCACCTTCCTTCCCAAGACCTAAAATCCACACAAAAGTCTTGGGAAATGTCAATGGCTTTCTGAAGGGCACAGATCTCATCCCTTAGTGGGGAAGGATGTGAAATATCAAAACTATTTTCTTGGGTATCAGAAGGTCTAAGGACACATCAGTCTGGTGCTATATCAAGCCTACCAGAACCCTATTTGACATAGGCTGGTTCTCTGTGTTGTGCTGTATGTAGAACACTGATGAATGAATTCAGGTTGGCACTGGATCAGTAATCTGCCTGGTGCTCCACAACACAGCAAATATACTCCCTAAATAATCTGACTGGAAGCCAAAGCAGACTTCTAGTTTCTCCATCATTTTATGGGGTTTTCTATATAGATTGTTGTTGGGACACCCAGTTTACACAGCATAAACTAATGCATTTAAATCACTTAAAGTCAGTTAAGTCTTTTAAACAATACAGAGTTGACAGTGTAGGGGAAAGAAAAGTCATACACGTCACCCATGGACAATACTGTATGATCCCAACACACACAGCCTAGGTCTCATCCTCTTTGCATATCGGAGTACTTATCTTGAAAAACTGCAGTTGCCTTATTATCATAGTTGTGAGTGACAGATTCCCTACTGCTACCAGGTAAATTTCAACCTGGATCAGACAACCACCTTCTCACTGGTGCTCATGAAGAACAAGTGCAAGGAAAGTTTATGTTATGCTCACCACAACGTTTTACTCACTCTTTGCAGGCATTCAGACATTCCCAGAAAATAAAAGGTGGCAATAAAAAAAGAAGACCAGAATTTTTTTTGTTGTGACTTTGCTGACAAGTTGTCCAGAGGAAGAAGTGACTTTCCCTCTCCACAATACAGTAAATAATTACTGAAATTTCTGTTTTCTGAGCATGGAGATACCGAATCTATTTGTCAAGTACATTTGTATATAATGATAATCAACCGAAAAACCGTAAGTTTATACAGTCAATAAAATATCACATGTTCTAGCACATGGGAATTTTTATAGTCTATACCATGGACAGGCTGATGTAATATATTCTTTTTAAATAATTTCACTTGCCCACATCTCACAGAACAATCTTATTAGGATAAAGGATTTCTAAAAGATACTAACTAAAGAAAAAAGTACTTCTTCCTTACTATTCTGTTTTTTTTTTCACTCTAAAGAGTGTCTTTTCATGCACACAGTCTGCACTCTGCATTGTCTCCTACTACGTCTTCCTGAGACATTCTCCATTATTCACAGTAAAATACAATTTCATCAGAAATTTTTAACAGCTGCAGTACAGCGCAAGTACTCATAAAACTGAGGATGCCATTAAAGTATGTCCTCAGGATTACATGCTGTATTATGCAGTCATGAACTCCTGTATTAATGTGTTATAACCTATGGCAATATTAGTCTAGAAAGGAATGTTAACATTTCACATGAAGGATGGTACACTGACTTTTAGAAAAGATGGACTGTGATATTTGTTAACAGTTCTGCTGTAAATGGCTTTGGGTCAGCTACAGACCATCATCTTCTACAATTGTAAGCCTTTCCAAAATGTACAGTAGCAGAAATTTGCAAGTGCTTTTATATTAAAAATATCTCCTTAAGAAGGATTTCCTTTCAAGAGCCGTCATTTTTTCTTCACAGTTCTCTGACTTCCAGTTCTGACTTCAGCTTTGCTAACCGTAGGAGCAGGTTACAAATAATTTTCATTGAAAATATTCAAAGTTTTGAAAAAAGAAGATATTAAGTCACTTTCAAGAAGCAGTCTAGAAAAGTAGTAAAAGAAATTAAATGAGTAAATGTAATAAAAAAAATGTATCCCTCACCCTCTTGTTTTTAAACATATGCATATATGGGCATGTGAGCATGAACAGGATGTGCTGAAAAACATATAGCAGATATTTTGAGGGATTCAATTTACCATATCTGTATTTTGAGTTCCCTTTGAAACCACGTAAAAATTCTTGTGGGCAGATCTTAAACATGCAATATGTACTGTATTCAATCTGTATTCACTTCATAGTGTCCTAAGTCAAAGACTTTGAAATAAGTAAATGTTTATGGTTTGAATAAGAAACCTTGAAATAAGCCTTAACCTTTCACGTTGTAAGTTAACATAGACACCACAGTAATGTGCTACCGAGAGAATTTCATAATAAATTTACACTTACTTGCAGTCTCAGGGTAATTCAAAATAATTTTCTTAGTATATTTAGATTCCTTTTATTCTTCCCTTAGTCATGCTTCAAGAACTATACGTTCTAACTTCTGCTTGTAACACAACATGACTCATGATATCGAGTAATACTAGAAAAGGTTATCTGTATTTTCCTTATTTCTTCCAGCAAGACACAAAACACTATATTCTAGTCAAATTTAGAGCTTCCTGAAAAAAATAAATTAAGCACAACATTTGGCTAGAAAAATCTATCCGCCACAAGGCAAATGTGATTCTACCTGAATACGTGAGATTTAGAGTACAGTTGCTCCAAAAAGAATGAACTGTAAAGGCCTACAGAAATAACAGGAAAAGTATTTTCTCAGTTTCCACAGGTGTTTTTTTTTTTCTTGTTCATTTCTTTTCCTATAGAGCCTGTCACCCTCTTACTAAAGATTTCAGTACCACAATGACCAAAAAGAACTCAAGCCAATTCCATGAAGTACAGACTAAGGATGTGTTACAAGTTTACAGAAAACACACAAGTGTAACACCACTAAAAATTGGTCAGATACATGAGAGCACCAAGATTTCCAAGCTGTCTTAGCAAGCAAGTTTGTAGAGGTCAGGAGGGATCTCTTAGCCACGTGGGCTTTCGTCAGACTGTAGAACTTCAGACAGTCCCTTTCTACATCAAATTCAACAACATATACGTAACCCAATTCTTGTCTAGCGCATTAATTTGAGTTCAAAGGCTTCAGTTGACATAAAATTGGTCATCAGCATATGTAGTTCTTTCAGATTAGTTTGTAATCATTCATTCCACATATTTTCATCGTCTATGTTAGGTAAGTAGTAAGACAAAAAATAAGTCTTTTGATCCGTGTGTCTAAGCAGGTCAAGAACAGATTTGTCAACCTGGTGAGGCCTTTAAATTGGTTTCTTAGCAGACAGCAATCCAAGCCAGAGGAGAAATGGAGGCACTGGGGACACTGAGGAAGTGTCCAGAGGAAGCTCCTGCACTTCTTTGTGAAAGTGATGTCACTGGGAGTCCACATCGAGTGCTTGTGCATGAACTCACACAGCATAGAAAAAAAATTGGAAGAATCAGTTTGCTGTTGCATTTGTGCAGATAGAGTTTCTTTGGAATTGTGGAGGTTCAGGGGGTCTGGCCACATCACTGGAGTTCTGCTGGTGATGCACAAAGGCTTTTCAGAAGAGAGACGCCAGGAAAGAAAGGAGGGACTTGAGTTTGTGAAACTTTGTCCTGAAAGAGGTGACAAGTTAGTCAAGACCCTTCCTTTATGGGAAAGGGTCACAAGGCAAGTGTCTGTTACAGATCACTTGATCACAAAGAGAAAGAAACTAAGCACTCTGTAGAAAGATGGAAGAAACCTCATGATCACATGTCCTGCCTGATAGTTATGGGAATTTTGACCACTTGAAATCTCCTGTAAGGACACAGGGCTAACTGCAAGCAATGCGGGAAGTTTGTGGGTGTGTTGAAGATGATTTCTTGACATAAGTGATCGAAGAGCCAGCTGGCTTGTTTCTTCACAGAGAAGGAAGAAGTGGTTGAGAACGTGAATGTCTAGGGTAGCCTTGGCAGCAGTGATAATGAGACTGCTGAGTTTAAGATCCTGTGGAATATGAACAAGCCAAACAGCAAAATCTCAGTCCAGGATGTCAGAAGAGCAGATTTTTTCTTGTTGAGGAATGTGGTTTGAAGCTTCTCATGAAGGATTGCAGTTGATGACAAAATGGCAGAGGGTAGCTGGTCATCTTCACAGACGGGATTCTCAAACCACACATATGGAAATATGAGCCACTGCCACATAGCAGGGGCTGTCATGGATGAACTGTCAGTGAGAAGATTCACACAGAGGTGCAAACAATGCTGTGTCACCCTAGGAGAACACACAAACATTACTTACGTTTGAAGGGCTGGAGTTAGGAAAGCAAAAGAGCAAATGCAGCTGAAATTAGTAAGGGGTGTGAAGGGTAATGTGAAGCACTTCTGTAAGTATACTAGCAACAGAAGAAAGGCTGAGGGAAGTAGAGAATGCTGCTTAGTGGGCTGGAAGACCTTGTAACCAAACATATGGAAAATGCTAAAATAATTTCTGGTTATACTCAAGTTTCTCTCGTTGAAGGGTGCACTCAGGCTTCCCAGGTCCCTGAACCTAGTGGCAGGTTCTATGGTAATGTCATGGATGAGACTGAGCACAGCACAGCCTGTAGTGGATTTGGATGCTGGAGTCTATTTAAGTACCAGTGAGAACTGAGCTTGTACCTCACCTGATGATCCCCTCCACTCACTCACTCACTGCCTCCAGCACTACAGTTCCAAGGTCCTGACTGCCTGTCCCCTCAGGGATGTCACTGCTGGCACGTGAAGGCTGGACAGAAAATCATGGAGTTCATACTCTGCAGCTGTCCGCAGGTACCAGTTCAAGCATCACTGGCCACCATCCCTGGACAACCCCCAACACTTTTCCCTGTGCAGCTGTCTGGTTTCTGGTATCTTCCCTTCTGCCACCATTTTTTCTCCAACCAGGGCATTCACCTTCCTCTGCCTGAGACTCCTGCCTCTCTCTAAGATTTTTTCTTTCCAGACGTTACTTCTTTTCTGGGAACCCTAATTTACAGATCCCAGGTTTCCCATCTAAATACTCAGTGTGCAGAAGCACAGCTCTTGGTCAGCCTCTCAACTGCTGGTCCTTTCTCGTGTCTCTTTATCAATTGGGACATTCAGGATGTGCCACTTGTGCTCAGACTGGGCGTTATCAAAATTTACCACCAGTTCATACTGGTTGTAGCAGCAACAAGCAGGCGGCTTCTACTTTGAGAGTTCAGACTTCCAATTTCAGATATTCAGTGCCTGCCCTCCTCACGCTCAATTATCTTCCACCTCTCAGTGTTCACAGGTTAAAGGTATTTCTCACCTTTGACAGCTAGAAAAGCATTATCCAGAGTACAAAAATGTTGAGATAGGAAACACATAATTAAATTAGACGTATACAGGCAACAAGGCTGGAAAGGTGCCAGGGAAATGACTGATAAGCTTACAAGGCCAATCTCTAACATTTTTATAAAAGAATGGCAACCGGGAGAAAATCCCAATGACTGGAAAACCGTAAATGTAACACTCGTCTTCAAGAAAGAGGAGCTGTGGAACTACTGACCAGCCAGTTTCATCTCTGTGCCTGGGATGACCATTGGGCAAATAGTCCTGTAAACCACACCCAGGCTTTTTAAGGACAAGACAGTGGTACCGAACAGCCAGCATGAATTTATAAAGAGAAAATTGTACCTGAGGGAGATGACATCATTCCATGATGAGATTACTCACTCAGTGGATAAGGGGAAAGCAGTTAATGTTGTTTACCTTGACTTTAACAAGGCATACAGGATGGTGTTCACAGCATTCCAATAGCCCTGGCAGCAGGGATAGGTATCCTGGGAAGAGCATGGGGACACTGCCTGGTTGTGTAGGGATGGGGTCAGGAAGGCCAAAGTGCAGCTGGAACTGGTCTTGGCAAAGGACACAAAGAATAATAAGATGGGCTTCTACAGGTACGTCAGCCAGAAAAGGGAGGTCAAAGGAAGCGTACCCTCCCTGATGACCAAGAATGGCAAACTGGTAATAACGGAGGAGGAGAAGGCTGAGGTACTCAACAACTTTTCTGCCTCAAGAAAGTCAAGGCAGTCAGGTGAAGTCCGTGGGAACTGGAAAAAGGGAAACAACACACTCATTATTAAAAAGGGTAGAAAGGAGGACCCCCAGCTTCACCTCTGTGCCTGGAATATCGTGGAACAGATCCTCCTAGAAGCTATACTAAGGCACATGGAGGACAGGGAGGCAATTTGAGAAAGCCAGCATGGCTTCGCCCAGGTCAAGTCCTGCCTGACCAACCTAGTGGCATTCTATGATGGAGTGACTATGTTGGTGGACAAGGGAAGAGTTACAGGTGTCACCTATCTGGATTTCTGTAAAGCCTTTGACATAGTCCCCCCTTAACATCTTTCTCCATAAATTAGACAGAATCCATGGATGGGATATTTAGTGGATGAGGAATTGTTTAGGTGGCCACATACAGAGAGTAGTTGTCAATGTCTCAACGTCTGCATAGAGATCAGTGACAAGTGGTGTCCCTCAGGGTCTGTACTGGGATGAGTACTGTTTAATATCTTCAACAGTGGCATGGACAATGGGATGGAGTGCACCCTTAGCAAGTTTGCAGATGACACCAAGCTGAACGGTACAGTTGACATGCCTGAGGGACAGGTTGTCATCCAGAGAGACAAGCTGGAGCAATGGGCCCACGTGGACCTCGTGAGGTTCAAAGGAGGCCAACTGCAGAGCCTTGCACCTGTGTCCGAGAAACCCCCTGGTATCAATACAGGCTGGGGGATAAAGGCTTTGAGAGCAGCCCTGCAAAGAACAACTTGGAGGTACTGGTGGATGAAGAGCTGGACGTGAGCCATCAATATGCACTCATAGCCAAGAAGGCCAACCATATCCTGGACTGTATCCATGGAAGTGTGGCCAGCAGGTAGAGGGAGGTGATTCCGCCCCCTGCTCTGCTCTGCTGACACCCCACCTGGAGTACTGCATCCAGCTCTGGAGCCCTCAGCACAGGAAAGACATGGACCTGTTGGAGCGGGTCCAGAGGAGGGCCACAAAAATTGCCAGAGGGATGGAACACCCCTCCTGTGAGGACAGCCTGAGATAATCGGGGTTGTTCACCCTGGAGAAAGGAAGGTTCCAGGGAGATCTTATTGCAGCCTTTCAACACTTAAAGGGGGTTTGTGAGAAAGATGGGGAGAGACTCTTTAGCAGGGCCTGTTGCGATAGGAGAAGGGATAAATGTTTTAAGCTAAAGGAGGTTAGATTTAGAGTAGATATAAAGAAGAATTTTTTTACGCTGAAGGTAGTGAAGCACTGGAACTGGCTACCCAGGTGGTAGATGCACCATCGCTAGAAACATTCAAGGTCAGGTTGGATGGGGGCCTGAGCAACATGATCTAGTTGAAGATGCCCCTGCTCATTTCAAAGGGGTTGGACTACATGACCTTTAAAGGTCACTGAATACGTTATTTCTCTTGTGGCAAACTTTTGGGTTTTTGGTTGTTGTGGTTTTTTTTTTTTTCATTTCTCTATAATTTCACACATTATTCTGTGATTAATACAAGAAGGAAAAAAAAAAGAAAGAAAAAAGAAAAGAACACCAAAAAAAACCCCAACCCAAACAAACAAAAAGCCTGCTTCCTCTGAGAACATAGTATAACCTGAATAAATAGGAAAGCTTCTACGTATTACTTTAGTAAGGCCTAAAATGATATAATCAAGAAAGCATCAGATAGTAGCTGGTATGGTAATGAAGATGCCTCTACGGACTCATTTCATAAATATATAGAACATAAAACATGTCCAAAACCGAGAGAAAATCAGAATAACTGCTTCATTTCTAGTCTGTCTGAATATGTGTTTATTTATAATAGTCTCATGTTCTTATCAAAAACCCAGCTATTGTCTAGGTAGCTCACAGGAAAATACTATTAAAGTGAAACTTCAACAACAGATACTTATTTCTGAAAGTTTTTTGCAGGAAAAGATTTTCCCTTTTACTCACCAAATTTACAGTAGATTGGAATCTGAGTTTAGCTGCAATTTCCACACAAAAAGGGGGAAAATCATGGAAGTCTTCTCCCTGCCACTTACTTGTCCTTCTTTATCCAAAGATTGGTGAAGTGAAGTATGTCTCAAACTGGATCACACAAACCATAAGGGAACCTGGAACAGACTATTGCCAAAGACAGCATTGTTTTGTCTCTTAAGTAAATAGTGGTAATGGCAAGCAAATTGTAGTAATTTTTAGACGGATTTTTTATCCTTACACATAACCACAACTTTCAACTGCCCTTTAGATTTTCATTATGCATGATGTCACCCAAAGTGCCACACATACAGATTTCATATCACACTGAAGATGATTGTTTCCTTCGCAAAGTTTTATTTCCTGCATGTAGGCTAAGATGATTGTCATTCAGAATGGCTGGAATATATTTTTTCCTGCTAGAAAATGGTTATGAATCAAAACCGCACAGGATTAACAGCTCCCTTAACATCTGTAAAAATGTACTGTATTTCTGTGGAACCAAATGTGGTCAATGCTCTCTTATAATTGCTCCCAAAGTAGAAGTAAGTCAGGCTAAAGCTCCCATTGATTAAAATGAGAGAAAATAAATCATTTCTAGTTCTCTTTTCTTCTGTGAAAATATAAAATATACTCATATTATTTAATGATATTTATTTTAGCAATATCTATTTATATTCAAAACTGAAAAGCTTCTTAGCTCTAAAATAACTCATATTTAAGCAGTGTGTCTCTCCCTGATCGGTAAATAAGCTATATAAAGGTTTAACTGCTGTTTAGTACTTCATTTTTTGCATCACCCTTGTGAGCTGGTAGAAAGGTGCTTGCACTTCTACAACTGAGGTCTCAAATTACAATGTTCTGCTTTTTTGCAGCCATCCATGAAATATGTGACTATTATTCTGTCATCACCAGACTTCCTTAAGTCAACTCAGTGTTTAACTTTTTCTGGATCCTCTGCAATTATTCAGCACCCTTCTTAAATTGCGAAGTCAAAACTTCATGCAGTATGTTACCTTAAACCATAGCAATAGTAAAAGGCGAGAAAACAGCTTGCTATGGCTTACAGATATAAATAAAATCCCTATAAATTCATGTCTATAAATCCCTAAGTGCAAACCGCTGCTTTGCAACCTCTGATTCAGGTTTAGATAATGTTTGGTTTAAATCCCTCAGATATCCTCTGTGAAATGGCTATTACCAACTTGCCCCCCATCCTGTGTCTGTGTTCACTTAAGTAACCAACACTTTGTAATCTGGTAATGGCTGGAGCTTTAAACTTTGCCTGGGCTTGTAAGCTTCCCCAGTGCAGCTTGATCTGTGAATTTAATAAACAGTTTGCATTCCATCTTTCAGAGTACTAATGAAAAATATTGAATACCAGTACTCACTACACATTTCTGTTTTGATTATGAACCACTGATAATTAATCTCTGCAAACAGGTTTCTAGCCAGTTTTATCCATAATATATTCTGCACTGTGCTCTTCAAGGTCATCTGTCAGACTGTAAAATCTGAAACTGTTAAAACCCTGACACAAGTCAGGATATCACATCTACTGCCTCTCCCCTATGCACAAAGCATGTTACCTTGTCACAGAAAGAAATCAGACTCATCTCATGCAATGTGTTAGCCGTCACTTTTCATTTTACCACCCTTATTGGGTGTGTTTCAGCATGTTTTGTAGGTATTAGCAAATAAGTTCCAGCATCATTCTAGAACTTGGAATCAGGTAGAGAGGTATACAGTTTACCAGTTTCTCATTTTCAGAGATACCATTATCTTTCATTGTTTTGTTGATGTTTACTCTTCTAACTATGACTCTCAATAATGACCACTGAAGTTTTGAAGCTTATGTTTTGTTGGCTATGTATGAGATATGACTACCCAGATACAGATTGATCTGTGATAAAGGGAAAGAAAGAGAGAAATTTTTTATAGACATATAACTTTCTCTTTCTCTCACCAAATTCAGACTAGCACTGTAGAAGGACTGCTTTCTTTCCAATTATTTCCATTATTAGAGAATGGAGGTGGAGAATTGGAAAAAGGAGCTGAGAGAAAGCCTTCAGAGAAAAAAAAAAAGAAAAGTGTACAATTTCACTGGAAACCCGCTGGGAATTTCTGTAACTATATTTTATGAAAATATTTCTCTGAGCTGAAAAGCCATTTTTGTCTTGATAAAATCATTGAATGAAAAAGTCAACCAAAAAAATATAGGGAAACAATAAGTAAAATAAAACGTCATCAAGCATCTCTCTTCCTTATACTTACAGTGACCTGAAAAAGAGAGAAGTCCAGTGCCTTGCCAAAGGTTGCTTCACATCACGGACACTTTACTGCTACTGGATTGTTCTGCCTCATAGAGAGATGGATATGATTCCTAGTGCTCAGTTACTTTATGCAAAGTACATCAATTGAAAACAAAAAAATGTTTACATCCAAGTATAAGTCCTTTTAAAATTTTCCCATGTAACATCTATTTTAAAAATTTGAAAACAAATGTCAAAAAATAAATGTCCTAAGCAACTCTAATTATTTACTTCCATATAACAGGAATCTGAACTTTTTTTTCTTCCAAATGTTGCTAAGTAGTTAGTAAGAAAAAAAGACCTTTACAGGATTTCTTTACTGCTGCTACAAAGTTGTGCAATTGTCTTCATTTGCTCTCACCAGAGCAGCATAGAATGAATGACCTGCTTTGCTTGTCATCTCAAGGCATGAAATGAAGTTTAAACAATGAAAAAAAGAACTCTTTCTTGATAAAGAATACTTACAGAAAGCATTTGTCATGATTCATATTTAATATCCTGTCTAGTTTCAGAAGGTACTGCAATTAAAAGTGCATTAATGGCAATGATTTCTAATTCATGGTATGAGCCTAACAGAGCATAGCAACTGTTAGAATTGATAGACAATTGTTAACTGTCAGAAGATAACATTCTTTTCAATGAGATAAGCTTTGCAATATTAAAACTAAAGTTAGATGAATGTAAAACAGCTTCCAAATATTACTGAGGCAACCAAACTTTTATGACTTCAATTCTGGGGCATATAATTGTAAAACTACACAGAGGAAAACCAAGGTATTAGACATGACATGCAAAAATTTTGTCACTTATGGATTACCCATTACAATGGTAAATTGATAAAAGAAGTTTTGGAATATTTTAAATGGATATAGATCTCCCTTCTTGCAATACACTAGCCATTGTGTTAAAACAACAACAAAAACGTACAATAAAAAGTACACTACCCTAATACGTGGAAGTTGAAATGAATAAAGCAGGCAAAGCTTGACTCTGGGTATACACCTAAGGAGGGTCCTATAGAGGGAAACATGCAAACAACACAATGGACTTGTATAGGATTCTAGCAGAAAAGTCAGGATGAGGACCAAAGATATTAAAGCTGAAAGACTATGCTAGCATAAGGTAAAGGTAGACATCTAACTGCCAAAGATTTTGTTTCCAAAAACAAAGAAGTAGCACAGTAGTCTTCTAAACAGAGGTTACAAAGGAAAAACAAACAAAATCCCAGTAGGGTTAGTGTAAGGTGTGATAAACTCATAAAAATGCAAGTAACACATTGTTGTCTATATATAGACCTTCCTACTCCTATACTAAAACTCTTGAAGACAAACTTTGGAAAAAGATAGTGACCATCCTACAGCCTCAGACAAAGATACACAACTCTTCAAACTATCTCTAACCAAAGATACTATTATTCATAGAATCATAGAACACAAGGTTGGAAGGGATCTTAAGGATCCTCTGGTCCAACCTTTCTACAAAAAGCATGGTCTAGACAAGATGGCCCAGCATCCTGCCCATCTGAATCTTAAAAGTGTCCAATGTTGGGGGATCCACCACTTCCATGGGGAGGTTATTCCAATGGCTGATTGTTCTCATTGTGAAAAATTTTCCTTTTGTGCTCACTCAGAATCTCCCCTGGAGTCACTCATACCCGTTACCCCTTATCTTTTCCATGTGACTTCTTGTAAAAAGGGAGTCTCCATCTTTTTTCTAGAAACTCTTTAAATACTGGAACAATTATTATTACTCTGTGTTAATGAAGAGCACCTGGTCTTGAGGCAGAAGAGGGAAAGGGAATGGAGAAAGCAAGGAGGTGACGTAGACTGGAAGGACACACTTGGTTTCACATTCTGCTTCATTCCAAAGAGAGCAATGTACCCCTCACACTTCACATGTGAGGCTTGTGAGAAAGATAGATAGCAATAAGAAAACAAATGTTTCGTACTGTCCAGAACAGAAGGATTAATTCAACAGGGAGTTTAAAGGAATCCGTATTGTAAAGATTCTATTGCAAGTCTCAGAAATAATGAGTCAAGTCGCTAATTATCATGAAATATACTCGAAAGGAAAAAGGGTTCCAGGATAATACAAATGTTATGCTTTACAAATTTTAACCATGAGAGCTGATACAAGCCATGGTCTTCAAAACAGAAATCCACTAGGTAAGTGTTTCCCTCCACCAGTCCTGTATGGTATAAACATATCCTCTGAGTTTGTAAGAGTAGAGGTATTGATAGTTATATACCTTGCCTCTTCAAGGTACTCTCTAAATCCTTCCTTGTCTGCACTGGAGAGAAACACATTAGTAGCCGTAAGAATGACACTCAGTTTCACATTCAAAGTTACCTCAGTTATTTGGTGTTGGAGGAGTTTGCAGACCAACCAACAGTCTGACTATAAGATCTGAGCTTACAATTGAGCTGCTCATCTGCCTTCATTGACTTTATTTATAAACAATTATGAATGGCAATTACACAGAAATTTAAAAATCGTCTTTACAATAATTCATTAATATTTATGCTAGCCTTTACAAAAGAACTTCTGCATTTCTAACAATTAAAAAATTTTTTGGGAACTTCTGAATCTTATTGATATACCATCCATTTAAATAGTTGTAGAAGATAGTCTCTAGAAAAATTATGAAAATATTTACTTAAGGGACATTTTGAGATTAAATTCTTTCCTCACATCTATTTTTTTTTGTCTTTTTTCTTTCCCCTCCATTTGCACATACACACATTTTCCCCCAACTCTTAATTAAGTGAGGCAGTAAGTACAGCTTATGCTGCAGCCAACAATTAATAAAGAAAGCAATAACTGGCTGGTCATTCAGTGTGTAAGAAAGAAATCTTAAAAAAAAAAAAAAGAAACAAAAAAAAATACTCCAACATTACTACAATTTCTAAAAAGGAATAGCAAACAAGGAAAAGGTAAACCAACAAACCAGCCTGTAAAAAAAAGTTACAGGTATCTTCAGAATCAGATCCTGACTGCTGTGAAAAAGGCAAGTTCAGCAAAGGACCATGCAGCACTTGTTCCCAGCCAGTCCTTCCAGGCAAAAGAGAACTATGCCTGAAAGCAGATTAAGAGTTTACAGAAGTATATAATTTACATTCAGGAATGTTTCTGCTCTCACACCTCTTCTGCCACTTTACCTCTAGGGCTTTGGTTCAGGAGGGGGACCCATAATGAAATTAAAACACTTTGTCCCAAAGTGGCAAATTGCTGTAGAAATTCAACAGAAATCCCCTCTTAGCCATTCCTGTCTCTCCTGTCATTCCATCTCTCATAGACAAGTGAAATACAGATAAAGAAAAGCATAACAGAAACTGTGTTTTAGATCTCAGTGTGATAACTTAAAAATGCATACTTACGCTATCTCCCTAAACTGGCAGGATTTATACAAGCCTTAACCTTTATGCAATGATCTTATTAAATGTACTATCTACTTAGAGCTGCTGTGCCAGTATGAATTAATATTGTATTTGCCAGCTCTGAAAGCTGGGCATGATTTAGATAACAGATTAGTATGGAGTTATCTTGCAAAGGATATTTTCAGTTCAGAAAATCGTCAAGATATCACAAAAAGCACATATTTTCATCTAAATAAAGAAAATGATTCTGAAAAGTAGCTCATACACACAAACAAGCATCCTGTGAACATTGACTCAGACTTTCTGATTTAAAAATCAGATACAGTAAAAAGAGAATCATATTACCAATATTTCATAGTCAATTCCGTGTTGCTGTTACTGACTTGGTGTACTAGCAATGTTCTATAGAACCAACATTGACAATGCACAGCTTTAATAGCTAATGACTTTCAGGTATACTCTGCAATCAGTAAATAATAAGCAACACACAATAAGCAGGAGACCTAATTTTTTAAATACTATAGCACTAACCCATGAAAAATCCAAAATTAATTACGTTATTAATAAGTAAAGACAAGGAGCTTCTTCTCATCCAGTGGATTGTAGACCCATGCATCTCTTTGATGAAGTATGTTCAGGATGTAAAATATTTGTGCATTCAAAAGAAGACTGAGCAAATGCTTAGAAATTACTGTTTAGCCCATTAAAAGTTACTAAACTGAGCTAGGAATACTTGAACTTGGAGGAAGTATTGTATATGCTTGTACTGTTTTTATTCTTCTGTAGACACCTATGTGTAGTACTTCATACCTCCCATCAGCGCCTCCAAGAAAAGAAATATTCCCTCCTTCCACAAATGCTGCAGTTGATATTTAGCCTGGTAAAAACACCTTCCTTGGTCCGCAGTGTCCTAGGTACCAGGTAGATCCAGTACCAGGTACTAGGTACCTACCTACCAGGTAGATCCAGAATTTCCCTGTAAAATAAGGCCATAATTTCAAGGCAGGATTGACACAAGTTGGAAGAGTGAGGACTTCTGAAAACAATGCCAGAGATTACCCCAAACACAGTCCTGCACAAATGATGCAACCAATATTCCTGTATTTAAGGAAATTACAGAGATCAGCATACTTAAAAAGTGAGAACTGAACTTTACCAGTGAAAACTACAAGCCTGATCTTGGAGTGCCCCTTCACAGCTGAAGGCAGGACACAGGACAAGAGAGATCCTTCATTTGAATTCACTCAGAAGTCCCATTCTGTAACAGCACACTATTAGACCAAGCACAGAAGTGTGAAGTTGCAAGATGGTAGGTATATAAACAAGTATATAACAAAAGACATTATGCAAAACAATGAGCTTGGGCTTTCTGAACATAATGACTTTGTTTCAAAACAATAATACATCTTAAGTGGCGGCAGTAGCAGCTTCTTTCACTAGTCTGTGTTCTCTGTAACTACTACAGCCGTTAACTGTAAGATATTAGCAACTTTTTCCATTATTTTCAGTGTTCTTTGGAAAGCACTACGAAAGAAGCTTTGAGAGTTCCTTCAAAGAGAAGGAATCAACGTTAGAAAGCCCTCTAATGACAGCAGTGGTCCATGGACAGCAGTATCAGAAATGTAGCCCTGTGTGTGTGTGCTATGTGCTGTGCTATGAATGACCTTACTGCAAGCCTTACTTAAGGAAGCTCTGAAAAGGTATTTAAGACTTCTAGCTACAGATAGACCCCAGAAACAAAGGTGAAAGTTCCCCATACATGTCCACGTAATATATCAAAATTGAACTAATACTGTGAAATAGAAATGGAAGAAATATTACTTGCCTACTTTCTCATCCTGTATAATAGAAAAAACAGCGCATTAGAATTATGTGTCTTAGTACCTAAAGTTTTTAAAACACAGACAGTCTTCTCCAGTGGAACTCTACTTACACGACAGTAACTGCCTTTAACTCTACTTAAATGTGCTTTACAACACACAGTACAATCTCTGACTGATCATGTATTATCCCAAATCACAGTACTGCAACATGCAAAAAATCCACATCAAATGTGAAATAATCTGTCAGAAATCTCTTCCTATTAAAAAAAAAATATTTCTTTATGAGACTAGCTTTGCCTTTAAACAACATTCTTCTCCTATGTTTGTCTCCGCAAATATTAAATTTCATGATAACATTTCCGTCATCCTGATGAAAAAGACAGCTGGAAAGCAAGTTCAGTTCAGATATCATAAAAAAAAATCCATAGAAAGCAATTTTTCTCAAAAAAAGAAACATTAGAAAATTGCCTAGAGGAAGTAACTGACCCTCTGAGCTGGTAATGGACTAATTTTAAACAGGTAAACAAATCCTTCCATTTTGACAGAGAAAATAACGTAAAGAGTACTGAAACAACATATGAAATATTCCTTGATGCTTTTCAAGACAAGGCCTATTACTTTCACTTTGGAAAGGTTGAAATACATCTGTGATGTAAAAAGAGAGAACAAGAGAGAGATGTGACTATAAAGGTGCAAGCAGACAGCTATACAGAAATTACTACAGCAGCAATAGCCCTGCAGCAGGAAGAAATGCTGCCATACATTTGCAGATAATTATTCTTTAAATATATATACATCAAAGAGAGCAAGAGCAATTTGTTTGCAAGAAGCATAAGGAAAAGTTCTCAGAATTGGCATCACTGCATGTTTTTACAGACTTCCAGCAGAATGTAAAAGGCACAGGACAGGGACATCATTCCAAACCCATAATGAACTTCCTTGCTGCTTATGCCCACAGTTAACTCAAAACTACTGAAGTACCAGGATTCTGCAAAAGCCTCCAGCACCCTCCCTTGTCTCTTTCTGATGTGGAAGGATTCTTTCACAGAGATAATTAATCGAGTCTCTAAGAACAAACATAATTTTACAGTCCCTGTAAAATTATAAGCTATGCATCTATCTGCTGAATCCTAAATCTTTTAATCCTTTTATTCATCAGTTTCTTGCTGATACAAATTAAAATAAAAAGAAATTCAATCTCCTTATAAGTTCCCTGCTTTGAGTTTCTCTAGCAACACACTGACATTGAAGGAGATCAGCAGATCATTCCCTGAGCATGGAAAGGTCTCACCCCTGTCTTGGTTCAAGCAGACAGAGGTAAAAAGCACCATGCCCAGTTTCCAATATTCCACAGCTAGCACATGTGCTTTGGAGGAAAACTGCTAATTAGCAGAGATCCCCAGGTGACAGCAGGCTGTACCAGAGAATGGTGGAGGTGTGAGAAGGTTCCTCACAGGTTGCTTTTCTCCTTTTATTCTGTCCATAAGCTGAGTCTTGGCAAAACAGAGTTTGGGCAATGAGGTTTTACAAACAGTTGTGTATTTCCAGAGGTTCCTCAGTTTTAGCAATCAATGTCAGGAAGCCAAGAAAATGAGTAAATTAGGACACAACTAGCTCTAGATCACAAAGTACACAAAGTAGTCCAGGTGTTAGAGTGTTTGCTTTTGACTCAAAACACTCCTTTGCATACTTTCATACATACAACACACCCTTTCATACCATTTACACATATGAGCTTAGGCTGGTCTCTCTTTGCAGCTCAGCTTTCTGTACTAAAGGGAGCATATAACTACCTTTGCTTATGGAAGTATTAATTGTCAGGTTCACTGCCATAACAGGGTCCATACAGTACAGTATTAAGGTTAAAATAAAATTAGAAGTAAACTAGAATTTCACAAGTAACAGAAGCTTTACAGTGAAATACTGTGGTTAACTTAGTAACCACCAGCATAAAGACAATAAAAAGGCCTGTTTCAGTAAACACAATCAAGTTGTAATTATTTAGTACACCACTGAATGTTAACTTTTTGTGCTTAATTAGGAGAATCTTTGACAGCTTTAGATTAAATCAAATGTATTTTGACAAACATGTCTGTGGCATAGAAGATGTTTTGTACTTCAACTATATTCCTTAACTTAGTCCACATTAACGTCCTTAGTGTAACAAAACCTTAACATTTTCAATTTACTGATTGCCGTACTCTCTATCATATAGAACAGGGAACAAAAGGCATGTGGAAATAATAAGACAAAAATAAAATAGAACTAAAACGGAGGTGTCAGTATATTTTATGCTAGAAAAAGATGATTTACCAGAAATTGTTAGTTTAATTTATAATACATTATTGGAATTAAATGTTTCTTTAGCAATAATAAACGTAAGGCAGAGCTAACAAAGTGTTTACCAGATATGTAGGAAAAGCTCAGTACACAGTGCTGCTTGTAAAAATGTTTATATTAGAGGAGCACGTAGGGGTCTTGAAACTTGGAGAGCTGGTTCCCTAAAATATGGTAAATGAGATATGCCTGTGCTTGTTGAATGTGTGAGGACTACTTATTACCTCTAAGGCAAAACTGACTACTTCTCAGGAAAATGCAGTTATTGGAGTTCTGAATAAGACAGTCATTAAAAGCAAAAAAAGTTCTTTCCTTCCAACCATTTAGATTTTGTGCTGTTTTGCAAAAAGGAGGCAATAAAACAGTTAAACAATGAAATTACTCTTGATTTGCTCAGGTGACCATGTCCTTTTATAGACATTTGTGGTCATGTGGCCTGAGTTTTTGTTTTACAATACATGTGCTTAAGTGCCAATGTAATGAGCAGTATGAGTAACTACACCAACAAAACTAGTACCAAACTGTAATGGCATTCTGACAATTTGTCAAGGATTCAAGGGATTTTAAATAGATTTTTCTTTTTCAATAGGACAATTTTCAATGCCCTTAACCATTATGAAAATCTTGCCATAATATGCAATAATACAACATATGCTGATTGTCAAAGCTCAGATAGACTGTGACATGTATGTGCTTTCCTCAGAATACTTGTGAAATCAAATATTCCTCCTTAATTTGGCTATTTATTGTAAGTCAACCACAAGAGAATAAACTCTCTTTTCTCTCTCTCATTTTCAGTCAGAAAAGTTCTTCCGCTGTCTAAAACAAACAATTGGAGTTATTGCTTGGTCATGTGCTGTGTTTATAGTTATTATAGTCTCCTGAATGGTGGGGAATGTGAGCATTGTGGGAGCTCATGAGTTTGAAATGTCCTGATCTTTCTGCATCGGAGGGATGCCGAGGATACAGAAACAGAATTCCTGAAGGCACAGTTTCAAACCTGGCAGTTTTCATTACATGATGCAAGTAGCTGCCCACCAAGATGCAAAGTTTGTTTAGGGTCTTGCCCTGAGGTGTCTCATACTTTTCAAGCATGATCTGAATTTTGCTGCCAGCATCAGAGACATTTGCATGTAAATGTCTCCTATATAGAATGATGTTTCAAAATTTGAGAAAATCTTTACATTCTACAGGAGTACAAACCTTTCTTCAGTGGGACAATACAGCTCCTGCTTAAAAATCAGGAAGATCTTCTTTCTAATAAGAAATAGATATGTACATACATATACATATAAAATAGATATGTACCTATTAAGTCCACTGAAGAATGTAAATGATCTAGCAAAACTTCAATATTCCTAAGTAGTTTTGCAATATTCTTTCATTAGCAAAAAATTACATGGAAAAGATGTGGAGTTATAGAAATCTGTTTGCTATGGCTGTATTATTATCTGATATGATATATGACCTGATAACAAGAACAAGAGAAATACCTTACAAACAAGATGTCTCTTTTCTTCCTGATCTGACTTTATGAAATATCACCATACTTATTCACATTCTAAATATCAAAGAAGGTCATGGTACTAACACCTCAGAAGCTCCTTAACCTTTACTCATTCATGAAGGAAAATAGCATATCCTTTTATATACTTACATATGCATGCAAAAAAAAAAAAAAAAGACAGAGGGAATATAATGCCTTATGATTTAACAACCAGAATATATCTGCCAAACTGAATACACTTGTTTTCCCTAACAGTAATACAAACACAAACCAATGTAGTCAATCCTGAATTAGGGTTATGTTATTGAAGAACAATGATGACTAAAATAATGTGTTTAATTTGTGGCTGTGCCTGTACCTTGAATGTCAAAGGATGTGTTGCTATGTACAGTCTTAGAGATAAAGCCATTTGCATGTGCATATGTTTCAAAAACACAGTTCTTGAAAAACGTAGGGCTATAGTCTCTCCTATATGATACGCACCAAGAAAAGGAAATATCCAGTGCCATAGAAATGATGCAAAGACCAAAGCTAACACATACATAGACCTAGTGTTTCCCTCAATGTTTGGATTTTTTTTTTTTTGAGGCTTTCATCATTTTTAGTTTTAGTGTGAATGACCAGTTGCTGAGGGGTTCAAATCCTACCTGTCATCCCAGAAAATGATACTAAAGAAATTTCTTTAATAAAATTCTTTCCCAAATGTCCTGGTTTGAAGTAAAGCAGAACCAAGTTTCTGTTCAGTAATTTTACTTTTCAGTCAAGTCTCTTCTAACTAACTCCACTCTCTGAAATAAAGAGTATATTTTCCAGACAGTGTCTGATTCTAGCACAGATAAGGCATGATATGTGTAGTTAATACGATGGAATTGCAGAGAAGGTCTTGCTTATACTTATTGCTATAACAGCCAAGGTTAGCAAACTTTGTTATTTGCCCAATTGCCTCCAGGATGGAAGTGGAAAAGCATAGCGGGGTCCCACCTGTGGGGAGGAGCAGACAGGACAGGTGACCCAAAACTGACCAACAGGGTATTCCATCCCATCTGCATCATGCTTAATATAAAAACTGAGGGATCAAATGTGTCAGCCTCTTTCTTCAGTGGCCAACATCCAAGGAGGACTCTGTTCATCTTTTTTGATCCCAATACGTGCATTCCTTAACCCAGATCCAGAATCCAGTTCCTGTCCATTGCTGAGCCCAGTCTGGAACTTTCACAGTGCCTGCCAGTGACGTGATCATTATCCTGGGAGCTTGATACTGGTTCTGTATGTATTGTAGATATTGTATATATTTCACTATTTTATTTTTTGATATTATTATCTTTTTTAAAAAGTATTTTATTATTAATATTTCATCAAAGTGGTTTGGTTTCTTTTAAACTCGTAAGTCTCTTTCTCTCTCATCCTCTCCCTGAAGGGAAAGGTTGGAGAGAGCATCTGTCATTCATTTCAGTGGCCACTCTGACCCAAACCATGACACCAAAACAGGATTTATCTCCAGATTTTCCTTCTTAAAACATCTTCACAAATGTACTGGTGTCATTAGGATAAGACCTTAGAAACCTAAGTTCAGGCTGTCTGCTTTGAAGATTTCAGACCAGAATGGATGATTCAAATTTCACTTCTGACTATGTTAAGCTAGTGAGACTTGTAGTTCTAAAACAGCAAGAAAAGAAGTCCCAACATTTCTTAATTGGGATATTAATAGTTTGTCTCTTTTTTCTTCTGTACTGAACTCCCTTTTTCGTCTGATGTTCATTTGGCAGGTGCCAGAAAACACCCACCTGTACTGTTCATCACACATCCTGTTTTTCAGTCCAGCACTGATAAAATCATTCTATGCCAAACTTCAACCTAACTGGGCATTTTTAATAAAATTCAAGTTGTGTGTATCTGCCTGTAATTTTTTTTTTAAAAGAATTATTACAGACACTTTCACTCTACCGCAAGGTTTATATCAGTTATTGATTTATTGTCAACGTATCCAGTCCCACGTTGATGGCTTCTGTAAACACTTTCTTCCTTTCTAACATGTCCAATGTGGAAATAATGAGCAATCCACATCATCCTCAAGGCACCTTTGATCTGAAGTATGGTACAATAGTGTCTAGATGGACAACTTACTATATTGAGCTCTCTTTGTTGCTAGGGGTCTTCTTTTGTAATAAGAAACCTCTATGGCCTGTTCCTGAAGAGAATAACCGACATTTCACAATTCACGGATGAGAGGACAGCTCTGGGTCCATTTCTTGTATGCCAATCTTAAAATATGGTTAATATCACTCTTAAAATGATTAATACAACATGCTAAAATTAGTCTTTGACTGCCATTGGTCCCTTTCAAACTTCAATAAATAAAATCTTCTAAAAGTTCAAAACAAGACAAAAAAACCCAACCCATTGAAACGTGGCTAAAACTTCCTGAAGTCCTCAAGTAACTCTAGAGGCCAAAAATCATGAAATTAAATCAAGACCCATACACAGGCTCTTTTATTGTTACAGTTTAGTGAGTGGGATCACAGCTGAAAACTTGTGGAAGAAGCTATTTAGTCTAAATGGCTAATGCTACTTCAGAATTCCACTGCCACATTTATTCAGTTGTCAGCTGCACTTCACTGCAGTTAAAAGGAAAAAAAATAAAAAATCCCTTTTCCCTTTCTCCTCTTCTATCCTTCACTGCTATCACTCCTTCTTCCTGACCCACCTATGCCAGCAAATTTGCAGGAACATTTGTGAAAGATGCAAAAAGTATAGATCTCTCTAGATTCCTATCAAGGTTTAGCAAGTTCCTTATTATTGTCAAAACTTAAAAATGCTAAGTGCCTAATTTATGAATTTACTTACTGTAAAGTCTATGAGTGTCTAAACGTCTTTTGGAACAACTGATATTAAGCTAACTTTGAAAAGAAAACATATTAAAAAATAGTATTAATTTCAGCTGGGATAGAGTTAATTTTCTTCCTAGTAGCTGGTATAGTGCTGTGTTTTGGATTTAGGATGAGAATAATGTTGATAACACACTGATGCTTTAGTTGCTGCCAGGCAGTGCTTACACTAAGCCAAAGACTTCTCAGCTTCTCATACTGCCCTGCCAGGCAGGAGGCTGGGGGAACAGAACAAGTTGGGAGGTGTCAGAAATTAAAGATATTCAATCTAATAGATGATTTTGAAACCAATGGTAACTTTCATATAAGCATGACTGTTATATGGAGTAACTTATTGTATTAAAAATGCATTAAAACATGTTAATATATGGCTGCACAAATGTGTGCAACCATTTAGTTTTGCCTACATAGTGAAAATTAAAGCCTTTGAAAAATAACTGGGGAAGAGAGAATTAGGTGAGTTCTAGCTGATTACTTCAGTGCCACGGATTACTTCAGGCCCTGTCTTTCTTATATTAGAATAAAAAAGAAAGCACTATTTTTTTCCCTTCCCTTCCCTTCCCTTCCCTTCCCTTCCCTTCCCTTCCCTTCCCTTCCCTTCCCTTCCCTTCCCTTCCCTTCCCTTCCCTTCCCTTCCCTTCCCTTCCCTTCCCTCCCCTTCCCTCCCCTCCCCTCCCCTCCCCTCCCCTCCCCTTTTACCTTCTTTTTCTTTTCTTTTTCCCTTTCTTTTCCCCTCTTAATTTTCTTGCGTCCAGAATTGCAAAAGCTTGAACATTTAGAGTTTTGTGGTTTTTCACTAAACTAGCTGATGTATCTGCAAAAAATTCTTGATCAGCTTTGAGTCATGTATCTACATAAGCCAGCATTTCAAAATACTCAGAACGGGCAAAGCCCAGCAAAACCTTGTAAAACCTGTGGTAATTGTGTTTACCTTTCAATAACTCTAAGTGGGGATGAGGAAGTAGGAGGGACTATACTATGATTCTGAAATATGTCTGTTTTCTCATGTTAACTTTCATAGCACCGCATGAGCATAAAATAAAAAATCATTAGGAGAAAAAGAAAATCAGAAACACGAATTTTTCAGTGAATCAGATGGAGATGTCAGGTTTGGATTTTTTTTTAGAATTCAAGTAATTTTCTGGAGCTGAGAATGACTGAAAAAAGAAGTATCTTTGCTAAACAAGAAAAAACTAGATTAATGTGTATGTTTGCTACTTGCATAGTTTGATACTTGTCAGCAGAATGCATAGCTCTAGACATTTATGGTGTCTCAGAGACATTGTCTCAAAATGAGAAGAAGCAACACAGAAGAAGCATCAGTGACCTTTAACTCCCCTATCCAATAACAATGTATTTTTAAACATTTATCCTTCCTGGTTAATCCCAATGATTCTGACAGCTGAGAGTTCAAGGCAAGCATGTATCAGAGACAACATCAAAAAGCAGCAGTTACAGCCTACCAAAGTTACCTCATTGTCATGCAGAGTCTAATTAGAAGATTAGATTTAGTAAAAGGCATCCAAGGTGCAGGCACAAAAAGGCCCGCTCTGTGTGAAATTGCTTTTCCTGGCACAGGCAATTCTCTAAGCATGGAGCTGGTGACACTCTGAAAACCAGCAGGTAGATGTAGAGGGACATTTTTCAATGGCAGAAAAAAAGATGTATTTTTTACCTGCTGTCCCTTTGCTTGATAGTATTGCAATTTAATTATCTTTTTTAGAGTGACGACTAAATTTAAACTCCCCCACTATAATGAGGGAAACTTAGAGTAATGAAGAAGTTAGACCCTGTAAGTTTTCCACAGTGAGACTTTTCTGAAAGAGAGTACAAATCAAAAAGTCCCAGTGCCAGTGTTTTAATTGCAGCTTACTTTTGAATGGCAAGGGGAAAGGCAGGTTAGACTCATCCATTAGGTTTTTAGAAGCTGTAGACTTGAGTCATCCTGTGCCTGTGTGAAAAACACTAGGGGAAGATTTGATGAGCACGGATGGGTCAGTGTGTTTTCTATACACTGTAAATGGCGACGATTTTCACTACAGAAAGAAGCATGATTTTACATCAAAGAATTAAATCAATGTATACACTTAGTAATTTGGAGGATGTGCTTTGGAAAAATTGCTATTCATGCTTGGTGCGCTTCCATTAAATTCTCAAGGGCAGGGCTCCTGCTGAGGTTGTATATCCTGTTACACCCTCTCAGGCGGTGTTCAATCGCTGTTTGGAGCAAAAAAGAAAACAGCAGCTTTTTTAAACAGAAAGCAGCTAAACCGGAAGTATTTAGCATTTTGAGTGACTAGTTTAAAAAAGCAAAAAGCACCAGTGTATGTTCAAATACGATGATTTTTCAGTAAGATATTAACAACACACATCTTTGAAATATCACAAAAATATTTTTTGTTCAAAGTTTTTTGTCCAGCATTGGATACGTGCCAGGGAAAACAAGTGGCTAATGATTTCCTGAACAGTGGTAGGAGCATGTCAAATACAGGAGTGGTCTGGAATATAGGCCAAAACATGTATGAGTGAGACTGTTTTCCGCAGGAAATATGTGCGCATTCTCATGTAATGAAGCAGTTGAAATGTGCATGGTTTACCACAAACATAGTTTTGACACAGACAACAGCTCCAGAGAGAGTGAGGTGCATGTAAAAGAGAGTATCATGCAATCTATGAGGAGCAAAGAGGAGAAAGCAGTGGTGGGAAAGAGGAGACAATAAGTCTTGGAGTAAGAGTAGTTAAATAATTAGAAAACTACAAACAGTGCTGTACTTGGCTGGTTTGAAACTGGTATAAACAAAACCAAAGCAACTATTCAGAATGTGAAAGGTGACCATCAGAAATTACTACATCTTTGCTGACAAATGTTTGATAGAACGTGAGACTGATCAAATAGGAACAGTTAGTGTAAAAATACCATTAGCATAAATTACGGACACAAAGAAGTTTCACAGCGATACGTGTTTAAGGCTTCACTTTCAATAAAGAACTCTGTATTCAAGAATTAATGATGGGAAAAAGTTATCATAAACATTTGACAATCATAGAAATCCTGGTAATATTGGTGCAAACACCCTTCAAAAGGTTTCAGCATTGATAAGAAAAAACCCAGTCTGATCCCTGATTCAAAGCTGAGATTAAATTTATGCTTACCTTTAAATACAAGTTTCTCACTCTGAGCATGACCGGTTCATGGATTTTTAATGTTTTTTCTATCAAAGTCAAACATATACTAATATGTCTTTATTGATCTGTGACACCATTTGACTCCGCTAGAATCAGAAATAACTTGAAATAAATATGTTTTTTCTCCGTCAGAAAGTAGAGCATATAGAACCAATGTTTTGAAATGTGCATCTTCATAATTAAACTATTTTTATTATACAACAAGATATTTGCTTTAAATTATAGGGATTGCTAACACCTGTAGGTGTTTTATTACCATATTAACCTAATTAATACTTAATTTTATTTAACTTAAGAAAAAAGTCTCTGTACAAATATTTTGTCCAGAATATTTAAATTTACTATTACTAGCTATGAAGACAGAGGACGATGTTATACACATTCGTATGATACAATTAAAGATTTTCATGCTTTGGAGAGGAGCATTAATGCAAGGTGAGTGAAACCACTAGTAGCTTCCTGATAAAATTTTCTTAGCAGACACGGGTTAATAAAACCATGTAATTTAATAGTTTATACTTTAGAGAGTAGAAATGTACCACAAAAATGACTAGCATAGACACTTTGCAGGGTTATACAAAATGAGATTCTGAAAAACTTTAGCATGGATCCAAATTCTTTTACTGGAGTGCTCAAATGAGTCACAAGGTCATAAAGCTAGACTGTGAAGTACTTGTAAAATGGTCACAGTACTTGTGTTCAGCTGTGTGTTGTAACCATTAAAAATTGAAAAATTTAACCATTAAAAATACTGGATTTCAACAGTAGGTATCTTAGCCAAGGAAATTCTTGATGCTTTTCATAATAAGTGAATGTTCCATCTATGACAAAATGGCTTAAAAAGTACAGTTAAGTTACTTTTTCAAGTAACTTGTATTATGTCAGAAGAAGAGAATAAAAGGGAAAAAATGTCAGATGGCCCATCAGCCTAATCCTATTTAACTCAAAAAACTAATTACATTAAGCTAATTGTACTGAACAGAACAAGCAGGACCAAAAAGTTTTCAAAAGGCTATTTTTTTTAAAGGCAAACTATAGAGAGACAAGGAGACAAGTCTTAATTTTCATTCTTATCCTTCTTACCCTGAAGGTCTATGTGAATCTCACATTTGCAGTTATAACAGAAAATGAAGTAAATTCTAGGAGAAATGTTGTGCTTTCCTATAAAGCACAAGAGGTATGTTGTATTTCTGCAATTTTTATGCAATGAACAATTAATTAGCATAATTCCAAAGGCAGAGCTTGGGAAAATAGAAATTGCCATCTCATATCATATAGAAGATACGTCTAATCCAGTATTGTACCTCTGACACTACACAGTGTTTGGATGTGATTGAAAGAAGTGCAGGACAGTGCTTAAGAGATTACTGGCTACAGCTGCATGGGTACTCCAACTCTGTTGGAAGTTAGACACCTGAAGTAAAACAGTTCTGAACTTCTCTGATTTCCTCCCTCACCTTTTCAACCTAATGCAACCTCCTAATGTTTTCATCTTTAAAAAGATTTTCAGTCCTTGGTTTTGGTCCCAGTAAGTCAGTAGCCACAGTGATAACCAGTGTTAATGAATTAGTTTCGCAGTCTGATTTCATACTTATGTAAGATGATACTTCCTTTTCCCTGCTCTAAAGTTGTAGGCTTTTACTGCCACAGTGTACCCCTTTCTTTATTTCTAATGGCATTTAGAAGAAGCAGTCAATTTAGTGCTTGTCTGACTGATCACCAGGCTTAAGTGATATGAGACAGATACTACCTTCCTCATCCATCATCCCTATCCTTATTTCCACAAGCAGTTCAAGGGATCCCAAAAAAAACCCCATCTGCATTAGGGATTGGCTGCAAGTCATTCCTGGACACACAGGCACTTGCCTCCTCTTGAAGGGGTCAAATGAACATCTACAATTCCTACACCTTAAACTGCTGCAAAAATTCTCTTAACCAGAGAAGCAAGGCAGCTAAAGTGATATTGATGATGTTGTGACAGATGTGCATTTGATTTGGTTCCCAACTTGCCTCATGTTTATTTAACAGAAGCAAGTCCGGTCCCTGTGGATGGAGGGTAAGAATTTCCACCTTGGGTAACTTGTCCAGTAGAGAGAAGCTTGCAAAGGCCTTTATGCACAACATAAGGGAAATCAAAGTGTGGAGCTTGGAACCTCCAACTTGTTCAGGAAATGGAGACTTCTGGGAAAGAAATAGAGCCAAGACCCACACTGGTAGAGAGGGAAACTTCTGAAGGAGTGAGAATTTGCTATAGCTCAGGAATTGACGAAGTTTATTGGAAACCAAACAATTGTAAAGATGAGATTTGACAGATAGAAGTTGCATATAAATGTTTATGTTATGCCTTTGCCAGGTATTAAGATTGTTCTTAATTTAAAAGTTGGTGGCACTAATTCAAAAATATAGCTTTTTTTTTTTTTCATTTGAAAAAATAAAAAAAACAAAACCTCTCAGCCCATTGAGTGAATGTCATTGTGTTTTATAAAAGGAGAAGTTGTAGGACCATCTACTTGAAGTTCTGAGTGGTTTGACATCCCACCACAGGTGCAAAAAACCAAATTAAACTAGCACTGTTACAGCAAATATCCCCAAGCAATGATGAAGTAGGAACTTTTGCAAAGCAAGCCGTGCATTTATGATTTTTGCCTAGCACCTGCTGAAGTCAAAGTAAAGTAGCCTAAATCATTTGAGTGGGACAGAACTGGAGTTCAGATATTCAATATGAGAACAAATGCTGAAATTAAGTCATCTGTGTTTTGAAAATTGTGAAGTTCAGGGTTTTTTTTGGTAATATATATACTAACATTACTTCTTGGTAGTACCTGAAATTTGAAAAGACAGGAATCAGTTCAAAACGATTTAATTCAATTCCCCTTCGCCTCTGAGCAGATGTATTACTTGAGAAGGAAGGTACTTATCAAAACTAACAATACTGATCAAGTCTAATCAGGTGTTATTTCTAAAGGTCTTAAAAGGCAAAGCGGTATTAAAAACAGAGTTGAGAAAGTGTATATAGCTAGTTGTCAATTTAAATAAATATAATAACTTATTTTTTTAATTTAATGTTGTTTTTTGTTGGCAACCTATGGTCTCATTGAACATGAATGTACAAACATTTATTTTCAGAACATGAATTTACCGTTAACTAGCATCTTACCATTTCTTACGGAAATAAATCCTAGAAATAGGTAAGAAAAGATGCACTGTAGAAGACTGTTCTAGCTTTTTTCAGAATTTTTGAAAACAAAACATTATGAATACAAAGCATTGTAAATTTTTTCACTTTGGCTAAAAGAGAAGTGAAAAATGAAAAATTTACTGAAGCTTCTTTTATGCACATGAGGTATTTGTAAACCAAGCAAAATAAATGTTGAACCAAAAGGACCTAGTATATGAAAAATGCAACAGAAAGTTTAGCCATGGTTGTTTATTTTTCTAAAGATAAAACAGTTATCACTCACATTAGGTTTCCTTTTCTGCTTGATTAGTGTGGTTTCTTTTGAGAGTAAGACACATGCTGAAGATTGGCTGCAATCTTGTTAAGTCACTATATTCCTCTTGCACCTTAATTTAGTTTTGTAGCATTCCTTACATGTCTTGATCAGAGCTTGCAAGCCACACCAAATTTTATATCCCAAAGCACACATGTTCATTCTTAAACTATTTATCAGCACTGTAGTTCTTCAGATCCTGTTTCATATAACTGAATGCCTTTCAGAGTTTTCACATTTAGACTGAGAACATTGTTTTAAATGTTAATGAATAAATAAACAAACAGATTTCTAGAGAGAACGACTTTCTTAAAAGTCACCTGGGGATACAGAATCAGAGTTGGGCATGAAATCCAGAGCAGTTAAGTCCCAGGCCAATATGTTTATTGTAAAATATACCTGTAAGAGAAAAAAAATTGCTGAGAAACGTTAGCTCTATTATAGGACTCTTAACTGATTTAAATTGAGATTACATCATCAGAGATTAGAGCGAAAGGTATATATTTTATTTTATAAAATAAGGCAAGTATTGGTACTTGGGAGTAATAGAATTTACTGAGTTTTAAAACTCAGTAGCTCAAACCTGGGAACCAATCCAAAAAACATTAAAAAAAAAAGTTAGGAAAGAAAAGCATGCTTTAATACATTGTACCCTATAAACAATCCCCCAGACAGCTGAGCAGAAAACTAATAAGAAACCATAGATTTGTATGTGTGGCACAAATCCAACAATGGATGGATTGCTTTTAGGTTTGTTCCTTGTGTATAAAAAGAAAGCAAGTGTCAAACTGAAAAAGGAACAGAAAACCAGTCATGCTGTCAAGGTACAAGTCCATCCAGGCTGGTGTCCTGTATTTGAAATTGTCCAGCAGATGAGTGCTCTGGAAAACAGAGCTGTTAACACTTCCTCAGAAAACTCACCCACCCTCCAGCAATTTGAGTTTCAAGATCTTCCCTGACATTGAATATTTATCAGTACTAAATTTTCTGTTCTTGCCATAAGAATAGACCTGCTGCCGTATACACTTGAAGTATTTCCGACACAATGGCTGGTGAATAATACAGTCTCCTGATATTTTCTCTACTTGAAAATGAAGTGCTTTTAAAACTGGATGCAAATCCTCTCAAATAACCTTGATGGTGTTTTCATCATATGAAAGAAACTAGGATTAATGTAGAAAACTGCAGTCTGTTTTCCTGTTTGCGTGTTTTAGGTGTGAAAGTAACAAACAACAATTGTCCAATGAGGAAATAGAAACATACCTCTAAATAGGAAAAATGCAGGTCTGATCTTTGTTTTGGTATCGGACTTGAAACGTAGGATCAAATCCAGTGATATTTCAGTGGGATTATGTCAATTTATGCTACAGAAGAATCTGACCTATAGATAGCAAAACTTTCTGCCGTGTTATATGATGATGTAAATAGAACTTTGAAGCTGATATCCTGAAAGCCTTCTTAACTTGAAGATTCAGAGATTTCAAAACATTTTAACAAGAAAAATGTTTTTGTTTATATCCCGTGGACTTTTCCTCAGCCAACTGAACATCTTCTCCAGTTTTAACGTTTACCAATGTATCAGTCAGCTCCTCTAGAATTTTTGCAGTTGTCCTATCCCCTACAGCTTTCTTCTTCATTTGTTAGAAGTCCTTATTTTCCTCTGTTCTTTAATGGCTCACTTAACAAAAATAAGTAGATTTTCTAACCTTTTTTTTTTTTCAAACTTTTGATACTTTTGAAGGTATGATCCTTAACAAAACACTCTCTGTGTCATTATAACCAGTATACTGCCACCAAAAAACCTCTGAAGTACCGAAACATTTAAGCAAATGGGAGTTTTGTTTTGTTACTGTAGCATTTTAGTCCTTGAGCAAAAGGGAGCAAAGAGAGAAACAGAATGGCTTTAGCAATAAATTATGTTTTCTTAGTTTCTGGCTCTTTGCTAGAAAAATATTGTTTTGGGATTACTAAACACTGCCATGTGGTATGTTGGTGTCCATTCCATCATTCTCCAAACTCATGGTAGTGGAGAAATCTGCACTAGCCTTCCCCAGGAACAAGAAATAAAACAGGCAAGAAGCTCAAGCAAATGTGTTCATTTAACAAATTGGACTGGTGTGAAAAGAAAGCTCAGGTGATAATGGCTAGCATGGTCTTAACAAAAAGATGTGCCACCAAGTGTACGTAGGGAGAGGAAAGGGATAGAAACACCTAGTTAGTCTGCAGGAAGCTCAGGCAGATATGCTCTAGACGAACGCTTAGTTGCTCATTATACACATATGATGCCACATTAAAAAAAGTAGCAGTTTTAAATGCCTGCTTCATCCTGCTCCATGTTTTGCCCATTTTAAAGATGAGGTTTTAACTAAGTTACTGTTTTTTTCTGTACTACCCAGAGATCAGATGTGATGGGATTCCAGGGAGCATAAAATTTTGTGGTTAAAGAAAAGTCAATTTAAAATAGTTAAAAAGCATGTCTTTCCTCCTCAATTTTTCTCATCTATTTTTTTTCCTTAATCAGAAACCTGTCTTCATAATTTTCCCTGAATTCGACACTATTTAACATAGAAATAAATATTAATTAATTATGTCTGCAAACATAATAAATGGTCAACTCTTTTTGCTATCATCTTGTACCGGTACTGTACACTGGTAGTGTTCTCACAGAGAAGCAGAATAAAAGGTCTCATTGTTTATAGGAGACTTCCACTACAAGGTTCTCCAATGCTATGGGATGATCACTTCAACATTCTCACTTTTTTAACTTTCAAATGTTTTTATTTTCTTCTCAGTCTACAGAGACATCTTCTCAGGTCTAGAAGAGCCAGACAAAAAAAAATGAAGGGTGAAACCAGTTCTCCCCCATGCCAGAAATTAATAATTCCTACTTAACACACTTAATAATAACCTCTCTAACTCCCAGGCTTGGTGGGAAGGAAGATTTCCAAGAAACTGGATGATCACAGAAAAGACAGTTCCAAGAGCTGAGCTCCTTTTATGTCTGTAGTGGTTATATGCATATATCACAAAATCACAGAATTATAGAATAGTTTGGGCTGGAAGGCACCTTTAAAGCTAATCTAGTCCAACACCGCTGCAATGAGCAGGGGCATCTTCAACTAGATCACGTTGCTCAGGCCCCCATCCAACCTGACCTTGAATGTTTCTAGCGATGGTGCATCTACCACCTGGGTAGCCAGTTCCAGTGCTTCACTACCTTCAGCGTAAAAAAATTCTTCTTTATATCTACTCTAAATCTAACCTCCTTTAGCTTAAAACATTTATCCCTTCTCCTATCGCAACAGGCCCTGCTAAAGAGTCTCTCCCCATCTTTCTCACAAACCCCCTTTAAGTGTTGAAAGGCTGCAATAAGATCTCCCTGGAACCTTCCTTTCTCCAGGGTGAACAACCCCGATTATCTCAGGCTGTCCTCACAGGAGGGGTGTTCCATCCCTCTGGCAATTTTTGTGGCCCTCCTCTGGACCCGCTCCAACAGGTCCGTGTCTTTCCTGTGCTGAGGGCTCCAGAGCTGGATGCAGTACTCCAGGTGGGGTGTCAGCAGAGCAGAGCAGGGGGCGGAATCACCTCCCTCTACCTGCTGGCCACACTTCCATGGATACAGTCCAGGATATGGTTGGCCTTCTTGGCTATGAGTGCATATTGATGGCTCACGTCCAGCTCTTCATCCACCAGTACCTCCAAGTTGTTCTTTGCAGGGCTGCTCTCAAAGCCTTTATCCCCCAGCCTGTATTGATACCAGGGGGTTTCTCGGACACAGGTGCAAGGCTCTGCAGTTGGCCTCCTTTGAACCTCACGAGGTCCACGTGGGCCCATTGCTCCAGCTTGTCTCTCTGGATGACAACCTGTCCCTCAGGCATGTCAACTGTACCGTTCAGCTTGGTGTCATCTGCAAACTTGCTAAGGGTGCACTCCATCCCATTGTCCATGCCACTGTTGAAGATATTAAACAGTACTCATCCCAGTACAGACCCTGAGGGACACCACTTGTCGCTGTCCTCATCCACTAAATATCCCATCCATCAATTCTATCTAATTTATGGAGAAAGATGTTAAGGGGGGACTATGTCAAAGGCTTTACAGAAATCCAGATAGATGACACCTGTAACTCTTCCCTTGTCCACCAACGTAGTCACTCCATCATAGAATGCCACTAGGTTGGTCAGGCAGGACTTGACCTCGGCAAAGCCATGCTGGCTTTCTCAAATTGCCTCCCTGTCCTCCATGTGCCTTAGTATAGCTTCTAGGAGGATCTGTTCCACGATATTCCAGGCAGGTGGAGGTGAAGCTTCACCAGAGGTGAAGCTGGGGGTCCTCCTTTCTACCCTTTTTAAAAATGAGTGTGTTGTTTCCCTTTTTCCAGTTCCCACGGACTTCACCTGACTGCCTTGACTTTTCAAACATCATGGAGAGTGGCTTGGCAACTACATCAGTCAATTCCCTCAGGCCTCTGGGATGCATCTCTTCAGGTCCCTTAGAATTCTGTATGTTCAGGTTCCTCAGGTGGTCTTGAACCTGATCTTCCCTTACAGTGGGAGGGACTTTGCTCCCCCAGTCCCTGCCTTGAGAGGTGTCTCTCCACTTGAGAGGTGTCAGGAGAGAGGTTGCCAGTGAAGAATGAGGCAGAAAAGTTGTTGAGTACCTCAGCCTTCTCCTCCTCCGTTATTACCAGTTTGCCATTCTTGGTCATCAGGGAGGGTACGCTTCCTTTGACCTCCCTTTTCTGGCTGACGTACCTGTAGAAGCCCATCTTATTATTCTTTGTGTCCTTTGCCAAGACCAGTTCCAGCTGCACTTTGGCCTTCCTGACCCCATCTCTACACAACCAGGCAGTGTCCCCATGCTCTTCCCAGGATACCTATCCCTGCTGCCAGGGCTATTGGAATGCTGTGAACACCATCCTGTATGCCTTGTTAAAGTCAAGGTAAACAACATTAACTGCTTTCCCCTTATCCACTGAGTGAGTAATCTCATCATGGTTGATCCCAATTCCTTCAAGCCCCAGGCTGTTTTAATATCAAGGGTTGCCTGGATCCAGGTGCGAGATTTTGCAGTTGGCCTTTTTGAACGTTATGAGGTTCACATGGGCCCATTTCTCGATCTTGGTTCCAGGGATCTCGTACAGGTCCCTTTGGATGGCATTCCATCCCTCAGGCATGTCAACCGCACCACTCAGTTTGGTGTCATCTGCAAACTTGCTGTGGGTGCAATCAATCCCACTGTCTATGCCATTGATGAAGGTATTAAACAATACAGGTCCCAGTACAGACCCCTCTATGTATTTATACTTATAGAAAAGTATTTGGAAATTTTTAACATTCTCCCACTTGATATAATGTCTTTCCAAAAAAGTAAACTACTCTGTCTCACGATTATTTTTTTTTACTTATGTTATTTAGGACAAGGAGATTCAGTCCATATTTTCATGACAGTGTGTATGCAAACCATACAGTGCTCTGATTCTAGAAGTACTTCTACAGAATTTATTCAGAAATCACTCCATGAAGATGTACCATTCACTTGGTATGAATCTAGGATGAAAGAAAATTGAACATCCAGGCAGGGCACTGTCGATAACAGCAAAACAAATCACACATGAATAGTTGTAGAGAAGCATAGTGAGATACTGAAATAACACTACCATGGTTTCTTCATTTGTTTTGTAGGGAGACAGGGTGACAAGCTAAGGGTATCTAAACAACATATTTCTATATATTGAGTCAGAAAGGCAAGTGAAGTATGGAAACTGTGGTAAAGCACAGCAAAAAGACTAAATGAAGGCAGAAGCAGAGCAAATACAGCACCCACTGACACCTATCTCACAATGATACTACTTCTGTTATGCTAACATCAACATTCATTGAAATCATCTAACAGCAAACCCTACTTTGAGTGACAGGCCATCACATTACAACTATTTTATGGTTTGCTGCAATTTTATTTTGTAACACAAAAGACTCTAAAATCTCTAAATGTGAATACAACTGACTAAGCCTGATAGTACCAATGAGAAAGCCTTATCCCATATTTGCAAGGGTGGTGTTCTTTTCTTAAACCTCAACTCATTTGTCAAGAAGCATTAAAAGAGTGTACGAAAGGAGTGTAGAAAGAATCATGCACAGGAAATTCCAGTAAAGGGGGAGCTCAAGTTATTTAAAACTTCAGTTACTTCTGTAAGAAAACATTAGCTAAAGAAAAGTCAGGAATGAGCAGGTCGTGAAGTCCACAAAATATCTGGCTAATTTACTGTGGTTCTAAGGTAATGTTATCAGTGAAAGTAAAGCATGCAAGACATGTAGGCAGGTGTAAGAAAAAAAAGCCCACTGTAGCACTCTGTTGAATACAACAGTTGAATAAAAAGTTGCACATTGACCTTTCACAATGATCACCAAAGCAAATAAGCATTATTATAACCAGACATGACAATGATACATAATGCAATTCAGCAGTCCCTTAGGAAACTGGAAATAAAGTAATTTATCCATGGTCCTGGGGTGTTAAATGTTATCACTCGATTGAGCTGGTAGGATCGTCAAAAGCACACAGTGATTAGGACAGAATTCATGAGAGGCTGAGTTGTTTACCCCACAGCTGGGTTTACCCCATGGGTGGAGTAAATTGCAGGTCCAGTACAGTTTTCATAGCTTACAACTGTAATCAGTAATTGCCATAATCAGTAATTGCAAATATTTTCTTTCAAAAACAGTTAGTCAAAGAATATTGTAAAATATTCTAAAAGGTCAAGTATTCTAAAAGTATTTACAGAATTTATATGAGTGAAATTAAAAAATATGGAAAAAACTTTTGCATGGGTCAGTTCTGGAAAAGTGATGACTTGTTCTAGCTGCAATGAAATTGAACTTGAGGTACTGAACATGAAATACTGCCGGTTGAAAATCTGTAATGTTCCCATAACAGTGGAGAAAGCCAAAAATTATCAGCCCCATCACCCTCAATCCTTTTGATATTCCTAATTGAATCTAAAATCTTTTAATCCAGTTACCTTTATATGTCAGTCTTGCCATTCTTGGGGTAGTTCTTCATAGTTAATCACTGCATGACACAAAGACAGTGCTTATACAGCTTAATTTTTAAAGTTCTGCTGTTTATGTATACATACAAGTCAGATTTCAATACCTTAGGAAACGTTATACAAATCCTTTGTTTATGAAGTAATTTTCTTTAAGCAGAAATGCTTATCTACATGGCAGTAACTTGTTTAATTCTTTAGATTTCCAGTACAGAAATACATAGGACAGAAAAAATTTCTATAAGCCTGGCATGGACAGGTGGGCTAACATTTGGGAGTAAAGAATTTTCTGCATGGCATTTGTGGTTGCTTCAGTAGTAGGGCTTATACAGAAATGGAAAAACAGGAAATTACATATATCCAGGGGATATGTAGTCTCTGTGTCAGCCCCCTACTGCAGGATGAATTGTACAATGCTGTTCTGTTAATGTTCAGTATACAGTCAGGGACAACACATAATGTACGCAGAGACTCTTCTCATATTCTAGGCAAAGGATTTTTATGCAAATGAAGTTATGCTAAATCAAAGGGAAGTGTCCTATGAGACTCTTTTATGCAACAAAATTAGAGACTTGGATAGTCTGGAGAACACCTAACGAAAATATTATATATTCTAGTCATTTGAAAACAATGCAACATCTACATCCCCAAAGGCAATCTGTCAATAAAGAATAGAAAGCAGTAAGATCTGAACTGAGTCATCCATTTTAATCAACACCATTCAGGATCACATGTTCCATTTCTCCAAGTGTTGTTCCACCTTATCAGTTGAATACTTAATGCATGTATGATCCTTAGTGAGACGAAGATAGATGTGTCTCACAGACAAGGCATAAGCATAGAAATTAAATATATGAACTGTTAGTTTAAATGTAAATAAAGCTGAAGAATGTAATTAAAAAAAAAACCAAACATTTTTCACTTAAATTTACTTATTCACCGGAGTTTCCTTAAAGGAAAGAAAAGAGTGCCTCAAAGCACACCCAGCCTCAGAAGTCCAACTTCTAAAGCCTTTTTATGTACCATAGGACAGAATTCCTTACCAAAATGAATGAATAGGTATGCATTATGTGAATATGATCTCACCAGCTTGCTGTATAGTTTAGCACTTATTTTGACAAGATTTGTGTTAAATGAACCTACTATGCACTTTTAATTGAAGGGAGCAGGTGAGGCAACCAAACTGTCTTATTGAGAATACTTCTTTAGATCTAAAACAACATAAGCAGCTTCAGGCAGTTGTTTTATTAGAAAATAACCCTCCAGATAAAAATAAATTCCCAGAGTTTATTCGTAAAAGCACAAAATCACAGAATTGTAGGGAGTGGAAAACACTTCTGGAGGTCATCTAGTCCAACCCCCCTGCCCAACCAAGGACACATAGACCAGATTGCCCAGGGCTGTGTTCAGTCATTTTTTTAATATCTTGAAGGATGAAGACTTCACAACTTCTCTGGGCAACCCCTTCCAGTGGTCAAATGTCTCACAGTAAAAAACTTATTTTTTCTTATGCCTCAGTATAATTTATTCTGTTTCAGTTTTTGCCCGTTACCTCTCATCCTGTCACTGAGCACCTCTGAGAAGAGCCTGTCTCTGTCCTCTTTGATCCCTTCCGTTTATACAAATGGTAAGATCCCCCTGAGCCTTCTCTTCTCCAGACTGAACAATCACAGCTCTCAGACTTTCCTCATAGAAGAGGTGCTTTGGTCCCTTCACCATATTTGCGGCCCTTCACTGAACTCACTCTTTTAAGTTCATGTCTTTTACAGGGGAGCCCAGAACTGAGCCCAGCATTCCAGATGTGTCTCACCAGGGCTGAGCAGGGAAGGATTACCTCTCTTGACCTGCTGGTAAGAGTTATCCTCATATAGCCCAAAGGGCTGTTGGACTTCTCTACTGCAAGGGTGCCTTGCTCTCTACCAGGAATCCAGATCCTTCTCTGCAGACCTGCTTTCCAGATGCTCAGTCCCTGTACTGGTACAGAGATTTTCCTCTCCTATAGCAGGAATTGGTATTTTCCTGCATTGAGTTTTATGAGTTTCCTGTCAGCTTGTTTTTCCAGTCTGTTGAGGTCCCTCTGAATGGCAGCAGAAACATCTGCTGTGTCAACCACTCCACCTAGTTCTGTGTTATATGCAAACTTGCTGAGGGTGCACTCTGCCCCATCATCCAGATCATTAATGAAGATGTTGAACAGCATTGGACCCAGTGTCCACCCCTGGGACAGAACACTGAAGAATGGCCTGCATGGGGACTTCATGACACTCATCATAACCATTTGATTCCATTAATGATGTCAGCTACCAGGCTACATCACTGTCTGCTTATCTGTCACATACTTGAGTGATTTATCTTTGGAATGTTCGGGATATGGCCTTGAAGTCTTTGAAAAGACAAGCTAAGTAGCATCCACTGTTCTCTGCTCATCCATGAAGTATCTCATCATAGAGAGCTATCAGGCATGGTTTCATCTCCATAAATTCAAGCTTCTTATCCTTAATGTGCTTGGAAATGGCTTCCAGGATTATTTGCTCCAGTTGAAGTGAGGCTGATGGGTTTAGTATTTCCCTTGTACTTCTTGACCTTCTTGAAGATAAAGGTGACATTTTCTCTCTTTAAATCTTGACTCATCTCCCCCACTGTCCATGAACTTTCACAGATAACTGAGAATGGCCTCACAATGACATCAACCAGCTCCTTCAACACTCGTGCGTGCATCCAGTCCACTCCCATGGGCTTGTGTATTTCTGGTTTGTTTAACTGTTCCCTAACTTGATCCTCTTCTCCTCTTCCACAGAATACACTGTAGATGGGCTTTGACTTTCCTAATCCTGTCTGTATGCATGTGAACAGGCCCTGAGCTTTACAAGAAGAGGCAAAAATTGGAACTTCAATGAATTATTTTAGAATACTTTAAATCTTCCAAAAAATCACTTGGTGGGGTGGAAGTTGTAAAATATGGCACAGCTGTCAATTCTAGGTATTTGAATGCATAGTAAAGAGAAAATCACACAAAACAACATTTTTGCACTATTCAGTTAACTTGATAGCACTACTTACACACAACCTCACCACTGGTGAATAAAAAATGTCTTTCAGAAACAAGAAATCGTACTAATAGGATTACAAAATCTTTCAGTGTTATTTTAATCCCCTTTCGTGAAGTTTATAACACAGCCAACATCAATGACAACAGAATTAGAACAACAAATAAAACTTTTGAAATATTTTGGCTTCTTACCATCACACTTCTCTTGCATAACCTAAACCAAATCAATGAGGTAGCCACAAAATTTAACTATTTTATTCTTCTTTCTCTTCTGTAGCCTCACGCTTTTAAAAATTGTAAACATGTCTGCAAAGTAACAAATACAATTCTCATTAAGGATCTTCTAATGCCAATGTAAAACTAATTAGCTAAACCAACAGACAGATAAATTTCTTTCAAAAATGTGATCTTTGACAAAACCCAGCCAATGTATTAGGTGGACTTTACTCTCCTTATGAACTCCATAATCTTTATTTCCTAATGTTTCAGCTGACTACACAACATTAATATAATTTTTCTGAAGTCACAAATACCTCACAAGATGACCTACTTAATAAAAGACTAATAAATTATTTTATTGTGGTTCTGTTGTTACTTAATTTTTTATTTTTTTTTTGCAGAACAGCAGAGTCTCTGTAATACTCTGTAAATCAACTGTAACTTTCAACACTTACAATCAGATCCCTACAAGCTACACGACCCTCACACCCACGATTTTTTTTGGGGTGTGATGTCACAATATGTGTAAATGTAGTGGACATAAACTGAAAGATAAGGGCAAGGCTGAAGTAAAAGTGTTCAGTGACTGCAGCCTTTCTCCTTCTGAAGGAGAGTGTGACAGGAATTACCAGATGGATTTGCTGAGTTTGTATCCTGGTCACAGGGCTTTCTCATTCGCAGGGAGGGCAGCACCAGAGCTTGTTAGGGAAAGGATGTGCAAAGCTGGCAATAATTGATCTGCTTCAAAAGCCTGGTGTGCTAAGGGTTGTCTACCTCTCTATTGGACGTGGGTTTCTTAACATTTTGGGGACCAGAAATTTCACAGGTACTATGCAAAACTACATTCGATAGCTGTCACTCTTCAGTATTCACTTTCATTGATGGAGGAAGACCAAAATAACTTAGGTGAAGAGGAACACTGAACAATATTGTCCTACAATGTTTCACACAAAAATATGCCTACTAGCGGTTCAGGAACACAGACTCCTGTCAAATACTCTGTTTTCTTTTCAGGTCTCCATTCTAGACTCTGCATTGTCCCATCACAAAAAGTTTTTCAGCATCATATTTCACATGAAGACATTCAACATTTTAAGTGTATAATACCCAAATCATGCTGCTCTTACAGTTTGCTCCCTCTATTTTGTTTTAAAGAAGAAACAACATGCTTGCAGGTGTATCAATGCTATCTTCTCTCTGCTTACACAAATGAAGATGTCAACAGATACAGCTATGTTATTTTGTGAAGCATGTCTCAGATGGTTTCTAAATAATCAATTGTATCTACCTAATAATTTCTCCAGCTTTCCCTCTAGCAGGTTGATTCCATGGGTTGGTTCACATGACAAAAATCCATTATCTCAAACCATAACTTTAGTCATTCAGCCATTTAATTTAAGGCTTTTGGATTAAACTTCTGCATTTTCTTTTTTAGGCATCCTGATCAGCAATATTCATATCATCAGTAGAAGATATGCATGAAATTCAGCTTTACAAATTTTCTTTTATGCAAATCAAACACACTTGGTACCAGAATTTTCAGAGATGGATGTTCAAGTGGTATTAAATCATTATAATTCCATCACAGTAAATGTAGCTACAGTGATTTACAGCAGCTGAGGCTCTGGGTGTAAATAACAGACAAGTCATTCCTCACATCTAGTGTTACATTAATATAAATTCAACACCTCCTTTGAAATGAGGAATTTTAGTAGCTTAAAATATACATATATTAAAAGATGATCAAATCCCTGAATTTACACCACTGCCCATCAGTGTTCTTTTGCATCTTCTGGGAAGAGGAAAAGAGAAGATCAAGATCTCTCTCTTTCTCTCAAATTTGATTTGTTCTACTTCACAGAAAAAAAAAATATTCACTGGCTTGGGTTGTCTCTGTGAATATTTCTTTATTGACAAAAGGTCATAGCAATAGAAACAGAACATTATCCAAAGAAGAGCCAACAAGTTGTTGATGAATGCGGTAAATTCAGACAATAAAGAAGGGACTTAAGTTATAGTCTCTGTGTTGCAGGTTCTTTCCTGGGGGAGTGTCTACTAGCTTCTTACTTACACAACTGAGAAGAACAATAAGCTCCACCAAAGCAAACTCAAGTAAAGTAAAAAAGACTAGGCTTCTAACAATTAATTGTGGGGAACACAATGGTAGACTTAATGACATAATGGCCACTTATTTCAATAAACAATAAAATCTACAATATCAGTCTGAAATTTGAAACTCAAAAGGTATATGAGTTTACATCCACCCCTATGTGGAATAACACTTAAGGTCATGCAGAGTGTTTCAACATAGTTCACAGAACAGATGCTTCCATAACTCTGAGAGTGCAGAGTTATGTTTTCCACATTTCCTTTTTTAAAACTGAAAAATTAAATAAGATATTTTATAAGAACCTACAAAGGAGCAATTTTGGACTGAATTAAATGTGGCATCAGGACTCTCTTTCTGGTCCATCATGGTATTTATGACCTCCTGAACTATTTATGTTTTCTCAGTTCAGAAAGAGCAATCAGATGTGACAGATATATTTGGGACTACAGGAATGACACAGATGGAAATGGAAGAAGAAAAGTCATCCCTGAAAGATATGGTAGAAAGAAATTCTTTTGTAACATGTTCCCTCTACTGCCTGACAAAATTGCTTCTGCTTGTGCGATCAGACCTCAGACATCCCAAAAAACAGAGTGGCACACAAAACAATTATTTTTGTCTCACAGATCTGTTTTGTTAAGCTCTTCCTATTACAGTCCAGGCTTCAAAATTTTTATGACCAATGGAAAAACACTTTCTGCAGAGATGACCAATACATGACATCTTCTGGTTTTAGCAGAATGTTAGATTGGCAGTCATCAGGGAACAGTGAAAGACTTGGTTTAGCATTGCTCCTGAAACAGGTGATAAGAAAATTTTAATCATTGTATACTCCAGCCCTTTTTTTTAAGCAGAAACTGAGGCTTAATTGTCCATTGTATTTATCTGGTATTTCTAAATTCTCAAATAAAAGAACAGACTTATTTAATGAAGTTTTTAAGCCGTGTTTCTTAGGCTTATCTACATACCCTTTAAGCTGAATTCTGAATCTTACTCTGCACAGATATCTTCCTTTGCCACTTCTTGACGGTGAGGTGGATCGAGAGCTGGCTGTGTGACAGAACTCAGAGGGTTGTGATCAGCAGCATAGAGTCTAGTTGGAGGCCTGTAACCAGTGGTGTCCCTCAGGGGTCAATACTCGGTCCAATTTTGTTCAATATATTCATTAATGACTTGGATGATGGGACAGAGTGTATCCTCAGCAAGTTCGCTGATGATACCAAGCTGGGAGGGGTGGCCGACACTCCAGAGGGCCGTGCTGCCATCCAGCGTGACCTGGACAGGCTGGAGAGCTGGGCAGAGAAGAACCTAATGAGGTTCAACAAAAGCAAGTGCAAGGTCCTGCACCTGGGGAGGAAGAATGCCAAACACCAGTATAGGTTAGGGGTGGACCTGCTGGGAAGTAGTTCTGAGGAGAAGGATCTGGGGGTTCTGGTAGACAGTAAATTATCCATGAGCCAGCAGTGTGCCCTTGTTGCCAAAAAGGCCAATGGAATCCTGGGCTGCATAGGGAAGACTGTGGCCAGTAGGTCGAAGGAGGTCATTCTCCCCCTCTACTCTGCACTGGTGAGGCCACAACTGGAATACTGCATCCAGTTTTGGGCTCCCCAGTTCAAGAGGGACAGGGAACTACTGGAGCGGGTCCAGCGTAGGGCAACCAAGATGATTATGGGACTGGAGCACCTCCCTTATGAGGAAAGGCTGAAAGAGCTGGACTCTTTAGCCTGGAGAAGAGAAGGCTGAGGGGAGACCTTATTATGGCATACAAGTATCTAAAGGGTCGGTTGAAGGAGGATGGTGCCAGACTCTTTTCATTGGTTCCCAGTGACAGGACAAGGGGCAATGGGCACAAGCTAGAACATAGGAAGTTCCGTTCAAATACACAGAAAACTTCTTTACGGTGAGGGTGACAGAGCACTGGAACAGGCTCCCCAGGGAGGTTGTGGAGTCCCCTTCTCTGGAGATTTTCAAGACTTGCCTGGATGCAGTCCTGAGTAATGTGCTCTAGGCAATCCTGCTTTAGCAGGGGAGTTGGACTAGATGATCTCTAGGGGTCCCTTCCAACTCTGAAGATTCTGTGATTCTGTATGATTCTTAATTTTTCAAACTGGGGTCTTTGGGAGGAATTTCCAGGAGATCAGGATGCAAAGTCATGTATCTGGGAGGTGCCATTGCTCCTCTCAGAGGTCCAGAGGTATTTGCAGGAAAAACTCACACTATCCCTGGCTGTCTCTCAAATATTAGTAGATATTGAAAGTATTATCAACTACTAAACTAAGTCCAAGGATACTGCACTTTCTTGGCAAATACATTGAAATGGAGTATTTCTTACTAAAACTATTTTTATGTTCAGCTTTCATTAAAATGAGCCTTTAAGGCCATACTTCAGAAGAATACATATTTTAGTCTTCAAATCCTTAGTAGCATTTTGCTAGGAACTATATTATCTCTCTGATCTTACAAGATAAAGACCTAATTTATATTAGCCGGGTATCAGCAAACTAAGGGATGTTGGTCTCTCCCTGTCCCACTCTATATTTTAGCTCTCCAGATGTATAGCACATGACCTACCAGAAACAAAAAGATATTGTTTATTAAAGTTGAGTAAAAAGGGAGAGAAATTTTAATAAGATTTATACTAGGTACACTAGAATTTTCTGTCACACTGTTATTTTTAGTTGGAAAATATCCAACAGTTGTGCAGCCAAGGCATTTAAGAAGATTTCCAAAACACAAAACAAATGTATACAATTATTATACAGTTTCTTAGAAAGTACGAATAATTCCTGCTTTGATATATGTTTCCAATTAAGCTTGGAAAATATCCAGCTTAATTTCAAGCAGCTCTACCTTTCACTGAAAGGAAAGGGAAAGGAAAGGAAAGGGAAAGGAAAGGGAAAGGAAAGGAAAGGGAAGGGAAAGGGGAAGGGGAAGGGGAAGGGGAAGGGGAAAGGAACCCCAAACCACCAAAACAAACAACGAAACAAACCAACAAAATAAAAAAAAAAGGGGTAACTCAGGCGGTCTCCCTTTCTTAAGTGAAAGATGATCACAATATGTCAAACACATACACAACACAATATCATGCAAGCACAGTAACTGGAAGGCATTTTTCAAATTGTGTAATTATGAACTCACATTATAGAGGACATACTATCATTACAACTGGAAAAGGATCAGAGTATGTTTGTTATCTCCCTGAAATTAAATTGCACCAGTCGGAAGCTGAGCTGTGTATTACATAATGAAGATAAAGACTACAATTGAAGAGTGTTTTTTGGAATTACAGCAATCTTATAATTGATTTTTAATGAATGTTTACAACTTGACCAAGTGAAAAAATGTTGAACAGGTGTTTATAGGAGCCAATTAATCAACTTTTTCTTACGCTGGTTTCTTTTGTACTTTTCTAGGCATCACTTTTTTTTGAAAAAAATGTTAACACTTTAGTAACCTGAACTTCCTCTTACAACTGAATCCATCAAATACCACTGAAATTAGACAGCATTACCATCAAGTGAAACGTGCAGTGATTTACAAAACAGAAGTTAACATGCCAAGATAATTAATTAGATGATATTTCCTTTCTTTCTGTCTCTCTTCTGAAAGCCAGTCCTCAAACTTATTTTTATATTTTATCTGATTCAAGAAATTCAGTTCTATTGACCCTGTTGGAAACAAAGCAAATCTGTTACTTTCCTTCAAAATTTTGGGTTTTTTTTCTCAAATGATTTTTGCCAAACTGACATAGTTTCATTACTACACTGAACTGAAAAAAAAAAAAGAAGCTAAAATAGGGTTTCAGTAGGTGCTAGGTATAAACTGCCCTTTATAATTTTTAAAGAAAAATAAAACCCAAGTATTTCAAGGCCCAGATTTTGTCATAACGTGTTGGAGTTAGCACTGTGAAATGTACCGGGAGACACTGTGAAATACCATATAATCATAGACTTCCAAAATAATACTTTTTCTCTAGAACTTTTGAATTTTTTATATAAATTAAAATATTTAAAAGTACTTAAAATTATATGAAATGTGGTCTTTCATATATGACTTAATAAAGATATGCATTTTTAAATAAATGAAAAAACAGGCTCATTTAGGATTTTAGTTTATATAGAATAGAACAAATCAATAGAAATTCCAATATAACAGTGTAAAACTCTACCACAGAAATCAAACATCTGAAGTTTTAATACAGAAGGAAATTTTAGATTTAGCATATTTTCTCTTGATGAATTTTCTCTTTTACAGGAGATGTTGGCAGAGATTTGCTTAATTTGCTTCAATATCCTTGAAATGCAGAAGAGGTTGTGAAAATTAAATAAATTATTTTGAAGTAAAAAGAAAATACTTCAAATCATTTTTTGCTCCAATGATAATTTTTATTTTCTTTGTCTTTCCCAACAAAAAGCACATTTTCGAGATGTCCTGCTATCTTTAGTGTATATGCATTACCTTTAGAAAGACACTAATGTGCTTAATGTGGCAAGGAACAGAGGAAGCACAGTGAGACAATATATAAATAAAGAACAGCTAAAAGTTTTTAATCTTTCAAGTAGTGGTACAATGTCACTGCTCCCATACTTTTCACAAAAACCTGTTTTTCAGAAAATCTCCTTTTACAGTGACATATATTTTAGAGTACATGGTGTTTACAAAATGTAGTAATTTCTCCCTGCTTTACTATCTTTTCAGCTACAAATTTCAGTCTTAATTGTGTCCTGCATTTGCCGAGCAGCATCCATCTGCACAACCATGTTTGTAAAACTTGCATTCAGGCAACGTGTAATTCAGGTACACATTTCACAATCTTACAGATGCTTTCTCACTTATTTTTCCCTGGTCTTGAACCAGGGAAGGTAATGTAGAACTTAAACATATAGATCTTGCAAGAGAACCAGCATTTTCTTTTTGGCATTAATTCTGATATGCTTTTCTATACACATTTTCAAAGGTACTTGTTAAATCTAAGCAATTTTTTGAGAATTCTACATTCCCCAAAGCATCTGATCTATTTTCCTTCCAGAGTGTTACGGTGGGTTGATCGTGGATGGATGTCAGGTGCATAAAGCCACTCTATCACTCCCTCTCCACAACTGGACGGGGGGGAGGAAAAAATATAACAAAAGGGTCATTGATTGAGATAAAGACAGGGTGAGATTGCTCACCAAATACCATCACAGGCAAACTGGCTCAACTCAGGGAAATTAATTTAGTTTATTACCAGTCAAATCAGAGTAGGATAATGAGAAATAAAACCAAGTCTTAAAACCACTTCCCACCCACACCTCTCTTCTTTGCAGGCTCAACTTCAGTCCTGATTTTTTCTACTTTCTCCCCACCACTGGTGCAGGGCGACTGGGAATGGGGGTTGTGGTCATTTCATCACACATTGTCTCTGCCGTTTTTCCTTCTCTCCTCACAGTCTTTCCCTGTTCCAGCATGGGATCCCTCCCACAGGAGACAGTCCTCCATGAACTTCTCCAGTGTTAGTCCTTCCCACATGCTGCAGCTCTTCACAAGCTGCTCCAGTGTGTGTTCTTCCCCAGGGTGCAATCCTGAAGGAACAGGTTGCTCCAGCGTGGGTTCCCTCACAAGGTCACAAGTCCTGCCAGCAAACCTGCTCTAGCATGGGCTCCTCTCTCCATGGGTCCATAGGTCCTGCCAGGAGCCTGTTCCAGCGCAAGCTCTCCAAGGGGTCACAGCCTCCTTCGGGCATCCACCCCATGGGCTGCAGGTGGATTTATGCTCCACCATGGACCTCCATAGGCTGCAGGGGGACAGCCTGCCTCACCATGATCTTCACCATGGACTGCAAGGAAACTTCTGCTCCAGCACCTTAAGCACCTCAAGCACCTCAAGCACCTCAAGCACCTCCTCCCCCTCCCCCTTCACTGACCTTTGTGTCTGCAGAGTTCTTTCTCTCACATATTCTCATTCTTCTCTCTGGCTGCTGTTCTGCAGCAGGTGTTTTTTCCCCCCCTTTTTTTAAATATGTTCTCACAGAGGACTTACTATTCTCAGTGGTGGCCTCAGCTTTGGCCAGTGACAGGCCCGCCTTAGCGCTGGCTGTCATTGCGTCTGTTGGACAGAGGGGAAACTTCTAGCAACTTCTCACAGGAGCTACCTCTGCAGCCCCCCTGCTACCAAAACCTTGCCATGCAAGCCCAGCACAGCCACTTTAACTCAGTCCGGGTGTCATCAAATTTACAAGAAGTCCATACTGTTTTCAGTTATCTTCTGCTTGAGGGTCCAAAGTTCAATTTTGGAACTTCACCCTCACAAACTCCCAATTATCTGCCAGCTTGCACAGTTCAAGCTATTTTTCTGCGAAGACACACTATTTTTTTTTATTTTTAAATAATATCATAGATAGTATTTTCTCTCTACAGAGACCTGTATCTCATTTCTCTGCTCAAAAGGTGCAAGGATAATAAAATTTTTCATCCACATGCTTTCTGCTTGACTGAGCATTCAGCTTACAATATCACAGGAGCAGGACTGAATGGCTTGCTTAGACTGGGGGTCATTATGAATGGTGGTGGCTAGAAAATTACAGTCTCTGCCTCAAGACATAATGAGCAGCACCATTTGACTTTACCATCTGAACTTTAAAATCTAGATATGTTCAGGAGTGTTTGAGACAGGAGACACTTTCCTCTATGCCCAGTCTCACCAAACTAATGAATCTAACACCCTTGATAAGTTAATACCGTTGTTTACGGGCAATAACATTCAGGAAAACATAATGCCAGTAGCATTTACTTTACTGCCTCCGAGGATTAAAGTCTTGCAATCAGGAGAATTTAGCTCTGTCTTTCAGGAGGCAAAGAAGAAGAAAGCAAAAGAAATAGGTGGTGAAATAAGTAGAAGTATTTTTTCTCTCATGGATTTCCTTATAGAATTTCTGAATCTCAAGTTGGGCTAACAGGGTTGGCTATTGAAGAGATTGGAAGGGAAGAAAGAAGAAAACAATAACTTTGTTAGTAAAACTGAACACATCTGGTAAAAAGATAGACAGAAAAACAACTGTGCAATCTGAAAATGACATTGTCACTCATCAGCATGAACTAGTTCCTCCTTAAAGTGTATAAGCCCACAAAAGCATATTGCTAAAATGACAGGTCTTGCTATTATTTTTTTTTTTTAAGATTAAATAATAATATTTTTTAAAGCCAGCAGTAAATACACTAAGCAGCTTGCCAAATTACACTATCTTTTAAAATCATATAAATTGCAAAAATAGCTGTATGATGTTCTGGTTCCATTAAGGTAAGACATTAATTTTACATGTAACTTCCCAGGTGCAGTTTATGACAATGACATGATGTCATTGCAAATTAACTCTATGGAGATGTTCTGAGTGGGCTAGAAAATAAGTTGTTGCCAAAATAGAGCATAACATATTAAAAATTCCTCTTATTTTTGTTTGGGTCTTTTTTAGTCTATTCCCTCTATCTCTTCTCAGACATGAAAGAGTAAAGAGCAAAACTAGTACAATAGCACCAACAGAAAGCTCCCAAAGACACCAACAACGCCCTCAAAGAGTGGCCAGAAGGGAAAAAAAAAACACACAGAAGATCATCATCAAAAAATACGTGGCAAAACACCAAAAAAGTAGAAAAAAACCTACAAACTACCATGAAATGGAGGGTAAAAGAGAAAAAGATATTCAAATAAAATACTGGAAATGGAAGAGAAAAAGATATTCACAAAATAAATGCTGAAAAATGGGGAATAATCCAGTCATTTACCAAAAAATCTATGAGGATGGACAGTCTCAGCCAGCTGGAAGAAAAAAAAGAAAAAAAAAAAAAAAAAAACCATGAAAGCAAACAGATGTCCTGCTTACTGCCAAAGTCCCTGTAAGTTACCTTTATTTGCTGCAGTGCTGCTTACCAGCTGGGTAAATAGGTATTCCCACAGCAGCCAAATGGGAGCCATCTGCAGAACATCTGCAGTTACAAACATTTACAAGCTGAAGAAAAGTAGCTGTTGTTTTACGTTTCCATTGCAAGCATAGAACTAAAGAAAGAAATCTGATTTTCGTCAAGCAGCTTAATGCTTCAAGGTGTATGATTTGCAAAATAATGAGGAAGTAAGTGGATTTTTCAGTTTTGTCATTTTACTACTAGCCTCAAGTCCAATCAGACTACTGAAATTTTAAGAACAAGCACTTTTTTTTTTTTTCCTCAATAGAGAATATTTTGATAATCACAATTCTCCTGTGTCACATAGCTCTGATACTGAATCAGATACTGAGTTTCATTTCCTCGGGTGTCAGATTGCCTATTATCTGTACAGGAGTTTGACTCGTATGTCAGCTAATTCACTAGCACCAAATCACAAAAATATCTGAAGACAGGGAAACGGGATGGAAGAGCTGAAGATACAGTGGAATTAAACTGTCTTAGCAAATATATACATTGCAGCTGTTGCACTCCAGCTCAGAATCAATGGGGCTTCTTTTCTGTGTCAGTTACAATCATTTCCCAATGCTTGTTTTTAAGCTTTACTTCCACATATGGGCCAATCTTGGCATTTCTCTTGCTTGACAAATTTCTGTGGCATCCTCTCCTCGGTGTCTATAAGAACGCACATTTGACACCAGCTGTCCTCTGCTTCACTCTGTGGTACTTTCCAGATGATCGTGGATTACTGCAGGTCAACCTGCATAGACCCAAGTCACAGTTTGTTCCCTCCTCTTTTCGAGAAAGAATTTGGTCCCTACATTTTCCATATAGACCCTTGATCTAATGGAGGAAGGAGAGACTTCTTTGATTAGCAGAACACAAAGGAGCTGGAGACCTGGCTCTTTTTCTCCTCTTTTTGTTTTCCTAACCTGGAAATCAGAGCATTAATAAACAGCTCCTTCATTAGATTTAGGCAGCTTTTTGTCAGGGAAGAATTTGGGTTGCAATATTTAATATAACAAAAATTTACCTAATCTTGATGCATTCTAAATATGGTGTTAACAGTATTCACCCAGTTCAGTTTTGAGCAGGGTATTCGGGATATTTAATCAGCTATTTCATACTGGAAAACCCTTTTTGTACCTATGGACGTTCCTACTAAAAGACAAGCTAAAATGGTTTTTCTGATGTTCACACTATACTGATCTTTTCACTCTTTTGCTTTCAGAACAGATAATAACCCTAGTTTTAGTGGGGTTTAGAGATCACATATCTGAATTTTCAGCAAGAGCACCATCACTCAAAAGCCTACTTTAAATGCATTAATTGCCAGTTTCTGTCTTACCTCTGAATAGATTGGTTCTTTGATGCCATACGAGTCTTTCCATGGTTCATCTGTTATCAGACACAGGCATGGCACAGACATTACCTGCGTATGGAATAGGCAGAAAAGAAAACCCAAAAAACTCTTTTATTGCTGTTCTGGAGTATTGGTGCAGAAAAATAAAATTGTATTTCTGATTAGCTTGGACAGTCTTAGAGAAGATGAGAGATCACAATACATAGACAGATAAGGTAGTCCTCTAGAAATTAATTTTTTATTTGTTATGATCTTCATTTATGTTGTTTAAGGAATTTAATTTTTTTTTTGTTTAGGTTTGGTTTTGTTTTTTATATTTGCATCAAAGTGCTTACTCCAATGATCACACCTTTTTCAGCTAGGATTTAATTTTAAAGCATCATCTTCATGGCTTTAAGAGGTAATAAAAAACAGCTTGTAATGTCCACAGTATTTCTGAATAATTTCATGTCATGAGTAATTAGAATAGTTACAGGAAAAAATACTTTCTTAATGCATTTGCATTTTCAGATAAAGTACTTGGAAATACTTGGCCAATTATTGGTCTATCATTTTCTGCACATGGAAATTGGAATGTATGTACTTGTAGTGAGGGAAGACCAGGATGCAGGATATGTCTTGATTCGTGAGTTTTTATTAAAAATACCTAGGGAAACACAATAACATTAAATGTGAACTGTAAATTATTTTTGAATTACTGCAGTGTCACATGTAAAGGAAAATAATTTAGCATTAATATGTTTCTTCATTCAAGAACAGGCAGGTCACAGTCCATTTTTCTGCTCTTCGCAAGGTACTGAACTGAAAATGTGTGGTACACAGAAAATATCAGTAACAGAAGATAAGAAAGGTAAGTATTTATCTTTAAGTGCAGTCTTTACCATTTAGGATCTTGTTCTTATAATAAAATGCCACCAGCAAGAACCACTAAAATTTATATGGCAAGTTGATGTTGTAGTGCTGTATACCAGAATTATGATTAATGTGTTTATTGCATGATTAGTTTATGTATCATAGTTATATTTATCATATTTGTTTAAATCATGATTACCTATACATGTAGATGAAAACATGATGAAATAGGTACCATCAAGCTATAGGAGCTGGAAGGTTACCAAATGTACATACAGTACTGCTAATGCATCCATTAGGTAACTATTATCTTAATAACAGAACATATACTATATATCATGAAATAATATATCTACAGCTGCAATACATATTTCCTCAGCTCATACTGTGTTCTTTTCAGTTGACTTTTCTCAGTCTAATTCCCTAGTGTAATTTCCCCACTCAAAGGGGAAAATACTGGGTTGTCTCCTCTGTTGGCAGCTTTGCATTTTCTGTGTTTTTGCTTCCATATTATCCTAATCCACAAGTACAACTTACAGGCTCTTGGCAGTGAGATAGATAGGAAATTTTCAGTGAAAGTCAACATTTTTGACTGATCTAGCCAACTTTAATGAATATTGTTCAGTAACAATGACGGTTCAGTAATAATGACGGATATCCACTTCAAGTACAGAATTGAAACAAAGTTATTTTACCTGTACAACAAATAAGTAAGCTAAAGCTTAATTAGCTTTGTTAAAATAATTTTTCAAAAAAAGTTAACATTTGTATATTATTTAATATAACAGTATCTTTAGTATTAGGTTGACGATTTAGTCAATAGGTATTTATTTAAGATGCATATTTTCAGAGCACCCATTTTACTCCACAGAAGAAGGAAAAATCCCATTATGCAGTTGTGAAGAAATACGTGGTGAAGATGCAAAGTGATAAAGTAACAGGATGAAGATTTTATTAGAATAGTGAACAACAACAACAGAAAAAAGTGTTAAAGCTATAACAGATTCAGGAATAAGAACCAACTACAAACAATATTGACAAATTAGATGAAAGAACAGAATATCCTTGCTGGCATAGAAAAATCCAAACTATTTTTTTTCAGTTACTAGCCCAACAGCTCTCAGGTAATTTTTGCATGTATTGACCTAGTATACAAACACCCACAAGACATCCTTACAATATTCACACAATCTATTTAAAATATCCATACAAGCTACTTAAATAAATATATTAAAAATATTGTCCACTAGTTTTCCTCAATGGCCTTTATGAGAAAAAGACCAACAGTGCAAAAAGTTCATAGCATTTATAGCAAAACCTGCACATTCATGATTAATTAAAGTTTTGATATTCACTGTTGACACCAGCATGAATAATCTCTGGATCTTATTGTCATCATCAATTAATGACCTGTTAAAGGGCACAGCATGGTAAGTAATTATTAGCGAATAACTTGGCCAATTACATTAGCTGCTGCTCCTTCTTGGTTTTTTTGGGGGTTTTTTTTTGAAGTATCTACAAATCCCCTATGATTTGCAAACCATTTATGTCATTCTAATTTTATTGTTGTGTAGTGATAACAGTAAAATTAGAATGCCAAGACTGCCCCACCTCTCATCAAAGTTGACTTAATTGCCAGTAACACTTACTTTGGTGAGATTTAGATTTAGATTTTGCCCACTTAAATCACTAAAAAAATCCAGTCTCACTGCTAGCAGACCAGAAAATTGGGGAATATGAACAACTGTCAGTTTTTTGAGGGCTTAATCTTACTACCTCAACTGCTGAACTTCCAGTAAATGTTTCCAGGCTTTGAAGGTGAGCCTGTGCCCAGACCTGCAGGTGGCAAATAGCAGGAGGAGAGCAGCAGAGATTTCCTGTTGTCCCTGGGGTGCAGATGTGTAAAGCCAGTCACATAGTTTTGCCTCCTACAGGGCAACCGTCGGGAGGCTGCCAGATGTTTCACCTCCCTCGCTGCCAGACTACCCTGCAGACTGCCCAATGTGCCTGACCAGCATCAGATGTGAGGGCTCCATGGCTCACCTGCTCCCTAATCCTTTGTTTTCTCATGGGAAATTTACTGACTTGGTGCAAGAATCCTCTGGAAGAACACTGAGTATGAGGGAGTACCCACACCCAGGAGCAAGCTTTTCCAGAAAACAGGTGGTAGGTCAGGGCTGGGGCAGACTGTTTGAGAGCCTCAAAGCCTTTACAGTACAGTGCAGGACCTTCCTGAAGGACCAGAGAATTCGTCCTCTAACATATACATGATTTTTAAAATTTAAGGGAGGACGCTGATTAATTTTCTGTTTCTCTTCTATATTCACAGGACGCAGCTCCAGTTCAATCTGCAGTAGCGGTACAGTCTGTGTGACAAACTGGAAGCTGCACAATGTGCACCAGAGAATTCCCTCGGGATAGAAAGTCACAGCTAATAATTGCCTCAAATCAGTCAAAATTAGGACACCCTTTCCCTCATAAATGAACCTTACTTTCTACACAGCTCTTTCTCTTGTAAGTGAAAAAGCTTTCATTGTATGTCCTACAAACGAAAATGAAAGGCTGGTCCCCTTGTCATCGCTGCTTGACACTTTTTCAGGGTAACCCTGTGTGGGGTTGGAGGCCTGGGCTTTGCAGTGCTGTTTTGTGTGACACACAAACATTTTCATTACATGTGTCATTTCCACTTACAGCTGCTAAAGTGTGCATCTATTCACAGCTTCAAATTAATTTATCCTATATGTGACTGCATATTCGGGCACTATAATTAATATTTCAGAGAAGTATGACAATTTTTGAATACAAATCCACTGCTCGGAGCATGCTTTTCCGGGTTTCCAATAAAAACCTGAGGGTGGCAGGGAAAGTTTTCCATGTGGGATATTTATTTCCAGCATTCATTTTCATCTTAATTGTTGATTCTCAGTTACACCACCCAAGTCTCTACCACGATAAGAACAGATACTCCCAAAAGATGTTGAAAACAAGCACAAAAGCTCTTTTGGATGGGTCACAATTTAGAAACACCATTTTATGGAGGAGGAAGAAGAAGTAGCTGGAAGTAATATTCCTTTAGAAAACACTGGTAATTTTTTTTGTTGAAAATAGGCACTGTGTGGTTCAGAGATGAAAGGAAAAAAGGCTTCTATTTTTTTTTTAAGACTGTACTCCACCTTGAAAATAAACATAGCAGGTAAAGACGTCTAACACAAACTTGAATGATATGACAAAATCCTGTGCACCGAGTAGTTTTGAAAGCCTTGCTTCCTACAGCATGATCCAGAAGAAGTATTTGACACAGAAAACTGGTACGGGAATATAACACAATCTTATTTTAGGTATTACCTGACACCACTGCAGCAAGCCCCTTCTGCTTCTTTTTCCTGTTCTCTAGGGATTTTTGCAAGCAGGTCTTACAGGAAAGTTAGGTACTTAATCACACAATAGGTGTCTCCTGATACCCTTTTAAGGCTCACCATTTGGAAGATTAGTTTATGTATTTCAGAAAGGCATCTATAGGCATTCTGTTAAGATGACAAGATTTGAGAGCGTAAGGAAAGGCAAATGGCATCCTGCACTTACTCGCCAGCCGATGACCAGCACAGGTGCCTTAGAGCTGGCTTGAGCTTCAGGTCTCTTCACTAGTGAAAAGGTCTTAACTAAGGATAGCAGCCTGGTGATTTCTGCCTGCTCTCTGAAAAAACCTGCCAAGGTGAACTCTGACAGCACAGAACTCAGCATCTTCATTAAAGAAGTTGGTCAGAAATTCCACCAGTCTCTCTCACATTTTCTTTCATCACTTGCCCTAACCTCTATACAAGATTACGCCTCGTGGCTTTCATCTTCACACTGAGGAGTGCAGGAATGGTAGATGAAAAGGAAAGGTAACAGGAGGCAATGCCAATAAACAGACAACTGGAGACTCAACACTTGCTAGAAGGCGAGATGAATTTTCAATTAATAGAAAAAAGTATTGTTAAAACATGGGTAGAATTTCAAAAATCATGAATTGGTAATCTCTTCATAAATGATACAGTGCATGTGTTTTCTATATGAACAGTCTTATGAAAAATTTATGGCTAATACCTGAGCTTCAGAATTCTTGCTGCATTAACTAGCTATACAAATTGTACCCTTACTACTTTTTTCTTACTGTTATATGCATTTGTTACAATTAACAACTGCAGACCACAGCTCAAACTGGACTCCACTGAGGTAGTCATTATACAAACAAAACTGCCGATGCAAGATGACATGTCAAAAGGAAAATGACCAGAGGGCTGGAGCACCTCTGCTGTGAGGACTGGCTGAGAGAACTGGTGTTGTTCAGCCTGGAGAAGAGAAGGCTCTGAGGAGACCTTATAGCAGCCTTCCAGTACCTAAAGGGGGCCTACAGAAAGATGGGGAGGGACTCTTGATCAGGGAGTGGAGCAATAGGACAAGGGGTGATGTTTTTAAACTGAAAGAGGGTAGGTTTAGATTAGATATTAGGAAGAAATTCTTTACTATGAGAGTGGTGAGGCGTTGGAACAGGTTGCCCAGAGAAGCTGTGGATGCCCCATCCCTGGAAGTGTTCAAGGCCAGGCTGGATGGGGCTTTGAGCAGCCTGGTCCAGTGGGAGGTGTCCCTGCCCATGGCAGGGGGTTTGGAACTACATGAACTATTCTACGATTCTGTGAAAAGAGAGCATGCTAAAATGAAAGCTTTGCTTAAAATCAAACGTGTTCCTGACTGAAATGTTGGACTCCCCCATTCTGGCACCCTTTTACTGGAATATGTTGTCTCTTTATTCTACCGATACTGACATACTATTAAAATTTTACTTCCAGTTTTTTTAGTTTGTTTTTTTTTTTTTCCATTGAGTAATGATGAATACTACAAAATGTTTTTCTTGCTTTTATGAAAACAGGCATGAATCAATCATGGATTTGGTTAAACTTAAACTTCATTAAGACTTGGACAGAGTAATCAAAAGTGCTTATCACTGATTTTCCACAAAGACATAGGAAGAGTCAGACCTGGAACATACAAAATGAACATCATATCTATTCAAAATATCTATTCAAAAGTTGACAATGAGAGGTAAAACCAGGTAAGTTAAAGTATAGTGTCAGTATGTCTCTGTGAATGAACAGTAGCTATGTTCTCCAATTCTCCCCGTGATTCTGTTCCCCAGTACATCAAAACTGAAAATATCTTAGACCACACATCTTCTGCTCTGTCACCCTTCCTTGCTTTCCTCTACAAGGAAATCTGGGCAAATAGTTGGGTCAGCTTGTATATCCAGGAGCGAAGCCTGCTCTCATCAGTATATAGCCAGTCTTTGCCTACAAGTTTATCTTGAGCAGCTAGTAATATTACTGCATGAAAAAACATCACAATTGGACCCTAAGTCTGAAATACAGGAAAAGTTTATATGCTTTTCATCTCTTGCTTGCTTCATGTCCATCAAGCATACACCTTCTAAGTCTGTTCTTATTTACAAACAGCCTAAAACAAAGGGAAAACAACACAGAAAGAATTGTTGGGTATTAGCAATTTTTTTCCAGAATTTTCAGTTTCTTTACTTTGTACTGAACCAAACAGTTAATTCTTTTCTGTAAATTATCAGTTAGGTAGCAATGACAGATGGTATATCCACCTGGTTCTTGTTCCCTTAGTAACACCAATAATATTATACAACTCTATAAAACAGCTTACCCTAAGGGACTGTTGTCACCAGCCATCAATGTTTACAGGGCCAGATTACTAATGAGGTCTTACTATGGACACTAAAACACTCACTGGATGCTTTCAGTAATGGAGGAATCCCACTTAGAAAAAAAGACTGTAAGCCAAAGGGAGTACTTTACCCACTGCTAATTTTCAGTGCACAATAAGTGGAACGACAATATGTATGATGTATTCTAGCAGCCAGGTCTGTTTCACTTTAATTGCAAACAGGAGACTTTGGGCAATAATGTATTCTCTTTCTGTTTGGCTTTCTTGCTAGATTTCAATCTTAAATACTTTCATTTTTATTTATTCTGATTACCAGTACAGATTTATGTACAGGGGTATGCATTTATGCCGATTTATGCAACCGGCCAGCTAAACGTTAAGGAATCAGTTGAACAATTTTGAAAGATTATCTTCCCTGAATCATTCTAGTTTGGCTCTTGATGAAGTGTGTAGGGTGCAGCACAGTTCAACACATTGTACGGTAACCCCCTTCTGTCTTTCTCTGCACCTACTTTTCAAAAATTGAGTGGATTTTGGGGCTAAGATTTATAACAGGTTCTTTCTGCCCAAGTATGTGAGTGTCCCTCTGTCATTGCATAACCTCTGCCCCAGTGCTCCTGCTCCCTAGTCCCTGTCCTTGTGCAAGATAAGGCTTTTCCCTGACAGCTCTCTCCCAGTGGCCAGCCTGTGGCCCCACCACCATACCATCATGTGCCACCCCTGCCACCACCTCCCCTTTTCATCTTCTCAGCATGCAGATTCATAAACCACCAAGTTCTCCCTGCAGTGTGCTTCTGCTTCGCAGAGCATCATGTGGGTTTTATAAAATGACACAGTGGTGAGCTGCAAAACAGCCTTCAGAGATCATTAGTCTAAATGCTGTATGGCTGTGTGTTTTAGTTAGTCAGTGTGACTGCACTTCTCAGCGGGAGGCACACATGCCGTACATGACCCCCATTGGACCATGGTGGCTGAGGAATCTCATGATTTTTCTTGCCTGTAGGGGCACTCCTGATGCAAGGGGGACCCTCCTCTTTCCTTTCAGAGTATTCATTCTGACCCTTATGGCCTCAACCTGTGGTGTTGAACTCACAGTCCTTTTGGACTGATGTTAATAGTTTTTCTTTTGCAATCTGATACTAGGCAGAACATGCCCTGCCCTCCAAAAAGCAGAACAAAAAAAAAAAAAAAATCCAAACCCCAGACTCTCAGAAATGCAACAGGAAAATCATCCTGTAGTGTGTCTGGAACAAGAAAAGTCATTGTGCGCGCTGTACATATTTAATTAGAAGGTCTCCATAATCAGCTGGAACCCTTTGCAGTTCAGTATGTACACCACCACCACCGGTTGTCTCTACTTCTGATATTTTGTGCATAGAATGTTAAAGACACATAATAATAATAATAATAATAATAATAATAATAATAATAATAATAATAATAATAATAATATTAATAATAAAATTATAATAAGATAATTACCTTTCTTCCCTGTATCTACTTCAAAGCTTAGGTGGCTACAACAGTAAATTAATTACACTATATCATGGCAAAATATGTGAAATTCTATGATCTTAAGAAAAGAACCCCCCACACCCAAACTTTTCCTATAAAATTTGATTCAGTTGCATTTTAGTCCACAGTATTTGTTTTACTAGTGGTACTCCAGAACTGCATAATTTTATGCAAAAGAAAAGAAATGCAAGAACATGGAGAAAACTGTCCATTAAAGGAATTCTTTAGAAATAAAAAAGTCCTCAAACAACTGTTACCTTTTTTTGAGAGGTGTTTGTCAGACTTATTTTCAAATGGGAAAATTTGGGTTTATCAGTTACTCTCCATGACTACAACAAGGAGTCTTATGAAGTATTAAGGATAAAAATAAAGGATTTCTCTTATTACATCAAGTAACTGCCAGGAAAGGTTTCTATAGCATCTCATCTCATAAGCACATTTATTTTTATTTCATCAAAGGTTATTTGAAGACTATTTTTAAAGAAAAAAGTTTTAGTGACCAAAAATAACAAAACTCCTTCACTACTCAGACATTGAAAGGTATATTCATAAGGTTAAATACAGTTTTCTCTTATTAATATTTCTACATTTCTGATTGAAGCTTAGTAATCATCAGTAAGGAGATGACAAGGCAATGGAGATGATAATATTTACTGAAAGACATCTTTTTATCCTCTTGCATCTAACAATTTTTTTGGACAGCAGAAGTCGTGACAGAGTGACAGGAAAAAGAGAAATCATAGTAGGATTTGATCTTAATATCCATCTTTGTTCAGAAAAAAGATGATTCACTTTTTAATTTTATTTTTTTTTTGCTTTAATGAAACTCAGCTGTCAGCTTCTGAACACATCAGCACCACTACTTCTTCATGACAATCTGTTGCAATGCATTACAGGCTTACAGTATTTCTATTTTAAATTACACACTCATTAGAACTAGTCAGAATTTCACAACCCTGCAGAAAGTGTTAATTTTTGTCCCATTCCCCTACAAAAAAAAGTTCAGTTTCTAACATTTAAAAATATTCCAGTTTTATTTGAACTATTTTTTTTTTTCAAAATGCCTTACAGCTGACTGAAGGTAAAGCTGTCTTTGGAACTTTATTATAGAAGCAGCCTGTATATCATTAAAAAATAAGACTGACAAACAAAATATTGATTTGTCCTATTGCAGTGAATGTTAATTATGTTCTTTATTCAGTATATTTTGGTCTTGTCTTTTTGTGCTTTGGGCAACTCACAGTTAGTATGAACATATTATCATGATAGTAAACTGAACTAATACTGTTTTTACAGGCACACATTCTTGAGCTGAACTACTGACTATCTGGACTACAGGGCATTTCGTTATTTTAGAGCAGAGACAGGACAATCCATATATGGTGAGAATATCTATGAAGAGATTATTACCTCTGCAACACAGCAAGGACAGTAATATCCATTGAAAAGAGAATTTTTATCCTCATCAGTTAACATGCTTAAGAATAGAGGAAGCCATGATAGGAATAAAAAAAGTCAAAAATTTGATCTCATATAGCCGAAATATTGGCAGCAGCACTTGGTATCATGTAGTGTTGTCATCTACCTGTAGACCTCATGAAAAATCTGGTCAGAGGTGTAGCGTGGCGTGGCTCCCAGGAGATCATTTCCTCCTCATAAAAGGATAGCTTTCACATTGAGGTGCATGTTTGCGGAGTCCAAGAGACATTGCTGAAACTGTGAACAATTCACCAAAAAGTCACCTTTCATTTTTCATGTAAATAAACTGATAATGTGAACAAAATCAAGTTGTCTTTAGAGGAGGGGAGTGGGATGGGGGTGGGACGGCAAGGGAATAGCTTTCACTTTCCCTTTGTTTTCCAAAATAATTAAATATTTCTACTCTCACCTAACTCAGTGTAGTTTCAGATCTTTCCCTCAAACCACAATATTTTAGTAACTCTTCAGAATGGAAAGTAGGAGCTAAAGGTCAAAGAACAAATTACGCTTGCAACAAAATGACCTGGATTAAATGTTCCCCATGCATTGCCATACATTTCAAAATGGTAAGAAAATGCCATGATTAATTTCTGAAAATCCTTCCAATTAGGTCATTAAGTTAATATTATTGAGTTGACAGCTCTGTAAGCCAATTAGGAGTGGACAGTTTTTCACGTTTTTCAAAGATTATTAAAATGCTAGTGAAAATGTGTTACTTCAGAAAAACTAAGTAATAATTAATTTCATTTGGAAGAAATAATGCATTTAACAGAGTTCAGAACACAGCTGAAAAACATGTGCAAAAGGGGCTTGCCTGATCCTGTGTCATTTGCTAATACAGCTGAAGAGAAGAAAAAAGGTACATATATGGAAAAAAGTTGTCTAAAGTAAACAATTTCTGTACCACTATGGGGGCAAAAAAAGTGCATTTAACACACTCTATTAAACTTTTTGTCCTTTTTCAGCAGTTTTTCTTTTGGCTCTGGTATTCCAACCTTTTTTATTTGATATAGATTTTCATCCTTCATGCCTCACGTATCCTAGTATTAATTCCCTTTTAGCTAACCCTGAGAGTTTCTTGCTAGAATAGAACAAACATTAATGTTCTGTTTATTGTGCTGTACAGAAATCACTTCACATTCCCTGTCCCCTCCAGGAAATATCATTATTTCTACAACATCTGTCTTTTTCCACCTTTCTGGCCAGGGAATTGCAAGTTCCTGAATGACAAAGCAACAGAAATTATAAGGGATTCCCTTGAGAATGACTGCACCACTCTGGCACAGGAGCCCCTGTTGTGCAGACAGTGCCAAAGTGGCCACTGGCCCACTGTGGTGGTGTGGGGGCTTCCTCTCTGACCTGCTCCTGCTGGAAGACTTCTGCTCTGTTCCACCAGTTGCTGAGATCCACCAGAGTGTGGTCCACAGCAATTTAAACTGTATTTCTCACGCCATAGTTTCAGTGAAATGTTTGTATAGATCATCCTGTGTCTCTGAGCAGACAGTACATAAAAAACATCCTTCAGGACCTGACGTATTCATGAGCAGGACTCCCAGACTGGTAGTGCTCTAACAAGTATAATATGTTCTTAGAAGACTCTCCATAGTTGAAGTGGCACTTGACACACAATGGAGAAGAAAAACAATGATCATCAATTCTCTGGTTTTGATGTGCTTGGAAGTTTCTTCATATGATAACTTTATATGATACTTCCCAGAAAAATAAGTGTATGTATGTCCTTGTCAGTACAATATTTGAGGTTGATATCATTAGGTGTTTTTAAAATTTTGTTTCTCTTCCAAATTCAAAGACACTATGGATTCGTGTTATTTCTTTAGGTAACATATTTTCTTTACAAAATGCCTGCTCTCCTGGATTTAAAGAGTCCGGTTGTGTCCCACAAAACTCAAAAAGCAGGACCTATGAACCTACTGACTCTGCCAAGAAACACAGTCCTTTTTTTTAGCTTTGACTGTATTATTGCTCTCCATCTCAATCTTGGCAGGCAAAAGAATACTGTGAAGTACAGCAAAGAAGAAGAGAAAGGTTTAGTTTGTCATAGTAATCTCTTAGACCGTTATTCTAAGCATGTTCTGCTACGTACACTTGGGTGGTTAGACAGCAAGGCTGCTGGATCAGCTCACAGCACTCATTCCTCCTGCAGTTTATTTGAATGATGCAATTTCCTATGACTTAGCATAAGTCGCAATTTGTACTGCTCAGTTCCCAGTCTGTCCAATAAGAACAATACTTCATTACATCACAGTATTTTTTGCCAAAAACGCCACTTATTTGCAGGGGCATCAGTAGTTACAGATAGTTGCTAATCAGGAAACCAGATAACAGAGAATGCTGACTCCACCCACATGCATATGAAAAACTGCTCCAGTTTTGTACATAAAATTCTGTTTAAACAACAAAATAAGAAATGCCAAGTAAAAAAATCTGTGGCTTAACTGAACTGTGCTATATAGATTTTTGTTGATGTCTATCTTATTTCCTCAGTTGAGGTCAGACAAACTCAATTAAGGGAACTACAGCAATATGAACCTTACACTAGTTTTCAAAGGAAAATCAATGCAAGCCCAAACCATACTGTCAGTACTTTACCTGCTTAAACTTCTGTAATAGCTACTTTTAGTATTTTTCCAATGTAAAATGATGGCAGGATGGATGCAGAGCGTTATTGGATACGTCTGTCTCTGGTACAAAGCATTAAAAAGCTTTTGGTAAAATAAATATTCTATTCTCCTGTCTAAAAGATTGGTGTAAAATAGAACAGGATCAGCTATTTGCCCAGCTATACATTTTTTCTTATATAAAATATGACTGCAATAAATGGTAACATAGAAAGATTGATGGACATCCATGTGTGCTGAAGACAGATCATTTACAGAGGAAAGCAAAAGTCTTCAGCAACCATAAAAGTACAAAATTGTTTGCTATGTAGTATCGCATTTTTGTTTCATAAAATTTTTGCAGCATTCATTGCTTGGCCATTGCAATAGAAGCAGATGAATGGTTATTTTGAGGGTCTCTGGCAGTGTAAAAATGTGTCGTGAACTGCATTTTTCAGAAGCAATTTAGAACTTTAAGTCAAAGCCAGAAAAAGTCACAAGTATATATGTGAGTGCTGGCACAAGCTTCAGGAAAAATATCCTTGAGGTTTAGAAAGGTAATGGAACAAGATTTCAATATGTTTTCTATGTATCAGTAACAACTGAGTAAATTTCAGCTCAAGTAAAAGGGAGCTTTTTATGCCAAATATGAATTACTTTTTCCTTTCTCTCTCCTTGTCCTTCTTCTGAAAATCATACCTATTGTATGTGTCAGTTTTACTCTGCAAAGTACTGACAGCCTCCGCTCCCACTTAACACGAGCAGACAAAAGATTTATGACAGCCTTGAAAGAGGTACATTCCCATACTCCTCTCATATGCAGCACCTCGTACTATGAAGCCCAGTGCTTCTTGTCTTTCTCAGCATCTCTCAAAAGTAAAAGGCTTCTCAAAGTGAGGGTGATATTTGGTCAGGTTGGGGTTGGGGATGAGGGGGCAAAATGCAGATCTGATTCCTGGTGTCAAGGCACAACATGTCAGAAAGAACTTAAATAAATCTTTTAAAGATGGAAGAAGGAGAAAGGGAGAGAAAAAAACAGCAACACATTCACAGCCAGACAAGATATATTTGGTGATCAGGAATCAGAAACAGATCTCAATATTGAATTTAGTGATGAATTGTGTGTGTGAAAGAAGTGATGAAACGAAAGTCTTAGGCAGTGCATGGCATAGGCTTCAGCCTCTAGGAATAATTAAACAGCTTCAATTACCAGGACTTAATAATCGGTGGAGCAGTCAGACTTGTCTGGGTGTTGTTCATTGCCTGATTTCATAACCGCACAGGGAGACAAACAACAGGGAGGGAATAGGTGCATAGTCATTCTTATAAATTTGTGCCACAGTCTTTTACCCCAGGTTCCGAGGTGTGAACAATGGCATGCGCTGCCCATGTCTACCTGGTGAAACTCTCTTCTCTGACCATCCTAGCAAGACAAATCTGCAAGGCCAAACAAGTTTGTTAAAAACCTAACAGCTGTGCCGCTGTCACACTCAGTCATAAATGCAGATGTGCATGTGAGCTGGCTTTTGAATGTTCAGGCTTCACATTTTCCTGTGTCACCGAGGTTATAACTTTTCTAGGCAGGAGTACAAAAGCTTAAAAGAGAGATAGGTCTCTGCACCCTCTGTATTGAAAGCTCTTTGATCAGGTAGCACACCTCCTGTAGTGGCTGTCTCTTCCCTGACCTCATTGAACCACAGAGCCATTCTGTGGGACTGATGGAAGGTGAGACAGAGGTTGACTATATTAAATTGCAAACAAGTACAGAAGGCATTCCTAGGTGGGCAGAAATCCAGCCCATAAGTACTCCAGCTACATTTATTTTCATTGCAGGGGAGCTGTCAAATAATAGTTTATTTGTTTGTTGTTTTGTTTTTAATCAAAAGCAGCAGAAACAATGACTATAACAGAAGATATTGATTTTTTCACATTACTTCCAGTAACAAAGATGCTGTATACTCCTACTATCACCTAACAGCCAACAAAACAATGTTTTCATGTACGATTTAACAAATCAGTAAAATCCCTTGGATAGTACTGTCCCTGAAGAGATTGCATATTATTTTTATTTACCCCTCTTCAGAAGAATAAAGGTGAGCTTTTTTAAGATCTATAATCACAGCAGTGAACAAAACAGGCTCAAGAAAGGAGAGAAAGGGAGAACATAAAGCAAACTATTAGCCTGTAGGAATGTTCGGACTCCATTTTTGAGAAACCTTATTGAGGGGAAAATGAAGCCCTTGTTTTGGCCTTCAAGTGTAGATAGAAGCTGAGGAGTCAGATTTTGATTGAGATTTGTGATTAGAATTCTGTCTGAAATCCACAGAGCTTTCAGAAAATACTTCAGATTTATTCTATTCTTTCTACAAGATAGCAATTGGTTTTTATTAATCAGCATTCCTCTCTGGAAGTGAGCTGTAGGCAGTAGATTAATTAGTTGTCTAAAAAATTAAGAAATAAAAGAATACCATGTTAACTATTAAATAGAATGATATTTCTTATGATATTTTTTATTTGCTTTTAGTTATTAAAAAGTAACATTCTTCAATCTTAAACAGTTTCTTTTCACTGTCTTACCTTAAAGATACTTCAGCATTGTACACTACAATAAGAAATATCTATTAAAAGAACAGTCACAAAATCTCAATTTACTATCTTTCCCCTTGTATGTTCAAGAACTTGAAAGTAGAGGAGATATTTTATTACCATGTTCCAAAAGCTGATTGAGACTAGCAAGCAGTATTCTGGAATCACATAAGAGTAGCAGTGCCACCTGAGCACTTTTTCAGTAATGCTAAGAATACTTTAAAATTTAATTGTAAGTCTAAAAGTGGAAAATGTTAAGCAAACCATGAGATTAGTCATTTCTAGCGAATTTCGTTTTCTGGCTTCATTGCAAAACCAATAGCAAGAAAAAATTGCAAAGAAACATGGAGGTTAAAAAAGAACACTGCCATTTGCAGACAGATCAAACACATAGTTTTCCAATGTAAGAATTTATTTAAAAAAAAAAAAAAGATCAGCTTGATTCTCATTAGAAGATATCTTTGATCCTCGTAACAAAAAATTATGCATACACATATCTGACAAACAAATGTATTTCCATGCATCCACACAGTGCCTGTGTGTAGATATGTATAACGGGTACTTAAGTCACACAAAAAGCTGCTTTTAGATCTACATGAAATATGGTAGTCTGAAATAGCTTCACCCTACAAAATTACTTCACTAGAAGTTAATATATAGGGTAAGACCAGCAGGCAAACCCTTTTATATGCTACAGCCAGTGCCTCCAAACAGTGCATTGATTCAACAAGTTCTCCTAAATAACCTGTTTTTATAAGGAGCTAATCACCTCTGCTTTCACCGGCTGCCACCGAGAACACAGAACAGCATGTGAAAGGGAGAAAACAGCAATTCAAGGACATAAGAGAACCCACAAAGCAAAACTGATGAAAACTGTAGATCCCGTTTCAGTCTATTTGAAACTGCAAAATAAGAAGACTTACAACATGTGTATCAAATAGGAACTGTGGATCAAACGTGAAAGGGTCCAGGGACACAAAAATTTGAGAAAAGCTACTACGAAAGGCACTAGAAGCTAGTGGAAACTGTGACAATAGGCATCTTTTCAGAAATTTGGATGGGGAAAAAAGAGTAGCAGCTAACAGTTCCTTACCAGCATGAAAGCTGGGAAGAAGCAACTAAAGCAGCTGAAAAAAGGCCTTTTATGGCCCATAACTGGTGTCTTCAAAAACAACATAACAAGAATATAACAGCCCTGCAAAACGTTGTTTATAGAAATCGGCAGTCAAAGAGCAAGGTGTAAACCAGTTATCCCCACAGCTAAGCTGGCTCTTTATTGAAGGAGTTTCTTCAACTCCGCTAGCCTTTTAGTTAAGTCAGCAGTGCTTGAGCACATCTGGACGCAGTGCACCCTGCAACACTGAGCTCAAGGACCAAGGTACATTTCAGGCCAGTGCCGATCTAGTCCAACCCTCGCTCAGAGCAGGCTCAGCCGTGAGGTCAGACCAGGTTGCTTAGGGCTTCATCCTGTGGGGTCTGGAAACCTCCGATGAGGGACATGGCACTAGTCCCCTGGGCCTCAATCCTGTTCCCCAGCCATTCTCACAGGAGAAAATCTTTCCCTTATCTCTAGCCTCTCTGACCCTGCCTTTTATTTTATTTTTCCTGGGGTGCTTTGTGGTATTTTTTGTATGGATTGAAGGTGTTTCAGTTACAAATTCAGGTGTTCTGGGGGATGTCCTAAACTACGGGAACACGCAGACTAAGTTCGGCGATTCTGAGCACCGCTGATTTTATCAGGACTCATGACTGCTGGGTAAATACAGGAATGATACTTATTGCATACCATTTAGAGTCTTATCAGTGATTCTAAGCTTAAACACATAATTCTGAGTTTATACTGGGTTTATATCAACTGTAGTGCATAAGGTCTGCCAGTAAAAAGTTGACCCACCAGAACTGTTGGACAAATTTGAATGGACCCATGCAGTCATGCAGCTGAAGGGCCCTAGACATTAATGTATCAATAAATCACAACTGTCATAGCACAGAAACTGTAATCATCTTTGGTTTAACTCTGACGTAAGAGTGTGGGGCAAGCCACCAGGCAACACAGACTTACACCAAGGCAATGATTTGTCCTACAGCTGCACTTGGTGACCATAACTCTATGCTGAACATTATTACAGAAGACACAAGAATGCTGAGGAGGCCACAGCAACACTTCCTGCATTCTCTTCCCTTGCTATGCCCCATTATTTATAACACATGTAGGAATATCATGTGTAGTTCAGACAACTGCCCCAGAGCCCATATTTTACCTCTTTTCTCCTTCCCTCGACTTTTACACATATTTCAAGCCCATTAATAATTCATTTCAGCCATTTAACTGCAATAGGATAGTGAAATACTTGTCTTAAATTTTATTGAGAAAAGAACTCATGGGAAAGGAGTTACATTATTATTATCATTAACAGTGCAGCATTTCTGGCTGTCTTTGAATAGATTGAAGCTACTGCAGTCAAATGTTGTGCAAGATACGCCACTGTATTATTGTTGCTCTCAAATGCACTGAAGAGAGGTGGTACAGCTAATTACTACCTTATTCACATTTAGAATGCAGTAGAATGTGGTTACAACAGCCTACTGTCTACAATACACTGATCTTCCCACAGTCTTCAGCTTCTTTCTACACACAAGATGCTTTGGTCTTCACTGATATTCCTTAGGTAAAAACTGATTTTGCTCCACAGATAAATTCAGATGGTGTTAACAACTAATTTTATGACATTATCTTTTTGAAAAACTGAGGAAGGAAGCTCACATCAAGGATAAACTTCAGGCTTTTAGGCAGAGAATGTTTTTGAAAACAGAAATTAGCACCTTCCTTGTACCATAAAAAGATCAAAATTTTCACTGCTAGAATTACTCAACCATACAGAGAGAATTTGAAGCCTTACTTGTCACAGCGTAAGACTCCATAGCCAGTTTGCAATTATAAGCAATCAGAAACTGTGGCCACTGCTGAGCCATTTCCTACCTCTGAGGAATAGCATTTGTTCTTAGCACACTGAAATTTAATGTAGAGAGGTTACATGGTTATATCACGACTGCTAAGTTCTTTTGTAAATTATATACATGAAACCTAATCAGTATTAGCTCCTATAATTGTAGGTCTCCTGAAATGAAACATAATTACAATGAATAATTTAACATAATTTAATTGGGTCTTGGGAGTGCTTTTATACAGAGCAAGTATATATGACTATCTACAAAATTACATTATGTCACTTGTTATTTACACAGAAGTATAACTTGTGCTTTGTCATAATTAAAGGCACAGTAACAGAAATATAATTGTAGCAAAAAAACCCAGACTGATATTTTTCACATAATGTTAAGACCCAAATCTGCATTGAAATCTGGATGATCCAGAGAAAAATGAATGAAGCACTGAATTAGTAATTTTGGTTTTCTTTGATTTTAAGGGGAGAATCGTTTGCTTAAATCTTCTGCTGAAACTCATTATTTTTCATGTCCAAGCTAAGAGTTTTTTTTAAAGGAAATACTCTTTTGTGATACTTTCTTATTCATACCCCTTTGTGGCACTTTTTCCTACCTCTTTCCCCATGCTCCAGCCCCGTGGGACAACAAAATTCCCTGTGGTGGGAAAAAAAATTAAAAAAAACCCTAAAACAAATGAAACAGAGCTGCTATCTTTGATAAGATGATGTTTATCTTTGGCACTGAGAATCTAGTCTGAGTTCAGGCCATTAGTAAAGCATTATGAATAATGTTGTGAATGACACAAACCTGCAAGGGAAATGCTGGATGAACCTGAAGGTTACTGAAGAATGACCAGCATACTGATCAAGAGTTGGCTGAAGAAAACTAAGAATAGACAGCAGTACAAGCAGAAGTAAAAAATTAGAGGGAGTTTGCTGGGCAAGTTCTTTAAATATTAGTTGAGATGCATCTTTTCAGCATTCACATTAATATCCATAGTGTCAATTAATGAAATTTTATCATCATACAAAGCTGAGATGCGTGACCAACAAAATTAAAATACAAGGTTGAAACAATAAACATGGAAAAAAAATAAGTATTTTAAAATGAAAGGCCACTTTCTTAATAAATGTCTTACTTATCAACAGTGTTTCCTTTTTTAAAAAAAAAGCGTTCACCACTATGTTGTATTTTCTTACAAGTATTAGAGAAGCCAAATCTCATGGAGGGAGTAGACTTAGTCATAGATGGTGAGCACATGAACTGGGTCTGGGAAAAAAGATCACAAAAACCACTGTGTACTGTGAGCAAGAGAGACTTGCAGGTCCAGAGCCTGCAACTTATGCCGATTAAGGCTAAGAGTGGCATGGCACAGAAAGCCCTACATCAAAGGAGGGTAAATAAAAACTTTATACAAGGACCACAGTAGAGTACAGAATTCACTAAGCCTCAGAAACCAATTGATTTTACTAAAATGAAGGCTGGATGAGAGATGCAAATAAATGCCTATTTATGTTATATTTCTTCACTTGCACTACTTTAGTGCTCCCTTGCCTTCTGGGTAACCTTAAAAATCCATGCCTTACAAAACAGCAGTTTGCATAAATAAACATACAGCATTTCACAGTACTGTATTTAAATTACCTTTTCCTCACTGCTGACTGAACTGTCTTCACAGCCATCAAAAACAAAGCCACAGTCAAGCTGACTAGCAATCATTTTAACAAATTGATTATCAATCTCTCTTATTAACCAAATTATCTCATCAATAAATCTAGAAAGCTAGGCACTACAACAAACTCTTAAGTAAGCAAAATTCAGTCCTGGTCTTACAAAATGCTCATTGATGACAGCCGAAAGATTTACTTGGACTTCATGGGCTGTGGATTTTAACTGAAAGACACATTAATGTAAAATAGACACCAGCAAGAACAATGCATTCATCCTGATCCCTACCTAAATTGACAGAACTGGTAACAAGAGTTTGCATTAACAGATTATTGTGGAAGTCCATTGTCTATGGAGCTTTCACTTGTCTTCTTGAAAGCTCCTTTCTCTCTTTTCTCTCCTGCTTTATCTCTATAAAGCAGCCTTTGCTGAATCTTAAGGCCAAGGATCTCATCACTGCAACCTGTGAAGTCATTACTATGAAAGTGTCTGGAAGGGCAGCTGCACACACAAGCACTGAACAGATTACTACAATTCAAGTCATTTTTAGTATTTAAATTGCTTCAGTTCCACAGTGTTTACTCATATCAGGAGTCTCTTTATCTGTGTGCAAGGTGTTCTATTTGCGCTATTACTTCAACAGAAATATACCACCCTTCCTTAAATAGAGACAATATGTGGAAAGACAATATACCCACTTCCACATTCTGAAAATCAGATTATTCATTTGTTCTGAAGTATATTAGGCTTTCCCAGAACTGCATATTAGGTGTACTTGGAACTCAGTCCAGAAATAAGTAGTACCCTTAATCTAAATCACTCAACGTGGTGCTAATAACTTCAGGAGGCAGAGAAAAAGCACAAAATTGAGCAAAAAGAGATAAAATGCACAAAAATACTAATCACAAGTAGCTTGTCTTGACAGTATACACTTATGCTGTTCTCTTCACAACATTTTGTGAAGTATATAAAGTAATATACATCAGATACTACAGTGGGAAAAAATAAGACTGAGACTTCTATTCCTCAAATTGTCCTAGAACTTAATCTTTCACAGTTGCTTTTCTCTGCATCTCAGTTTCCATGTCTGTGACTTAGCTACTACTCAAATTCCATATCCCATTAGGCTGTTAGATGATGAAATAAAGCGATAAAGCTCTTCAGAAAAGCAAACTGCACGTAAGAGAGACAGAAACCAAACAACTAAGGGATAGTTGCTCTCCCAACTATTCCTAACTGAAAAGAGTTCTTAACATCAAGATTTTTCCAGTATATCAACAGAAAAAGGAAAACTAGGGAAAATATAGGTCCACTGATGAATGAGACGGGTGCCCTAGTGGTGGAAGACACAGAGAAGGTAGAGTTACTGAATGCCTTCTTTTCTTCGGTCTTCACTGATAAAGCCGTCCCTCACGCATCCCATACCCTGGAGGCAAGGGGGAAGGTCTGGAGAGAGGAAGATTTTCCCTTAGTTGAGGAGGACCGGGTCAGAGACCACTTGGCCAAGCTGGACATTCATAAATCCATGGGCCCTGATGGGATGCACCCGCGAGTGCTGAGAGAGCTGGCAGATGTTATCGCTAGACCACTCTCCATTGTCTTTGCAAGGTCATGGGGAACAGGAGAGGTGCCTGAGGACTGGAGGAAGGCTAACGTCACTCCAATCTTCAAAAAAGGCAAGAAGGAGGACCCAGGGAACTACAGGCCGGTTAGTCTCACCTCTGTCCCTGGGAAGGTAATGGAGCGACTCATTCTGGATGTCGTCTCCAAACACATAGAGGAACAGGAAGTTATTGGAAGTGGTCAGCATGGATTTACCAAGGGCAAATCATGCCTGACCAATCTGATAGCTTTCTATGATGTTATAACGGGTTGGCTGGATGAGGGGAGAGCCGTAGATGTCATCTACCTTGACCTTAGCAAGGCTTTTGACACTGTCTCCCATAACATCCTCATTAGGAAGCTGAGGAAGTATGGGCTAGACGAGGTAACAGTGAGGTGGATCGAGAGCTGGCTGAGTGACAGAACTCAGAGGGTTGTGATCAGCAGCACAGAGTCCAGTTGGAGGCCTGTAACGAGTGGTGTCCCTCAGGGGTCAATACTTGGACCAATTTTGTTCAATATATTCATTAATGACCTAGATGAGGGGACAGAGTGTATCCTCAGCAAGTTTGCTGATGATACCAAGCTGGGAGGGGTGGCCGACACTCCAGAGGGCCGTGCTGCCATCCAGCGTGACCTGGACAGGCTGGAGAGCTGGGCAGAGAAGAACATAATGAGGTTCAACAAAAGCAAGTGTACGGTCCTGCACCTGGGAAGGAAGAATGCCAAACACCAGTATAGGTTAGGGGCGGACATGCTGGGAAGCAGCTCTGAGGAGAAGGCCCTGGGGGTCCTGGTAGACAGCAAATTATCCATGAGCCAGCAGTGTGCCCTTGTCGCCAAGAAGGCCAATGGCATCCTGGGCTGCATAGGGAAGACTGTGGCCAGTAGGTTGAGGGAGGTCATTCTCCCCCTCTACTCTGCACTGGTGAGGCCACAACTGGAGTACTGTGTCCAGTTTTGGGCTCCCCAGTTCAAGAGGGACAGGGAACTACTGGAGCGGGTCCAGCGTAGGGCAACCAAGATGATTATGGGACTGGAGCACCTCCCTTATGAGGAAAGGCTGAAAGAGCTGGGACTCTTTAGCCTGGAGAAGAGAAGGTTGAGGGGGGACCTGATTAATGTTTACAAGTATCTAAAGGGTGGGTTTAAGGAGGACGGAGCCAGGCTCTTTTCAATGGTTCCCAGCGACAGGACAAGGGGCAATGGGCACAAGCTAGAACATAGGAAGTTCCGTTCAAATACACGGAAAAACTTCTTTACGGTGAGGGTGACAGAGCCCTGGAACAGGCTGCCCAGGGAGGTTGTGGAGTCTCCTTCTCTGGAGATTTTCAAGACCCGCCTGGATGCAGCCCTGAGGGATGTGCTTTAGGCAATCCTGCTCTAGCAGGGGAGTTGGACTAGATGATCTCTAGAGGTCCCTTCCAACTCTGAAGATTCCGTGATTCCGTGATCAGAGCTAAGGTGTTTACCTTAATCATTTTTGTTCACCTCCCCATTTGTCTTCCCCTTCAGACTTTTGCAAAGGTCAATGAAAGGAAAATTCCTTCTTTCCTTCATAGACTGACAGGAAAAGAGAGGAAGATACTGAGAACAAGGGAAAGGGTTGAGGAGCTGCATGTTGGGCTTGGAGAAGCAGGGCAAAGAAAGTTTTTTTTCTCACCTGTTCTATCCCTGCTGCCATTTCTTTTGTCAGCTGGAGCCACATACAGCTATCATTGCAAGCAAATAACACAGACCTGCTCTTCTCAGAGCTGAAGAACAATGCTATGTGACAAAGAAGTTACACCACTCAAAGTTTCTCCAGAATTTTCTTCTGCTAGTTCAAGAAAAACTGCAGAGGTCCCTATGACTGCTTCTTATGTGAAGTAGCACCCCAACGAGCAATGAAACAGAAGACAATGACATGACCATTATTGTAAATTATATTTCATAGCCAATTCTGCAGAGAGGATACTGGAATTTATTTTTTTTTTTTTTTACCTCTGCCAGGATTCATAAAGATTTGATTTCTTTACATTCAGAACGTAATCCTCTCCAACACAAGATTACAGAGCATGCTGTACAAAGCTACAGTCATTCACGCAGTTCTCCTTTTTACCTGAGGGTATAATACAGAGGAATTAGCTCTGATTTAGCATTGCTGTTGAAACAAATAAGAGATTGCAAAAATATAACATTAAAAAAATATAAAAATGTATCCAGTGTACATGCAAACTTGCAGTTATACCTACACAAATGGATTAAACAGAAACTACTCTTACAGACAAAGTCTTTCCAAGACTGTGTCCTACAGAAAGCTATCTGCTTTGCTTAGCTTAGTGACAACTATTCAGTAAGGCTAACATAACTCTGCTTTTTCTGTTGTGTCATGGTTTCAGCTGGGATAGAGTTGACTTTCTTACTAGCAGCTGGTATAGTGCTGTGGTTTGGATTTGGGATGAAAATAGCATTGGTAAAACACTGATGTTTTTATTTGTTTCTGAGCAGTCAAGGCCTCACACCGCCCCACCAGTGAGTAGCCTGGGAGTGCACAAGAATTTGTGAGGAGACACAACTGGTACAGCTGACCCCAACTGACCAAAGGAATACTCCATACTATGTGACATCACGCTCAGCATAGAAAGCTGGGGGAAGAAGAAGTTTGGAGTGACAGTGTTTGTCTTCCCAAGTAACCCTTATGTGTGATGGAGCACTGTTTTCCTGGAGATGGCTGAACACCTGCCTGCTGATGGGAAGCAGTGAATGAATTCCTTGTTTTGTTCTGCTAATGTCCGTGGCCTTTGCTTTAGCTATTAAACTGTCTTTATCACCACCCACAAGATTTCTCACTTTTAGTCTTCTGATTCTCTTCCCCATCCTAACAGGGGGAGTGATTGAGGCGCTGTGGCCCTACTTGCTGACTGGAGTTAAACCATGACATCTTGCCATACAGCATTTGCTTCTTCATATCTATTCCTATGAGCTGAGCTTTAAAGAAGATAGCACAGATCACTGTACCTACGTCAGGGGGGAGGCTACACCATAAAGAATAAAAGTCTATATTTTTTGCAGCTGCAAGTGTAGTGTTCCCATTGTGACTCCATAAGGTTCTGAAAAGGAAATGAACTACATTTAGAAACTGACAGGAGCGGGTTGTGACAAGTCCTTTGGGTTCTACTAAGTGAAATATGGAAGTTTTCCATGTTATAAATTATTGTAATAGAGATAATGTCAGCTCAAGTTTTGTGGCTATGTGCTTATGCTTTCTCCTTAGAGCAAGATCCCCCAAAATATCTGAAAATATTTCTGAAATAATAGTATTTAAATACTGGTTTTAGTAAAAATATGCAGTGGGATCTTAACTTTTTAAAAAGATAAAAATCAAAAAGTCTAGTTCAAGCAACAGAAATAAAATGATTTACAGAAGACAATTTTTTTCCTCATTGGGTGTTATGTGAAGCTGTATGCAGTTGTCTTTCTAGATTCCACACTTTCCGCGTGAGTTGCAAGCTCCCATATCCTTGGTACATTTCCCTTCACTCTCATCTTCTCTATATACCCTCTGGTGTCTGGGTCTTTCTCTTCCCCAAATAGGCTCACATACATCCCACAAAATCACAATTCCTACATTCCTTCCAACACTGGAAAGACATCTGTGTGCTTTGAAATGGAAAAGGGTCTCCCTTGGGGAGTAAGAGCTCACATTACTCATCACTGTGATAGATTAACAATCTTCAAGTCAGCTATCTCCCAAGAATTACAGCTGCATGGATCTTTCAGAAGACTACCAAATCACCCAAGTCTCGTTGCTGTTAACTTAAACTGGATCTTTATTAGTAACATTCATATTTGATCACTATACACCCAAAACACTTTACCTCTCTCAGTAAAAAAGAAAACATCTTTATTTATGAAATAAGTATCTGATTATAAAAATTTGTGATGAGTTGACCGTGGCTGGATGCCAGGTGCCCATCAAGCTGCTCTATCATTCCCCTTCTCAGCTGAAAAGAGGAAAGAAAATATAATGAAAGGCTTGTAGGTTGAGATAAGGACTGTGAGAGATTGCTTGCCAATTACCATCACAGGCAAAACAGACTCAACTCAAGGAAATTAATTTAATTTATTGCCAATCAAATCAGAGTAGGATAATGAGAAATAAAACCAAACCTTCCGCCACATCTTCCTTCTTAACAGGTTCAGCTTCACCCCCCGTTTCTCTGCCTCCTCCCCTCAAGCATCACAGGGGACAGGGAATGGGGGCTGCGGTCAGTTCATCACATGTTGTCCCTGCCGCTGTTTCCTCCTCAGAGGAGGACTCATATGTTTCTCCTGCTCCAGCATGGGGTCCCTCCCATAGGAGACAGTCCTCCATCAATTTCTTCAATGTGAGTACTTCCCATGGGCTGCAGGTCTTCACAAACTGCTCCAGTGCAGGTCCTTCCATGAGGTGCAGTCTTTCAGGAACAGATTGCTCCAGCAGTCAGAAGTCCTGCCAGCAAACCTGCTCCAACATGGGCTCCTCTCTGTACATGCTGCAGCTCCTGCCAGGAGCCTCTTCCAGGTCATCCACAGGCTGCAGGTGGATATCTGCTCCACCATGGATCAGGGGGACAGCCTGCCTCACCATGGTCTTCACCATGGACTGCAAGGGAATCTCTGCTCCAGCACCTGGAGCATCTCCTCCTCCTCCTTCTTCACTGACCTCAGTGTTTGCAGAGTTGTTTCTTTCACATATTTGCATTCGTCTCTCCAACTGCTGTTCTGCAGCAGGTATCTTTTTCCCCCTCTTCTTAAATATGTTCTCTCCGAGGCACTACCACTGTCACTGATGGGATCAATTTTCGTCAGCGGCAGGTCTGTCTTGGAGCTGTCTGTCATTGGCTCTGTTGGACATAGAGGAAGTTTCTAGCAGCTTCTAAGAGAAGCCGCCCCTGTAGCCTTTCTATTACCAAAACCTTGCCACAGAAACCCAACAGAAAATGATACAGGGAAAATGCCATCACTATATGGACAATTCACATAATTCCACACAGCCTAAATATGCAAGATTTAGGCTCTGGGAATCCCTTTCTGAGAATAAGAGATACTTAAGGGAAGTATCCAAGCAGAGAGTTCCAACTAAGACAATGGTGGTGACAGCAGGAAAGATCTCCTGTAAGATATATATGATGTTCTCCTAAACGTGTTTTGTAACATTTCTTGAGGGTTTCTTTGTGCATTTATATTACTGCTGCAAGTTCTCAACTGTGCGGGCAGAGAGACATAATGCAAGAGTTACTCCTTATCACCTGAGAATCCAGTCTATTTTTCTCAGCATAAGTCCATGACATTATAAAATTGTGAAGCAGAAATGTTTGCAGACAAAGAAATAATATTTTGTGGAAATATAAAAATTGCATACAATGGTTTCAATGCACTGCATTATAACATGCACAGTGAATTAAAGGTTTAGATGGGTTCATATTCTTAGAAAGAGTAAATCTCTGTGGGCATTTTTTAGGTCCCAAGCCTGACCATATTACCTATCAAAATCCTGAGTAAATTTCCTTTCAAAATATCATTAAATACTGTTTCCCAGTACTTCTGCTCCCAATTATTAGCAATGAATGCATAAATTGACAGAGAATTGTTATTCTTGTTATTCGAATTGTTTATTCGAATTGTTATTCGAATTGTATATCGAATTGTTATTCGATAAAAAGTTAAGATGTTTGTCGGTGTCAGTAAACCGACTGAGCATTTAAATACAAAGTCTTAGCCCTCAAGTTAACTATCCTGGTTGAAATATGCCAAAGAACATACTGAGAAAATACCTTGAACATGAGTTTTTATTTTACTGTGACAATAGCAACGTTAAAGAACTTGAAGGAAATTGAGGAACTTCATTACGGTATTCCTTTGTGTCACTGTACTTAAATATTTGTGTTTCCTTACTTAATTGATCAAAACTCAGAAAGAATCTGTCAAAATTTTATCCATCAAAAATCTTCGATGTAATTCCAAAATAGTTCACAGAAGATTTTTTTTCACTAATATCAGGAGAATAAAGTCAGTGCCAATTACAAATTATAAAGTAGCATTCTTCTAATTATTACTTTGGAACAAAGGAATAGTTTCTAAAGGGCAAAGACACATCGTGAAAAAGGCATGTTATGTGAATATCCGTTGTTAAGATTAGTAGTAGTTTGAAGAGTTTTGAGTCTGGTCAGTCCTCATAATATCGATACAAATTTCCAACGAAAATACAAATAAGAATAAGACCAAATGATAGATATTATCTCTTAAATTTCAACCTTGGAACCAAAAAGCTGTAAAGAATCAATCATTACATGAATTAAAAAATATTCATTTAGGGTCATTGACTTACCACGGAATTCATGTTTAGTATTTTTCCCAGTCACTCATTTATGTTATAAGTAGTTGAGGTTAAGTAAAAAAAGTAGAAGTGATTTTCAACAATAAAATTCCGTTGTTTATGGGTTATAAGAATGACACAGTTTCTGTTCTCCACTTTTCTCCCTCACATAAAAGTCCAGTCCTGGGGAAAGGAAGTCAGGGCAGTGCTGTTTTACAGAGACAGGACTTTCCTCAAGCTGTAGTAGCATGTGATTCCAGTCACTGAAATGAGCTACTTTGGTCTCTAACTTATCAGTCAAAATGCTTGCCTTCTTTCCTATATAAATTCCTCCATCCTGGATTTTGCTTTTTTTTTTTTTTTCTTTTTTTTCCCCTCTCCTTCCTGTAGGATGTGTTGTTGATGTTAAAAGTAATACAATCAATGAGAAACATAGAGCAAAAGCAAAAACCAAATTAGATGTGAAGGTTCTAGCTTTTGTCATTGCTGACCTCTGCATACACAGAGTTTTTGAAGAGTGTGAGTGAGTGCAGGTCTCCTGGTTCCAATAACTTCCTAAAATATAAAAATATCTAAAGTGTCTTGTATATCCAGAAAGAGGGAGAACAAAACAGAGAGAAACATTGCCTTTGGAATCGAATGAGTACCAGGAAGTTTCAGACAGAAGAATAAGTTCCACTTCCTTAGAAAAGTTGCAAGAAATTTTACCCAAGAGAAAAATGAAAAAATAAAATACAATAAAAAATACTCCGTCAACTGAAAGATCTTGATTTTCCACAGAAGTTGGATCTGCACCTTTTCCTTCACTCAAAATTTGGACTGCAGAAATATAATCAGAAATCTACACAACCTAAAAAATATCTAGAAGTTTACCAACACTAAAGAAGTAAATAACATGCCAGCATTAAAAAAAAATTGGTTGTAAAGACGAAGCCCAACACAGTACCTTAAAGAAAGGCCAAACAGGTCTCGTGTAGAGACTTATAGTACTGTATCACAGATAGTTCATCATGGTAAGGAGACAAACAGAACTGAAGAAAGTAATTCTCTTCCCTCTATCCTATTCTGATTCTTTCACTACACTAGATAAATGGCTTTCTTTCTTTGTCATGCAATTTTCATTTATGGATATGTAAATTAAAATTTGGTGCTACCAACTACAAAGCTCTAAATTCCATTTATAGTTTTAACAACTTCACTGGAGTTATGCAAGCAAATAATCTGTTTTAAATCTATTTTGTCCAATTTGATCAAGGAATTACCATAACAGGATGAAATGGAATATTATTGTAGATCTAGCTTGCAAATCTTATTAAAGCAGTGCACATCTGTGTCTACTTCTGGTTCTAAACAAAATAGCTGAGTGATACAGATACATAGCCAGGAATTTGAATGGGATTTATTTTCCTAAAGAGAGACTTTTGAAAAATCTCACTCAAAACACTGATGCCTACCCTCATGAGTAGTGATGGTCAATAAATAAATAGGAGTACTCACTTAAACTCTGGCCTCCTAAAATCCCTTCAAAATTTGGCCATTGACATTTGCTTTCAACAATTTTACACCCACAATTAAAACAAAGGTTCCATTTGCTTCAATGGGAAATTGATCTTAGCAGACACAGAAAGATAATGATCAACATTCCTAGGTAGAAGACAAGTATAGCAGTGTTTTTCCAGCCAATATGTTCAAAGTACGTAATTCATTTTGTTCTCTGCTCTCATTTGACTGTTAAATGCTAGTCAATAATTTATGAAGCAGTAGGTTTTACATTCTGAGACCCAGTAGGATTGTGATCTCCAGCTGTGGAAAATCAGAAGGCAGCAAATAAACACAAAAAATAAAAATAAAAAAAATAATGCCATAATCCTTTCATTTATTTTTTGGAAGTTTGGATTATAATGGAAAAAGCCCTAAGAAATAATCCACAGAAAACCAATCCTTTTTTATAGTATTTCATAGATGACTGGATTTGATTAATACATATATGTGTGTTATTTTAAAGAAATTTCTAGAATGCATTTTAAATCTATGCAGTTGTACCTGATAACTTAGAGAAGGATGGACTATAAAGTAAAATTCTCTGTTACTTCTATTTGAATTGTAGAGTAGTCAGTTTTTTCTGTTACGTGATGATTATTTGTAATGCTGCTATAGGTCTTCAAAGATCCAGCCTTTTTCTAAAGACATTAATTTCACATATTGCTTTAAAATATACTCAATACTGCTATACTAACCCAGAGTAATATTAATACTTTTCTTTGACCTTGACTACTAGTTTCAACAAAATAGAATACCATAAACAACCTTTCAATATACTTAATCATTCTGGTTTTGGTTCATGAAATGTAGTTAGTAGATTTTACATGTGCAATTCAGTACGTAGGAAACTGAAGTGTCTTGGTGTTTTTTTGTTTCCTTTCTTAATTTTTTAAAATTCTTATTATCATCTAGAAACTAGAAAAAACATGCTATTTGTCCTCATAATCCATTTCCACCAGAAAAGCCTGAAGAATACGTGGAGATAATTTTAGCTTTGTCATATCAATCTTTAAAACGCTCATAAAAAATGAGAAAAACAAAAAAAAAATGCAATTTTTCTTAAATGTAATCACTTGTCCAGTTCTTCTGGTACACTCCAGTGTGTGATACCTGGCACACTAGGAGTACATCTGGATTGAAGAGTTTATTATCCATTCCCATGTATAATTAATAATGTTCTTTTATTGCTACAGCTTTATGTTGCTCAGCACAGTATCTCATAAAGATATAATTGTTTAGTAATCAGAGTTAATGAGTATAAAAATTCAATATTTTCTTGTCACTGTGTACTATGGTTTTCCTTTCATTGCCAATATTTCTCAGCTAATTATCTTCTCCAAACATTCTGGAGGAAAACATCTTCAGGCAGTTTTGAAACATATGAGTGTACAGATAAAATGGATTTTGCACATGTAAAAGAACAAACCGTGTGGAAATAATGTTTACTTGTAAGCAGGTGTAACTAGTGGTTTAAAGTGGTGGATATACCCATAAGAAGCTGAGGCACAGCTACACACAAGTTTTACTATTCCATCTCGGCCTAAGACCCATTTATTTTCTGGTGGACATCTGGAATGTTAAAAAGCATTCTACTGGACACTACTGGAATGTTAAAAAAGTTTCACTGCTGATCCACAATTTATTATGCCTATCACGAGTCAAAGTAAGTAAGGCAAAAGCATTATATGGATAAAATAGCCAAGACAATTATAACTCAAAAGCCACAAACCTGTTCAAAACCAGAAAGTAGCACTCTGATAGTAGCAAATGCAATGGAGGAATGGCAGGAATGGCTATTATTACTTTTGTCCACTGGCCTAAAGTGGCCTAAAGAAGAAGCAAAAGGTTCACTGCAGAAAATTTTGATAAACAGGAACTGCAGACACAATGGACTGTTATCTGAATTTTAATATAGTAATATTCTTATCAGCAAGCAATGAATTAGTGCGATCTGCATAATACTAGGGAAGATATCTCCTTTTCAGAACTTGCAAACAAATACATTTTAAAGAAGAAAGTTCAGAAAACTGAAGTTTACCTTGTGTTTAGAAGTACTTGAAAGGCTGTGACTGGGAGAAAAGAAGAAAAAAAAAAAAAGTGAGAGAATGATCTCTAATGTACCAAACTAGGGCAGAAATACCAAAAAAGAAATTCAACAGTAATTACGAAAGTACACTGTTGAAGGAGTACCTGTGAAAAAGGACAGATTAAAGCTACCCATTTCATATTCTATTTTGGTCAGTAAGAAGGAGAAAGACTTTACATTATCAATGTAACAAACAATTTTATTTTTTTTTAATCCAGCTACACTAACTGCTATTTTCATAAATGTACTGGTTTTGGAAATCTTTCCAAACTACCTTTGTTACTCTTTTTAAATAAATAGTATGAAACTTGATGCATTTATTTTTCTTTTTTTTTTCCTATTAATGTCAACAATATCTTGAAAGTAATACTGCCACTCATCAAAGTTACTTGATTTTAGCTAAAATTAAAGCTTTTAACTTTATTAATAGTTTTTCCATGAGAAATAGAGAAGTTCTGTTGCCATTTCAGTGAGTAAGAACTGCAAGACAATGGAGATTATATGGGTTCTCATTCACTGTAAACAAAATCTATGATTTGGTGGGAAAAAACTCCTTGCTTTATTGTGGGCCATAACTCTAAATCACCTTTCCTTTGGTGTCCGATCTGAAACTGCTGAAGATTAAATGATTGAACTTACCTGAGAAGACAAGCAAGGTCATCAAAAAGCAAGACATGGAAAAATCAACACATCATGTTTTCTCTATGCTATTGTTGTGCTAATTTTGTCCTAAAAATCAATTCATCCCCTATATAAAATAAAGCTCTTGAGCTGACCTGAGTTATAAACAAAGGACTGTACTAGGACTTCATCTTAAACTTTATTTACATAGCCACATAGTTCTAAAGAGATAATTCCTTCTTTTGTCAAGAAAAAAAAAAACCACACTTTAAGAAGCTGAATCAGTAACCTACCGATAATTACTACAAAACTTGTCATGGCTAGTTGTTAGGACAGCACTTTCAGAGCCACCACAAACAGGCATCATTCTGTTCACAATTATATTTATCTAGCCTGAAGATTTCCACAGTCAGCCTATGGAAGTAGGCTTGTGTGGCCACATTGTCCAAGTATTTCACAACATTTAAAGTGTTTCTCCCATGAACATCCTTGCAGTTTAAAGAACTGTAGCAGCTGAAGGGCTAATATGCTCCTCTTTCTTCTGAACTTCTTCAGTCTTCTAAAATTTGCAAGCGCTACCTAGCTTTTTTTTTGTGGAAACACACAAACGTTAAATGGCAACATTTATGCCTCTGCATTCTATACTGAGCCTTGGAGTAGGAGTGTTTTGCTCAAGGTTCTCTGGAGTCAAAGGTTATCCATCTCTACAGTTCCAAAAAATAAAACTTTAGTCCTTTCAGAATACAACATATTAAATCAATATAGGAGTAAGAATTAAAAAAAATATTTATTTTTCTACTGATGACTGTTTTGTGTTAACAAGTTGGGATATGGTAAGAAGAGTTTAAACCTTAGATTTTCTCAGAGAAATATTCTGAACTATTTTCTTTTAGAAAGCAATTTTATGGAATGAAGATTTCACTCACATACTGTATCAGGTGACTATCTTCTTGCATTAATACAAGACCAAGTGCCAGGTCCTGCACTTGGGTCACAACAACCCCATGCAGCGATACAAGCCTGGGGGAAAAGTGGCTGGAAAGCTGTCCGGCAGAAAAGGCCCTGGGGGTGTTGGTCGTCAGCCAGCTGAATATGGGCCAGCAGTGTGCCCAGGTGGCCAAAAAGGCCCATAGCGTCCTGGCTTGTGTCAGAAATAGTGTGGTGAGTAGCACTAGGGAAGTGATTGTCCCTTTGTACTCAGCAGTGGTGAGGCCGCTCCTAGAATATTGTGTTCAGTTTTGGACCCCTCACTGCAGGAAGGACACTGAAGTTGTGAAGTGTGTTCAGAGGAGGGCGACAAAGCTGGTGAGGGCCCTGGAGAAAAAGTTGTATGAGGAGTGGCTGAGGGAACCAGGGTGGTTTAACCCGGAGAAAAGGACGCTGAGGACCTTATCGCTCTCTATAACTACTTGAAAGGCGGCTGTAGAGAGGTGGGTGTCGGTCTCTTCTCCCAGGTAGCAGGCAATAGGACAAGAGGAAATGGCCTCAAATTGAGCCAGGGGAGGTTTGGATTGGATGTAAGGAAAAATTTCTTCACTGAAACGGTTGTCAAACATTGTAACAGGCTGCCCAGGGAAGTGGTTGAATCACCATCCCTGGAGGTATTTAAAAGATGTGGAGATGGAGTGCTGAGGGACATGGTTTAATGGTAACTTGTCAGCGTTAGGTTAACAGTTGGACTTGATGATCTTAAAGGTCTCTTCCAAACAAAATGATTCTATGATTCTATGAAGTATCTCACATCAGAACAGCAATCACAATAGTCACTCTAGAACTGCTTGGTGAAGTAAATATCCAAATTATACAAAAATTGAATTATCCCACTATTTTGTTGGAGTACAACAGAATGAATAATCATGAAGAATTCTAAGCAGGTATGGCTGCTGTTTCATGCCTGTCATGATTCCTCTGATTGCATAAGTATTCTTATGAGGAAAAAAGTCAAGCAGCACATAGCTACATAAAATGAGTCACTTCATGATTAACATGTAAATTTTGAATTATGAATTTGCCTGCTTGTTCTTTCCACATCTGGTCTAATGGCCAATGACTGATATCTATTTAATACTTTTTAAACAGACAATGTAGAAACTTTGAGACACTAAGCATGTGTAAGTAAGGATAACTCCACACTTGCTGAGACAAAGACTGAATCTGATCAACCTAATTTAAGATTTCATAGTTTTGATTGTTGGTGTCATCTTGGTTATTCAGGAACTGGTCTGTACAGATTCAAAACTCACATTGGTTGTTCTCAAAACATTTTTGAACCCTTTATCAATCTCATTATTTAAATACAAGCCAAACCATTTTGAATAGGATGGCAGTAAGATAGGCGGAAGACAGTTCAACAAACCATGGTTAATTTTAAGAGGAAATTTTGAAAGTTATTTAAGGTAAGTTTAAAATTAAAAAATGTTCTATTCTTCTCCTATCAATTTTAATCTAAATGTAGTGGTTAAACACTATTGCCATACATCCCATCCTGACTTCTGTTCTTTTTCTTGCAGAGGGCTGTTCTCATTATATATTTCTTATAGAAAAATTACACTTAATGACATCTCTGGTCAAAGTGGCATAGTTAAGTAGTTGATTATGTGTTTGTTAAGATGTAAAATAACTCTTTTACATGCAGAAAGCGCAGTGTGAATAATAAAAGTCCAGCAAATGAATTTAAAGGGAATATGAAAGCAGAAGTATTGTTTAGTTTATGAGTTATGATCAGTTTAAATTGGGCATTCTCAAAGGGGGGAAACAGACTCTCTGAAATTGTTCATACAAACAAAATCAATAAATCTTTTTTTTTTGTACAACAGATTTGGACCACAGATTAAATTATTAATAACCGTTTGTTTGACTTTTACTTTGGTAATCTTCTGGGAGTGGAAACAGACATGACAACTACTGCATCACCTGTGTCTCAGCTAGGATGTAGATGAAACCAGATAGGCAACGAGGACCCTCCCTGAAGGTTACCCATTAACCTCCCCTTTAGGAAGGCATAGAATCTTTACCCCAAAGATGTGCTAGCCGAAGAGACTATTTTAAGTCCTTGTACTCAACCTGATTATTCATCAGTTTTAGAAGATAGCTTTACCCCTGTTCCGTAGCCTGATTGGAGTGTGTTTTTCTCAGCTTCAGTGAGACACCTTAGGGCTTGGCAAAGACCTCCTGTTTAAACAGTTACAAGACTTTTTCCTCATAAAAGACAATAACATTTTCAGTCACCGTAGTTTAAAGTATTTATTTGTTTACATATTTATTTTTTGAGCTACTGGAACAGAGAGAGTATGGTTTGCAGTAGACAGAGTTCCCTTGATGGCTTTCTACCATATGATACACTCTGGTCACTCTGGCTTTGGATTTGGCACTGCTAGTTCCTTAGTGCTACTACTGAGGCTATGTGCCAGCCTACCCTCATACTATGCAGCAGCAATAAATTAACCTTCCATGGAAAGGTGCCAGCTCACGGACCACACACATGGCTGTAGACACAACCGCATGGAAAGAGGAGAATGTAACAAAAGCAAAGAGTTCAGCCTGTCACAGCTCCACAAAAAGTGTGGAGTTAGCCCCTTTCAATATTTAGCTCTCACGTGCTGAATTAGAGATGCTCCCACCAGATGAGGCAAGAGGCAGAGTTTAGAAACTCAAACCTCATGCCTGCAACCTTACACAAATGCTCCCCTTGGAGGTGCAATACAGCCAGATCTTTTAATTGGGATAAACACATTGAACCAGGGAGTAGCACTAGTAATTAAATATGGATTTAAGGCATAGAATTTTAATACAGGTTTTGAATATCCTAAATTCCAGGGTTGTTTTAATTGCAAGCCTTAATTCAGACACACTTGGGCTTTTATAATATTCCTCAAGCATGGGCAATGCTAAATCTGCTGGCCTCTAGGGTAAAGTATAAATCAACTTTCCTTTGTCACATTTTTGCATACATATATATGCCAAAACAGAGAAAAAAACCCACACCTTTCCTTCTTCTAATAATAGTTATCAAAAATGAGCACCATGCCTGAACTCAAATGTATTATAAGTAGGCTTATATTGCTTTGATTATAAAATAAGTAGTAAATAGAGAACAAAATCTTCATTAGCTGTGTTCTGCCTCACAATATAAAATACGAAATAGATATACAGTGTAAGTATATTGCATTTTGGTCAACACAGGAGCTTGTGTTGTCTGCAGTCTATCAAGCAAAAGACTGATAGCAGTAGGAGCAATGGGACTAGAAACCAAGTCCTATGAGAACAGAAACAGAAAAAATGCCTCCAAGGCCAGAAAGATCAATGTTCATTACAGGCAACAACACTGTATAATCCTTTCTCACAAAACTGATCTAGACCCACAACAGAAATAGACACATTTCTTGGCTCAGTCATGTCTTATCCTGTGTCAGATAACCACACAAATCTGAATTAAAATTTTCCATTCCTTTTTAGTGAATGTTCCTTCAATTTCCATCTAATATTGCTTTCCTACATCGTATCTTCTTGTCTAAAATGTTCTTCAGACAAAATTTTTCTTTGGTGTCCATACTGACAGGTCTTACCTGTGGTCATAGCCAGGGACAGCTTGATATCAGACAAATTTAATTTACATTTTTGGAACTAAAAAACTACACTTGAAAGCCAAAAAGACTTTGATATGCCATTATTGGCACCATTTGAGCATCTGTTGGATTACCACACCTACAAATGTCTTTACATAGTGAAAAAAAAATGCTTTATATTCCACTGTATTTGTTGTCTCTTTCAATTGCACACAAACATTTACATACCTCACTATATCCTATGAAGACGTGAATCTCAGATTAAAAGATCTATCTGATAAGTGGGGTGACTCAAGGGCTTTCCTAAACACAATATTGTTTTGTTATGGCTTTCACTTTCTGGTATCCCTTCAGACAACATTTCACAAGCAAGCTCAAAGCCCTCCCAATTTTGAGGCACTCTCACCTTCAACTACTCTTGTCATCCAGAGACGTCAGGGCCAAGGGAACTTGAAAGTTTTAAAACTGCCCTGTGGCTGGAGCATCTGGAAAGGGAACTGCCTTCTGCTTTCCCTTGGGAATTAATTGTAATTGGAAAAATGCAAGACAATTTAATTTGGAAGATGTGGATTGTTCCAATGCAGCACAGTCTAGGGAAATGGAAAATGTTGGTGTGTACTGACAGCTTACTAAAATTCACATCAATTAAGACATTTCTATGTGGGGTTTAGTACAATATTATGCTACACTAAGTTCTAAGCAACTCCTAATAGTACTTTAATTAGCATACCATAGATAACACTTTCCCTAACATTCTAATATAACTAATCTTAAGACAGAGCTCATAAATTAATTCTGGCTTTTCAGCTGTTGAATCCTACACTTCTTCTGGTCCACCTATAAAAGCAAAACTGCATGAACTTAATTGGTAAAGCTGAAAAAGTAAGAACCTCCATAAAATGCATGCATTTATAAGTGGCATAAATGGCCTGGTTGCAGCAAACCAACTCCGTCAGAAGAAATACTGCGGATGATGTCTTTATTCTGACATCATAATGCATAAACTACATATTGTGGTTAGCATAACTACAATGATAAAAACTATAGCCCCAAATCAAGCGATGAACAAAGTACAAAAATCTTTCGATCATAAGAAAACATCTGCGCAGCTCTGAAAAGATTAGCACAGGTTTCTTCACATGATTTCAGTTCCTGCTGTGCGCAATCCCAAGCATTCATGTACTAAGATAAATGCACTGGAAGGAATTTGGGATCATCTGCACATGATGTGGACGATTGCTAGTAGGCTCTATTTTGACAATGGCTGATGTTATGATCTTGAAAAATCGTCAAAGGAGCCTCCAAAATTATATCTCTGATAATACGAAATATCTGATCTGATAATATGATAATATCTCTGGTAATATAAGATCTTACCAAATATATGCAATACAAAAGTAATAAACACACACACCCCAAAAATGAATGTTATGGTTCTTTCCTCAAAGCCAAGATAGTTCACCCTTAGTTCAAGCGTATCTTGGCCTTAGGGAATTCAGAGACACAGAATTGTTTCTCAGTGTTTGGTTATTCCAAACTCAGAACAAGCATAAACCACCTAAGATTTATCTTCAAACTCTTGCACCAATGTACTCAGGGGCACATTGTTGTTTCTGACTTTAGACAGTATTTATTAAAAAAATAGACTTCCTTTCCAAACCAAATTCCACTTTTCCAGATTTTTAAAAGCTGAGTCATACAAGTGTCTGTGGACTAAATTATCTTTCTTTGGATTGAAAATTATATATATTCTGCTTACATTATGGGGTTTCTTAAAAAGAAGGGAACACCTATTCTTTACGAATGATGCAGACGTAAGAAAAGTGTTAAAGTTGCCACAAAGATGGTCAAATATGTTAACACTGTTGAAAGCCCGTGTCTAACTCAGAAAAAAAATTAAAAGGATGAAAGCTATTGAAAACAAATAATAATAAAAAAAAAAAGTACTGTATAAGAAAAATGCTGTCTTCATGTCTTCTTGCAAACTTCTCCAGATTTGTACACATAAGACGCTTTTGTTAACAACCTCACTTTAATTGTATTGACCATCAGGTGAAGCTTCCTCTGGCTACTGAAATTATTTTGTTTAAAAAAACCCCACACACCCACACGTCTCAGTGCAAAAGGAAGATCACTTTTGTTTTTAAAAATTGAGACTCCTAACAGGCATTTGGGTTTCTTTGGGATGGTACTGTATAGAAAAAGAAACACACTGCCTCTACGCAGTAAATTTCCATTTCTGTACGTCTAGATGGACATGTCAAGACAAAGGGTGGAAAACAACAGAAATCACATGTATGATTAAAGTCCTTCATGGCCAACAGTCATGGTAGTAACAGCTGGTTAATAATCTGACTAATGACAAAGAACACCATGTTTTTAATTGGCATATTTATACAGACACTGGTGACATTTCTGAGACAGTACTGGCCTTCTAATTTCTACCAGAACATACAATTTCTCAGCAAAAGTTTTTGCAATATCCTCTAGAAAACAAACAGTTAGTGACAAGCAGATCTGGACATATAACCTGGTAATATGATGTACCAGAATTTATAAGATTCAGTTTATTAAAGCTATCTCTATGGGAGAATAATCCATCAGGAAAGAAGAAGGAAAAAAAGGAAAAAGGAAAAAGGGAAAAAAAAAGGAAAAATGAAAAAAAGGAAAAAAGAAAAAGGAAACATGAAAAAGAAAACAAAAGGAAAAGAGTCTTCTAAGCAACTTACTGCAGTAATGTATGGTGCCACTGTTCACGATTTCCATTTGTGCCTGCACTAGAAGAGGAGCTCCTCCCTAGTTCACAGAATGTTTGAAGTTGGAAGTGACCTTTAGAGGTCATTTTGTCCAACTCCCCTGCTCAAGCAGGACTATGTTCAGATGGCTTTTGGGTATCACCAAGGAAGGAGACTCCATAAGCTATCTGGGCAACCCATTCCAGTGGGGTGAGACTCTGAGAATAGATTAAACTTTATTTTATCCTCAAATATTTCTTGTACATATTCTTTAATTTGAAGAAATAGTTCAGAAAGATCAATTGATAATTTTTACTTTATAAACAAATTCTGAAAAGAAAATGAAACAAAACAGAAATCTTTTATGCAAGAAGAATTGCATGGATACAGATCTACATTAAAATATTGTAGTCTACCCCATATTAGCTGATACAGTGATTATAAATCTTCAGTTGTTTGGGGTTTTTTTTCTGATATACCAAACAAAATAATAAGGAAAATATTTCTTCCCCTTATTTTAATTATCTTTATCCTTTTGATCCTTTCCTTTACCACTTGTGATTAGAGATTAAAAGGAACAAACAACTTGCGGAGTACCTGTGCAGCATACACTTAGGAAGGACCAAACTGAGAGCTGCTGATGATTTATGGTGTAAACTGGATTTGCAGTTTGAGCAGAAAACACAACAGTACAAGTTGGAGAGAAAGTAGATCCCCATATTGAAAATATTCTAATTTAGAAATGCGTAATAGGAGAGAGCTCTAAAACCATTCAGAAAGGTATTAATAGGTTGCCTGAGGCCTATTGAGGCAGGATCATATCTGTGTATATTCTATCCCACTCTCTTATATCTGCTCAGAGGAAATCATTAACTACTGGCAAAATGAAAAGAGTTAACGCAGATTTATATATGCATAGAATTTCTATTACAGGAAGCAGCATAGAATATGAACATATATAACATAAGTTTTAACTATAGAATCATAGAATCATTTAGGTTGTAAACGACCCTTGGGATCATCGAGTCCAACCATCAACTCCACTCTACAAAGTTCTCCCTTACACCATACCCCCTAACACCACATCTAAACGAGTCTTAAACACATTCAGGGATGGTGACTCCACCACCTCCCTGGGCAGCCTATTCCAGTGCCTGACCACTCTTTCCATGAAAAATTTTTTCCTAATGTCCAGCCTAAACCTACCCTGCTGCAGCTTGAAGCCATTCCCTCTTGCTCTATCGCTAATTACCTGTGAGAAGAGACCAGCACCAACCTCTCTACAATGTCCTTTCAAATAGTTGTAGAGAGCGATGAGGTCTCCCCTCAGCCTCCTCTTCCTCAAACTAAACAGTCCCAGCTCCTTCAATCGCTCCTCATCAGATTTATTCTCCAGGCCCTTCACCAGCTTCGTTGCCCTCCTCTGCACTCGCTCCAGCACCTCGATATCTCTCTCATATTGAGGTGCCCAAAACTGGACACAATACTCACGGTGTGGCCTCACCAGTGCTGAGTACAGGGGGACAATCACCTCCCTCCTTCTACTGGCCACACTATTTCTAATACAAGCCAGGATGCCATTGGCTTTCTTGGCCACCTGGGCACACTGCTGGCTCATGTTCAGCCGCTTGTCAATTAGAACCCCCAGCTCCTTTTCTGCCAGGCAGCTCTCCAGCCACACTTCCCCAAGCCTGTAGCCATGCATGGGGTTGTTGTGGACCAAGTGCAGGACCCGGCACTTGGCCTTGTTGAAGCTCATACCATTAGCATTGGCCCATCGGTCCAATCTATCCAAGTCTCTCTGTAGGGCCTCCCTATTCTCATGTAGATCAACACTCCCGCTTAGCTTCATGTCATCTGCAAACTTGCTGATGATACATTCTATGTCCTTATCAAGGTCGTCAATGAAGATGTTAAACAGAAATGGCCCCAACACTGAGCCCTGAGGGACACCACTTGTGACCGGCTGCCAGCTGATACATTTAGTTACTTCTTGGTGAAAATTTCAGTTTAAAGAAAAATAATATAAAATTATGTCTCCAGAAGAAGGACATGCATAAAGAGACAAAACACTTAAGTTTTATACATTTGGGTGGTTACACTGAAGCCACTGTATGACTTGGGCATTTTCTTCAAAACCGATTTTTATACTATGTTATAGTTCTATGGAAATTTATTATTGTTTATGAACCAGTAAGTAAAGGCTTGGTGAAGATTGTGTGTGGGAACTCAACTTCTGACAAGAATGATCAACAGAAGGCAAGGAGGAGATTTTTGATTGTCCTTCCTCCTCTGAAATTCACATAACATTGCTTTAAGTGACAGCACAGCTTGCTATGTTTTCTCAGAGTACAATAACCTCTTTGTGGATTCATTTAGAACAATTTATCTGCGAGATTTAATGAGAGTCATCCATCATACTACTTTATGTATTTCCCACCTTTCCACCTTTAGCCCCTAATTAGCCTTTTCACTGCCTGTACAATGTGGGGATATGTTCACAACCTAATAAACTCCCACTGTGTCTTATCATTATTGCAAATCTTAAATGGTGCTTTTTCCTTACTCCTAGGGCCTTCAAAAGTAAATTTATCTAAAAAAACCCAACCTTACTCTGATCTCGATTTTAAAGTAACTTTTACTAATGTTTTGACATGGGGTCATATTTAAATAACAATAACAACAGAAACTGCTGAAAAATAATAAAAAAATAGTAAATATAAATATCTTTGTTTTCCAGAGAAACTTGAGCCGCATGCTGTCCAGCTAAGTCTTTTCCATGCCGTTATTACTTCTATTACAAAAATGGCATTAGAAGCAGGTATTTAGTTGATCTGAAATTCTGCTTCACGTGAGCAAAAATAGAAATCCCAAGCAACTTAAACTGTTAATTATGATGTCATTATGAGCCACACATATTCTCACAGCAAGTATTTCAGCAACTCTCACAGGACAGGTTTAAATGGTATGATAGTATAAAATCAACAGTTATCACACTGTCACAGACGGCAAGACTGGAAGAGACCTCTCAAGATCATCTAGTCCAACCCTCCCTGCCTAGAGAGGGGTCACCCACAGCAAGTTGCCCAGGACAGCGTCCAGTCAGGTTTTGAATCTTCCAGGGATGGAGACTCCACAGCCTCTCTCAGCAAACTGTGACAGTGTTTGATCTCTCAGTAAAAAAATTTCCTCTATTTCAGCTTGTGCCCATTGCCTCTTGTCCTGTCACTGTGCACCACTGAGAAAAGTCTGGCTCCATCTTCTTTACTTCCCCCACCGGCTATTTATACACATGGATAAAATTCCTCTGAATTTTGTTCCTTCTTCAGGCTGAACAATCCCAGCTCTCTCAGTCTCTCCTCATTTGTCTGAATGTTCCTTGACCTTTAAGTATTCCTCCACCAAGGTCTTCCTTGCTCCAGATTTCTGCTCTAGTCTCAGGGTCCTGGGACTGTTAAAGGCTGGTCTTATGGACAGTTTTATCAGAAAGGACTGAGACAAAGAAGGCATTAAACCTATTCTGCTCCAAAAAAATTACCGTTTTGAAATAAAGCTGTGTTTTCTTTGCTGGAGAAATCTGTTTTCTATATGCAGCCGCTTCCTTTCTCCTTCCCCATCTATTGATGTTCTTGTCATGGGCTGGCCAATGAGAAGACAACAGATGCTCTCTCCCACCTTTCACTCTAAGGAGAGGAAGAAAAGAGATAAAGAGATTTGTGAGTTTAGAAAAAAACTAAACTACTTTATTGAAATATAAATAATAAAATAAATTAAAAAAAAAAGAAATAATGAAATAGATACAATATATACAAATATACAAAACCTGCATCAAGCTCCCAGGGAGATGTCACTGGCAGGCACTGCGGAAATTCCAGACTGGACTCAGTGATAAATGGGAACTGGAACACACTGACCGGGATCAAAAGGCAGATGCGCTGACGGGGTCCTCCTTAGACAACAGTCATTGAAAAAAACAGTCCACTGAAGAAGAGCCCTTGGAAAATAGTCCTTGTAGAGCAGCCAGCCTGATCCCTTTCATCCCCCAGCTTTTATACTAAGCCTGGCAGATGGGATGGAATACTCTATTGATCATTTTGGGTCACCTGACCTGCCCGCAGGTGTAACCCTTCCACAGGGTAAACAACCAAGTCAACTGACTCTGGTTGTTACGGCAACAAGTGTAAGCAAGAGCCTCTCTCACTGAACAGAAAGTTGGATCTGCTCCACCCCAAACTAGGACAGTGTTGCAGGAATAATTTACAGTATTATAAAATTAAAGAGATCATGCATTTAAGTAGTTAATGCTAAAGGGAATTGTGTACTTTTGTCAGTTAGGTATTTATTCTGGGTAGCAAAGGTAACCTAAACAAGGAACAGAAATATAAAATCAAAGCAGCTTCTTGCTGAGCTTTGGATTTTTGGCACTGGGAGATGCACAAGGCATTGGTTGCTTAGGCCACTCAGAAGAATATAGACATTTCCCGCCTCCACTTCCACTTCTCTGCTCTCTTTTTTGTCTGAGCCCATGGCCTTCTCCCACTTTTTACTGATTTTTCTGCCTACTGCAATGGATTGTCCTTATGCTGTGACGGTTGACCTCCTCTGCCTACCATGACAGTTTCCACGGGATTCTGTCAAACAAATTCCCAAACAAGATGAAGCCCACATATCTCTCTTCCCACATATCTCTCTTTTCACATATCTTCTCTCTTTCCCACATATCTCTTTTCCTACCCAAACTTCTTGCTCGTTGTTGGAATTCCTGCTGCAGAGGTAAGGGGTTTCAGGGCTGTTAGTAGGAGAAATCTCCAAGGTGAATTAATAATATCACCTCTGACAGCGAGACATCATCACGTTCTTACTTTAAGTTATAAACCATCAAAACTCTAAAACCACCTGCATTTTTTTTGCTTCTAACTTCAAACTCATGTAGAAAATTTAATGAGATAAAAAAGCCTGTGGTTAGTGAAAATTACCCCTGATGCAGCTTACAAAAGTGAGAACTTATTGCTGGAGATAACACTACAATATTTTCTAAAAATGTAAATGATGTGGATGTTTCACTTTAGATTTTAGAAATAACAAAAGATATCATAGGATGATTTTCAAACATTAGCTGTTCAAAAGGGCAGTTCTAGCTGCAAGGCCAATCTCATTAATTAGAAACCAAATGAACAATAAGATGAAGGTTCATCCCTACAATTTTAATAAGAGGTCAATGGGGGGCCAACTTAATTTTCTACAGCCTCTGCTCAATACCATTAGTTAGTGAAATCAGCCCTTGTTTAAGCTTGAATTCAGTTATTTCAAGCATTAATGTTTTTCTGACATCAGTGAGAAAATCCATCAGAGACAAGCATTTTAATTTCACTAAGATAATTTTATAATTCAGAGACCTACCAAATCCCCAAGTTACATAGCTCCAAATTCACAGTATCTGAATTGATACTGAAATATTAGCTTTGCTGTTTTCAGCCTTGAGCAATGTAAGAGAATAAAATTTTCTGATAATTTTCATGGTTCCCTGTACATGACAAATAATATGTGGCAGATTTAAGTGACCAAAAGTGGAAGGTAGCTCCTGGAATAAAAACATACCAATCCCAGTCATGTAGTCTGAATTTCTAGACCAAAACCTGAACCAAATGATCTGCTCCATTGCATTGTCAGCAATGTGGTACTTATTCCCTTAGTGTTCCTCAAGCCAGGTGTTTCATTATCTGTGTCCCTTGAGAGTCAAATTGTAGCAAGTAATGTTTTTCCTGATGAAGTTGACAAAACTGGCAGTGCTTCCCACCTTCACTTTTTCGGCAATGGCATTCTAACTTGCCTAATCAAAGGTGTGAAGGCACGAAAAACAAAGTTCTGAAGGAGTCTCTCATCTTACTGCCTGTCTACTAACACACTGCCTTAAACTATTAATCTTTCTCAGGAGAAGGAATGGTCTTTGAAGCTGCCCCACACCATAGATTTGAAAATGCCAAAACTGCATTTTGGTCCCTGGTCTGAAGTCTACAAAGTATTAACAATCCTGTTTGTAAATTGCTTTATACTGCATTCCCGTACTGAAAGAAATGCATATGTACAATTTCTTTCTACCTCAAAAAGTGAAGAGAAATTAAGCATTAAAATACATGGTTTTGAAATCTTGACAGAGAAATTGGAAGAATTAAAAGGGAGATCTGTCTGTATGTTCACCTGACTGAGTTTTTCAAAGCAATCTTCTCACATTGCCACCATTTTGTGACAAATTGCATGGCAAGTAACCAGACAGCAAAAAAAATGTGTATAGAAGGATAAAAGGAGAAACAGAAATGGAAAAGAAGGGATATTTTAAGCAAACACAACAGCTGCAAGGTAGGAGGAAAAGAAAAGCTTCAGCTTAGAAGACAAAAAATGGTAAAAGGAACAAGAAATAGAAGCAAGAGGTGAAAGAAAGGAGAAATGAGACAAGAGAGAAAACAGATAAATATTACTTATTATAACCTGGCACTAAACATAAAATAATATTGTCTCTGTAAGAGAAGAAGAGAAAAAGAACAATACGGTAGAATCATAGAATCTTCATGGTTGGAAAGGACCTTTGGGATCATCGAGTCCAACCAAAAAACCTACAATCTCTGCCACTAGAGCATGCCCTGAAGTGCCACATCTAGACGTTTCTTAAACACCTCTAGGGATGGTGACTCAACCACCTCCCTGGGCAGGCTGTTCCAGTGCCTGACCACTCTTTCAGTAAAGTAATTCTTCCTAATATCTAATCTAAACCTCCCCTGCCGCAGCTTCAGACCATTTCCTCTGGTCCTGTCGTTATTCCCTTGGGAGAAGAGGCCAACACCCACCTCTCTCCAACCTCCTTTCAGGTAGTTGTAGAGGGCAATGAGGTCTCCCCTCAGCCTCCTCTTCTCCAAGCTAAACATGCCCAGCTCCCTCAGCCTCTCCTCATATGACCTGGTCTCCAGACCCCTCACCAGCCTGGTAGCTCTCCTCTGGACACACTCCAGCACTTCAATGTCCCTCTTGTACAGAGGGGCCCAGAACTGAACACAGCACTCGAGGTGAGGCCCCACCAGTGCCGAGTACAGAGGCACCATCACTTCCCTGCTCCTGCTGGCCACGCTATTCCTGATACAAGCCAGAATGCTGTTGACCTTCTTGGCCACCTGGGCACACTGCTGGCTCATGTGAAGCTGGCCGTCCACCAGCACCCCCAGGTCCTTTTCGGCCGGGCAGCCTTCCAGCCACTCTTCCCCAAAAGCAAGGAAATATGCCAGGGGGACTATGGTAATAAAGAGAACCACTAAATGCAAATACAGTAGAATAAGCCACACTAACATCATTTCTAGTTAAAGCCAACATTTCTGTGAATAACAAAGTCATATTTCATAAAGCATTCGTAATGTAATTCTCCTCCATTACCTGCCTAGTAGGCAAAATTCCTGGCCTACCAGAATGTCAGCTAGAAGAAAAGATACCTCCAGTAAAACAATTAAAGCCCTTTAATACACAAATGAAACCTGCAACTCTTGAACCACAGAAGGCTTATAATGGTACCTCAAAGGATTTCATAGTTTTCTCCACTTATGAGTGTTTCCATTGGCACTGATTTTACAGTACTAGAGTGTCAAAAACCAGGGCAAAGCAAACAGTTCACTTCTCTTTGCCTTGCCTGCCAGGAGCACCACTGAAACAGAGGAAAAAGGCCATGTTCTCCCAGAGTCAACACTGGAAACTGACACCAGTGAATGATGGGTGGTGTCGGTTCTTGGAAGAACACCTTTGAGGTATATGATACCTTTCTAATGGTAGGTTTCAAATACTGCTGTCCTCAGCGTTCAAAATAAAGTAGTATTTCCTTGGGTGCTTTTGCATTAAAGTTGTCAGCCTGGAATTCCAGAAGCCTGATTTTGTTGCTCTGAATCACTGCAAATGACTTAAACTTCCTGGTCCTCAGTTCCTAATCTGTCAAATGATTTTTGCTTTCTTTCTTTCCCCCCTCCGTCTTATTTTTTCTTAGCCTTTGTTTTTTAGCTTCCTTTGGTGTTTCCTTTTCTGAGTCTAAGGTTTCTGCTGTTCTGTGGCTTTATCACACCAGCAGAGGCCTCAATTGTGTAACTGGACAAATATAATAATTACAGGGTGCCATTTACCTCCCTATCTGAAAATAAACAGCGGCAGGTGCATCTGCCTGCCTTAAAGCGTGTCTTCTCTGAGCTGCAAGGGTCAAAGCTTTATCAGCTTTGGGTCATCAGCCTATTATAACTGATTAATGGAGCACTCACCAGAACAAGGACAATGTGAATGCTATGTTACAGAGTAGTTATATTAACTTTCTGAAAGCCTTCCAAGCTGTGCATTGAAAGTTGACTAATAAACAGCAAATGACAAGCTTATAGGAAAAACACCTTCTCTCCATTAGGCCATAATGAAAAGCAGGTATCTAAAAGAAGAAAGAAAAAATACACTACCTTATATCTTTAGAGCATGTGAATTTCACAGTACCTGAAGCCTGGCAAGCAGCTGAGATAGATAGTCAAAATCATAAGGAAAAGCAAGAGGGAAGATGCTTGCAATGCCTCTACTTAATCCACTTCTTATAAATCAAGGCACAAGGAGTATTTAAAGGAAACTGAGGGAAAGACAGAACAAGAGGCAGAACAAAAATATTCTGAGAGATGTACGTCTCTTCTGCTATCCAGAGCTGCCAGCTCCCTGCTTCACACAGAAAGCAAAGAGAAATAATTTGTTCTTGTTGCCTCTGGAGTAGACAATCATTTTAGTCTTGGCTCTGAAGAGAAAGCAAAACAAGGGTGAGCACTCCAAGAGAAACTGTAAGCCAGGCCACATGAGTATGTGCTGTTCGAGCGACAGCCAAGCCCATTTAGGAGACTATTGTCCCTTGAGCAGTATCCTCCCATCGTCACTTTGCCAACAAACCATCATAATGCCTTTTACTGGTTTAGTTCTGCCAGACTGAATTTGGGAAGAGCTGCATGTCTGGCTGCACCAGCAGGTCTGAGAAAGCAGCAAACTTGGTAGTCACCTGCATTAAACTCTTTCCCAACTCAGGACTACTACCCCTGCTGTTGGGCCAAAGTTCCTGAATCACAGTTCCTCTTCTGTTTCCTCCTTGTTCTTAGAAAGACAAATACAAGTTTACGTTTTTGACTGCCACGAAGAACACTCTGCTAATATGCTCAGTTAAGTTAGCCAGCAAGCAGAGAGATGATGAGGCAAAGCCTTTTTCCCTGCATTACTTTGTACAAAGCTTGAAGGCTGAGGACAAATTTGCTCTAGATTTAATCTCCCACATGTGAAACTAGAAGGCAGATTACCTTTTTTAAAAATTCATAGGCAGACACAATATAAAAGTAATAATAGATTCCTAGCCCTTAATTTGATATAGGTTTTATTTATCACACTTGCACTTGACTTCAGGAAGTTCCTTTGGTGCTATTCTCTGAAAACCGGAAGTTCTTTGTGTCCCTAATCTGCCATAGCACATACCCTGCACGTAGCAGATACCCTGTTCCCTGCCTAATCTTATGAACACGTTAGATAAAGTCCTCATAATGCCTGTTTTAGAACCTATCAGCATTTTGCATCTAGTAGAACTTTTTAGAGCAAATAAAATAGTACATATGAAATAATTAAAAAAAAAAAAAAGGAAAAATGGACAGGTCCTCAGAGCTTTCAGTTACTCCTCCAGACAATGTTCACTGATAATTCACATCAACTGTCTGGGATTTGAGTCTGTGAAATCAGTTCAAAACCCACAGCAAACTACATATGAATGTAAACTTCCAGATATCCCAAAGCATATCAAGAACTAGCACTGACCTTGTCTGCACCTTTGCAGCTCTACAGTGATAGGTGAGAAATTGGTGGTACACAGTTCTGCAGTGCTGTGCAAAATAGGGAATTGCTATTAAGTGCATGCAATAGCACACTGGGAAGAATATTGTCTGAGCTTGGGAGTTCCAACCTGAGCTTATCTTGATTAGACGTCTAAATCGATGGTACGTGAGCAGAATCAGGATTTTCCTGTTTTCATCCTTCCTTGTTGCTTTTCATGTTGATAGTGCCATCTTCCCTGTTTTGAAAAACATTTGTAGGTCTGTGTAATGGATTTGAATGTAATAGAAAAAAATATCCTGCAGTCACACATAGGTCACACATAGTCACACGCATTAGGGAAACACAGATAGGTTATTCTATCCTTTATCGTATACATGTGATTTTTTTCTCTCTTTTAGGAGAATTCATTAAATATTGAATACCGTCTTTTCCCATTTGCTACTCACTAATGACAGAGGACCGTGGAGCTCTGTTCTTTAATACTATGCAGTTTTTCCCTTGTTTATTCTATTTTGCAAGCAGCTATGATTTTCAGGAAGTTGTTTAAAAATGGGAAAAGAATTTCAGTGCTGGCTTTTACTTATTTGATTCCTTTTCGTCCTGATTCAGAGATAGAAGAGAAAAAGAGTTGGTTTGACCAGCCAACTGATTTGACATAATCTTTAATTACATAAAATATAATGGTCATTCATTGCACAGTAGTCATTTCTGTGGCAGGTATATATTATATTTGCCCTTAAGGTCATCCCATCACAAAAGGAGTCTAACTCATTTTTGAAAAGAATACAAAATTGACTAGTCATATTAATTATTCTCCTTACAGTACACACTTACTGGTTATCTCTGAGGTCACTCTAAGGTGTCTTACAACCTGACTGTCATAGACTGCCTGAAACACCCTTGCATCTACTGAGCAACAAGAATCATTTTTAATAAAACTCATGAGCTCTTAATTCCACCACATGTAAAATCTACCGATGCTCAGATAAGATATGAAAGATGCACAAGCCCATCAAAGTTCTACAAATAACCAGTTTCTCCAGTTTCTTGATCATTGTTTTTAATTTTAATTTATCATTATCTTCAAAGTAGGTCGATGGTAACACAATTTTTATCTTACTGTTTATGTGTAATTTCTTCATATTTGAGGCTTCTTTGAACGAATGTGCTAGAATACATTATTTTGTTTTCTGAGAGGCTTTTGTGTTCCACTCGTATATTTTGAACTTCAGGTGCTATTCAACCTATTAGTCTTCTGTCCTGTGAACAATTGAAACACATCTCTACAAAAGGGTTCGGAAGTTTGCCAGTCAATGTTCTTGTGTCTTAGCTTCTTGGAAAATAATTTAACACAAAGAAGATTACGAACTTTTTGCATACTTGTATGACAAAAATTTGTATGTAGATATACATATTCATGTAACATTTTAGTACTTGAAATGTTGTCAAATTCTGTTGTCATAGAATGAGCACATTAGACTACAGCCTGGGTCCTCACTTAGTTTCACCCTGCAACCACATGGTCAAAACTGTTGTAGATATTTTATCTCATGTGCATTTTGTGTTATAATGGCATTTGCTCACTGTACCATTACTAGTTTTGCTGCTCTCTGAATAACTAAAAAACATATTTTCCAGGTTACACCTAAGTGGTTTAGAACCAGCCAGAGACAAATAACTTGGAATAAATAACTTATGTTTACAAATGTCACCTCTCCAAAATTTTGCTTTCCATGTCAACTACTGCTCTCAAATATTCATTATGTAAAATACTTTGCTAAATAATTTCTGCTAATGAATCTTTTCCAAGAAAAATGAATTGAAAATCTGTAAAATATTAAAACTGTTACCTAGTTCTGATTGGACTAAGAGAGTATGGGGGATTATATGTATTACTCAAAATGTAGGTAATTTTTGAATATAGAACTTGGCGTGTTTGCACTGAAAGCTCTTATCTGTCAACTATGCCACTTGTATGAGCTGCCAATCACCTACCCCTTTTCCAATTTATTGCTGACTTCTAATTGGTGTCACAAGTACTCAGGTGAATTACTCTCAAACTTTTGTTGAGAGGCCAATGCCCACACTGACTCAAAGATATGTGGGCTGGGAGGACAGAAAATAACGAGGGAACTTTGCTGTGCAGGGGGTTCCTGTGCAGCAGCAGGATGTACCCCCTCATGTAGCTCGTGGCCACAACACTGGTATGTAATTACAAAGGAGCGGATCACAGCCTAGGCTACACAGCCTCACAGCCAGCGCTGCCCCTTTGAGCACCCTTACCACAAGCCACATTGCCCTTTTCACTCAAGCTCTGTCAACAAATTGTGATATCCAGTGCCTGGGGCAAGACTGTGAACCAACACACAGTGTGAATGGAGAGACATGTCCCCTGCAACAGACATAGCTGAATTACAGCCTCTGTGGCAGCTTTTATTTGTGCTGCAGAGCTGCAGTCCTAAAAAAATCCTGTTAAGAGAGATGCAGTCCAGAAAATAGCCACAGTCTCCCAGAAACCAAGTGACCTTTGTCTGTTTTGACTGCTACGGGTCAGCCTTTAGTACAACAAGCTAATAAGAGTAGAAGACTGGCCTGTCCAGGAATGGACCTACAAAGAATCACAGACCCAAGAGAAGATCTGGGATTAACTCAAACCTCAGCCCGCGTTTGGATATTTGGACTGCTGTGAGGATAATCAGCCTGAATTTACCTCTTAGCTGGTATGCGTCATCTTCTAGCTCATCTGGGAAGCTTTGCTGAATTCTAGAGTGTGAAGCCACACTTCACACATTGCCTAGCCCAGGTCTTTCCACAGTAGTTCAAAGACTTTGTCCTGCTGTGGCCACGTTTGGAGTACTGTGTCCAGTTCTTGACTCCCCAGTTCAAGAAAGACAGGGAACTGCTGGAGAAAGTCAAGCTAAGGGCTACAAAGATGATCAAGGGGAAGGAGCATTTCTTTTATGAGGAAAGGCTAAGAGACATGGGTCGCCATGTGTAGCCTGAAGAAGAGAAGACTGAGAGAGGATCTCATCAATGCTTATAAATATCTAAAGGGTGGGTGTCAAGAGGATAGGGCCAGACTCTTTTCAGTGGTCCCCAGCGACAGGACAAGGGGCAATGGGCATAAGCTGTAACACAGGAAACTCCGTCTCAACCTGATGAAAAACTTCTTTACTTTTAGAGTACCAGGGCACTGGAACAGGCTGCCCAGAGAGGTTGTGGAGTCTCCTTCTCTGGAGATATTCAAAACCCGCCTGGATACATTCCTGTCCAACCAGCTGTAGGTGAACCTTCTTTGTCAGGGGGGTTGGACTAGATGATTGATGAAGGTCTCCTCAAATCCCTACCATTCTGTGATTCTGTGATTCTGTGTCTCACCCATTTGCAACAGACCTTGGTACATTACATTGGTAAGTTGCACAATTCTCTGCTTTACATGTCACAGAGAATAATTTTTTTTAGGCTTCCGTATAGTTCAGGTGGGTAAAGGTGGTTTGTTTAACCAGGGCTGGGTGAAAACTGGCTGTCAATTGTTCCATCTTTAAAAACACTATTGTTCCTGTCATTGCTCCAAAATTACTTCCATAAGCGTAGAGAGGAAGGAGTAAATTGCGTAGCCGCTAGAAATGAACAACCAGACAAAAGCTGTAATTCTTTCCATGGAGTTAGGGAGGACATGAAGACTAGATAAGTCTAGTCTCACAATGGATGGAGGGCTGATGGATCAAGAGAGGGCAAAACACTCAAGATAGAACATATATCAGGTTTCTGAAAATAAGGAGGGCTGTCAAGCCATCTGAGTTTCAGAAGCAAAGCAACACCCAGGATACAAAGACAAAGAGAAAACACCCAGACAAGAAGCACAGTTTGACACAAAAGCTATTTGCCACAGTCAATAACTATTCAAAGAGCACTTGCAAGTTAAGTTGGAGTTGCTGTTGCTGATCCCAATCAACAGTTACCCCATGCATTGTCACATGTAGTTACTGCAGCTCTGGGGAAATGTTTACTAAAAGTAACTCCTAGCAAGACTTAGCTGAAGGGCACTTAAGGACATCCCGCAAGTTTTGACTAGTCCAAATTCAAGCCATTTCAGCATAGTGGCATGGGTCTTAAAGAAGCGGAGCAGTTTACTGGACATGCACACTTAATTTGATCACAAATAATAAGGCAGGTATCAAGAAAGATGTCAGATAGAGGTTGAGCTCAAATACTAAGCTAAAGTAGTGAATGATACTGACTAAAACAAACCACAGGTTTGCAGTTTTAACTGCAAAAGCTTACAAACTGAAATAATTCCAGATAATGATAAGGCAAGCACAAATATACACACTGTTGTAAAAAGAAACAAGCTTCATAGCAATTATATCTTGAATGTCAAAACACAGTGACTTAGGATCTTTGGAAACCAGTTGCTGAGCCAGTACTTTACTGTATTTCTCAGCGTGATGAATAATATCATTATGATCTTGTTGTTTATCCAAACTGCTTGAACAATGATATCAACTCTAAGAGGTAGCTGAGTACAAAAAAAGTATTTAGGAAGTTACAGAATCTCTATTTACAGCATTATTAGGAAAAGGAACTGTTAAGACAGAAAAATGGACTAGTCATGTCATTGAAATCTTCCTTAAAGTCTATGTTTCTGTGAAATATTGATTGGAGAGGACTTGGAAGAAAAAATAAGTAAAAAAGTTGGCGCATTATCTTCCTTCAAAGGAGATGAAAATAAACATAGAATCTGGAGGTTTCCTATTCTAGTCCTATTTACTGATATGTAGGCAGGAAAGAAAACCTAAAACAAAATCCCTGGTAGTGACAGCCAAGAGGAATATATTGTCTGTCATTTTAGAAAAGAATATGAATGAAAAGTACAATACACAACCACAAAGTACACTTTAAGGGGCGGAAAAAATGTTTAACCTTTCATTAAAGTGAGAAAAAAGAGACATCTAAATAATTGCATATATTTAGGAGAACAAAATTAAAGTTGCTATAGTAATAAATAGTTCCTGTAGAAACAAACATATCACTGCGAGCAAAAACTGTTTGTGAAAACTAAAAAAGAACAAAAAGAAAGAATACTAAAAATTGCATAAATTATTCTTTCTCTCACTCACCAAGTTCACGACACTCACCATTTCACAAGTTCAACAGTTATTTCAAGGTAAATACATCTAAACATCTAAAAAAGCATTTATATTGTGTGGTCAAAATTAATAATGCTAAAAATTAAGCAACTGATTTTAAGATGACTCCTGAGGACTAAACAATGGGACAGAAAATACAGGTAAAAATATTTGTCACAATACCCTACTTAGAAGTGTGACAATGTTTTTATTTTTCATTTCAAGTAAAAGTAATTGAAGCTCTGAATACATACACATTTTTTAAAAAGGACATGTCACGAGATTGGTTTTAGTACACAATTCTTTTTCCCCTATAATTCTTTTGCCATCCCCCAAGGCAGCTCACATAGTAATTAATCTTTAGCTTTACAAGAAGCAAGAAAGTTGGGGAAAAAGGAATGAGTGCTTACACGTTTTGTAATTTGATATGTAACTGCCCAGAGGGGCTTTTATTACAATGCATGCAACAGATAAAATTAATCCCTACAAGTACGCCGTGTTATTTGTTCAAGTTAGGAAAATTGAGCTCAGCCCTCTGGAGGCAAAGCAGAATTAGTATAGTGAAAGCTCATTCTGCAGTGAAGATATCCTGACAATACTCCTCTCTCTGTTACTTGTGCCTCTGGTTACAGGGCTCTTGATCAGTCTTTACTCCTTTCCCACAAGTTGTAACTGCACTGCAAACTGCTCACGTGCCTCCTCGCACTGCTTCTCTGTCTTTCCCTGATGGGATGAGAAGCCTTCAGTGGCTTGCAAACTGTGCCTGTACATGGCTCCCTGTTAATTTTTCTCAGTGATCTTATTCCCAGCTCCTTCATAACTACTTCATATCTTCCTCTTTCACAGCAGTACAGGACCTCTCATCTATGCATCTATAGGGGCAGAGACACTGAGTTGAGGAAAATAAGGATTCACTGTAATTTACCACACTTGCTCTCTGACGGTTTCAAATCTCAGCACATGAACAGTCCTGACCAAGCCTACATTGCTCATGGTGTGCTTATAGGGATATTTATCTCACCTGAAACTACATAAATGGTGGGTCATATTTTTACATGGTTTGCTGAACGAGGGCCTTACTCTGAAAACGTAAACTACTTATCTCAGTATGCATAAGTAAACTTAAAAACTAGTTTCCTGGCACCATTTTACAACACTGATTTTACTTGTATGTGAAAACTGTGTCCAATCATCGGCTTTGAAAAACTTAAGAAAGAATTAAAACTCTCCTCAATGGGTAAAGGGAGAGACACCTAAAAAGTAGGACTTCCTGGAGTAGGTTCCATCAAATGTACCAGACAGCAGGGTCAAAGCAGGTAGCTGGATTTGTACCATACCTTGAGCTGCTAGTGTCAAAAGCACAATATTAACTTTGCTACTGTTCTTTCACAATTAAACTCGGTATAAGTAGCCATAGAAGGATCACAATCAGCTATTTTCAGCCTCTAATGCAGGAGCCAGCTTCTCTCAAGCAGCTTGTGCCTCCTTTGAGCACAAATCTAAGCAGAAAAATCCATGAGCGTTGTAAATTTTTAATTATTAACAAAACTTTGTGTCACAGAAGAACTAATATAACATCTTCAATTTAAATGTGCGTCACTTGTTTTAGTAACTGCCATTAACTGTTAAGGATCTTATGTTCCCCTCTGTATTTATAGACGTCTGTCTTTCCCGCTCAACATTTCCTGTGCCCTCATGTAATTTACCTGTAATTTAGAGGAGGCAGCTGGAAGGTATTGACTGTTGGTCTTCCCTCCTTGCTGCATTCAAGAGAGGTTAGAACGGCATCTTCACACAATTCCACAATTTAAAAATAATCATGGCAAGAATTCAATGCAGCCTCCAAATTCAGGACATCCTAGTCCTAAGGAAAAAAGTGAAAACAGCAATTTGATTTCATTACTGTGTCACCTTCCCCTATCTAAGCCTTAAAAGGTATTTATACCAATCTGAATTAGTGAAGCCTCTGTGTGTCTCCTGCAGAGAAAGTACTGCTGTAAGGGAGGGTATGTACCCAGATTACAGAAAGACAGTCTGGAAATTACACTGAAGGATGCAGAAATTATTTTGGATCATTAGCATCCTTCTTTTATAGTGTTCCATTAACTCCAAATTGTTTCATTATCTCTGTGTCATTTTTTAAATCTCTGAACATTATGGTATTGTTTAAGTTAGTTTGCCGGCAATCAGCTGAAATCTCAAGCTCTTGCTTTCAATATTTATTGGTCTGTGTGTGCTGTGAAGTTCTACCTTAAATGCTATCTGGCCTTGATGTTCTGCACTTCAGGACTGCAAATAAAAGAACAGGAGCTCATCAGTCTTCTGTGTACGCCCTGAAATAAAAGATTGAGGTCATCTTGGAGAGATCTTGCCAATCACGTGCTTATCAATAGCATATTATAAGAGCCTAATCCACCTTATTAGAGCAAGCAGAACTCCAATATTTATCTTTATAAATATCAATGCATGATGTGGATTTAATTTTAGAGTAAATCTATCATTTATGAAAATCAATCCTGCATTTCTCTCCCTTATCAGCACCATTGTACAAAAAGAAGTATATAAAACCAGAGGTGAATAAGTTTTGTTTTTTTTTTTTTTGTCTTTTCATATATCCCTTTGCATATGCAGGACCACCAAGATTTTTCAAGTTTTTCCAAAGTGGTGCAGTAATTTAGGAGGTATTGGATATTTCAAAGAAACATACTATTGAATCAGGGTGGTGCTTTTGAATATTTCTTATTGTAACACATCTTTAAAAGCTTTTTTTTGTGTAGGTCATGTAACACAGTGCTCCAATGATGAACCAATTGTAAACGACACATAAATGGAGTAGCATCTGTTGTCATGCCTTCCTTCAGCTAAACACAGATAAAACAGCTTCTTTAAATCTTCCTTTACTTTTTTCCATATCGAGATACATTCTTCATAGGCCCATTTGACCATCAGTGCACACAGAAATGTGTATATTAGCCTCCATATTGAAATGTGATTTGCTCATTTAAATATATTTGAAATTTCTTATAACAAGGATGTCTTCGATTGATGCACTAAACAAATGCATGCACTAATGAAGCAGCTGTAAAAATAAAGATGTAAAAGAAACAAATGTTTTCTATTAATGATCACTGCTTTATGTATATCTCCTTTAAAAGACATTGATAAGGGAAATCTCTTATCTAGTGGAAAACTTTGTATTTTTTGTTGATATTCGACATTGGACACAAATGGTCAACAATGAAATGAACAGAATAACAGAGAAAAGAATTTAATTTAAAAACCTTGTTGTTATATATATGTTTCCCAAGTGTGTGTGTATATATATATGCTTTTTATATATTTTTTTATATATACATATATATAAATACATATATATAAAATATAAAAATATATATATTTATATATATATAAAAATATATATATTTTAGGAACTATACTTTTCAAAACAAAAATACATTAAAAAAAATGTAAACCTACTGTGTGTTCTTTCTGAACGTATTTCTCTTTATATTGCTTTGCAGTCCTGAAATTTCGTAAATTAAAGTCCTGAATTTATTTTATATCTAAATGTTTACAGGCCTAATTTGAACTTCATGTTCCTTCAATGTAATTTGGTTTATATTTTTGAGGTTTAATACAAAACGTTACGACTGTGGTTAAGTATTTAGAGGATCGAGGTACTTTTTTTCATATTTCAAAGTGCTAACTGCCTCCCCTTATAAAGACAGCTTTAAATATACATAAGCACAGTAAAGTATACTATTAAATGTTTTTATAGCATCTATTTTTATTTTTATAGCAACTATTTTTCTTAAGACTGTAGTTGCTTTCAGATGTAAATTATACTGAATTTGACCACCCCCAACTTTCTAATATCAGTTTGTCTCTAACAGTTCATGGCATACATTTTGCTTCTGCATTAGTTTCTTTGGGATATATTGAAAGTAATGAGGACACTGTAACTTTTTTTCTAAGTTAGCTTTCCATTCATCGTATATCACAATGAGCCATAAATGACATACATCATTTGTGAAAGAAATGAAAGTCTTCTGTTTGTGGACTTGACATTAATTCTTATAAATAACAGGTCTGTCATCTCCAGTTGTCAGCAGTGGATTAAATGTGTTGTAAATGAGCGTTTAGTACAGGTTCAGCCAGATTCATTAGCAGAAATGCACCTGAACTACTTCATGGTCACTTTATGCTAGCTGTTTCTGTGCAGTGTCGTGCTTGAGGGAGTTATGAGCTCAACGCCTGTGGAGATGTAGCTCCCAATGGGTGCTGTGTGTCATCCCCTCCATGGGATGGCTGTCTTCTGGAGTAAGCTCCAGTTTGGCATGGCCACAGTTAGATCTGGGACAGGAAAACCTGCTTCACCTGGCCTGTCTTTTGCAGATCTCTTGGCATATGTTGGCACTGTGCTCACCAAAGCTCTGGGTTTAGGCACAGACACAAACCACAACTGACTCCTCGTACATAGAGTCAGAAAAGAAAATGAGCTCTCCCAGAAAGGGAATATCACATTAATATTCTCATATCTTCCTACAGCTATAGTGAGATTATTGTGCCTCTGTTTTTAGCACCCACAGTGGCTGGAATACTTTTGCACCTCAAAGTGTTTTGAATAATAGAAATGAAAAAATAGTATCAATTTTATTGAAAAGATTCTTGTTTCTATCCTACATTATATTCTATTTTATATTTTGTATGCATTTTAAATATGATATAAATAAATATGATTTATACATATACATATACATATACATATACATATACATATACATATACATATACATATTGGCCACATTTTTGAAATTTAATTTGACATATCTTGTTGGAACTTCATAAAGAAACGGCTGATGGGTTTCAGAATGACTGAAAACACCAGGGAAAAAAATAAAGAAAGAGGATGGCAATTACATATAACAACATTATGGGTAACTAAAAGCATGCTGGTTTACTACAAATGGCATGTTTCAGACTTAATGAGAAAACACTTCTTTAAGCTATACTGGCCCATACTTTCCTGGAGAATATTAATGAGGTCAATGTGAGGACAACTTTCTGTATGTGAAGGTTAAACAAAGATAAGACGTGATCACAGTTTCCATTGCGTATACTTCAATGGACTCAGTTTGGTCTCTTTGAGGGCAATGAAGATAAACTGTAGATTAGTTTTTATCACATTGGAAGAGTGTCTGAGTCAGATATCTGAACAGGAAATAGGAAGAGTCAGCAAAAAATAAACAGGGAAGAAATCCATCTATTATGGTCAAGAAAGGGCAATATTGATATTATGAAGTGTTAAAATTGAAATATAATCTTGTTGCCTGAATGCTCTTCAAATTATTTTTTATGTCAGTAAATCTATTATTATACTTTTTTTCAGTAAAAAGTTGGCTGTTTCTTAGCTTGTTTGGGGAAAATCAAAATACATTTTATTGAATTCATTGTATTGAATTTTATTTCTCTTCCAACAAAAAAAGTATAACCTTTAGATTAAGAAAATATATCCTTTTTCCACACAGCTCTACATACAAAAACTTGTATCCTCCTCCTACCTTAGTTTCTCATCCTTCACTTGCAGGTGGAGAACAGTACAAGGGCTTTCCAGTTTCTGCTTTTAACTTTTAAACAGAGTTAATAATTTCTGTCACAGAATTTTTTCTTCCCTTGTTTGATTGCTTCCTGAATTACAGCATGACAGCATAAATCTCCAGACTCACAATAAAGCAAACTGCAAAATTGACAACATCATCATGTCTGAGCATATTTAGAAATAATAGTATAGCAAGAGCAGGGCAGACTGTACTTCCAATAACAGGTTACTGGCAGAGTGCTAAAGTGAGGTGCCCCCCTATAGTGCAAAGGATTTGCTGTATTTTAAATAATTTTATGTCACTGTGGAAATTATTTCACAGTTGTTTTCTTCATAACAGTACTGGTTTATGGAGGAAATTCTCCCCCTGACAGTCAGGATGCCCCATTCCCTATTTGTGTGTGAATCAGAGTTTTAATGAACAAGCACAATAACACAATCAAAACAGCTCCTAGGGATGTTTTTGCATGGTGTCCCCAGAATTGAGTGCTGTTTCAGAATGCAGAGATTGGTATCATAGAGTCATAGAATGTGTTGGGTTGGAAGGGACCTTTAAAGGCCATCTAGTCCAACCCCCCTGCAGTAAGCAGGGACATCATCAACTAGATCAGGTTGCTCAGAGCCTCATCAAGCCTGGCCTTGAATGTCTCCAGGGATGGGGCCTCCACCACCTCTCTGGGCAACCTGTTCCAAGTGTCTCACCACCCTCACTATAAAGAACTTCTTCCTAATGTCTAATCTTAACCTACCCTGTTCTAGTTTAAAGCCATTGCCCCTCGTTCTATTGCTACATGCCCTTGCAAACAGCCCTTCCACAGCTTTCTCGTAGGCCCCTTTTAGATGCTGAACAGCTGCTATAAGGTCTCCCCAGAGCCTTCTCTTCTCAAGGCTGAACTCCAACCTTCTCAGTCTGTCTTCATAGCATAGGTTCTCCATCCCTCTGATCATCTTCATGGCCCTCATCTGGACCCGTTCCAACAGGTCCATGTCCTTCTTGTGCTGAGGGCTCCTGTGCTGGACACAATACTCCAGGTAGGGTCTCGTCAGAGCAGGGTAGAGGGGGATTCACTTCCTTCCATCTACAGTGTATAAAGACTTTCTTCTCTCCTTATAGCCTCTCCTTATAGCAGAAGTTTCTACACGATTTTTCTCAGTTTCAAGGAATATTTTGGTGAGTCACAACACACATTGATTGAGCTAGATAGTGGCATGACTATACAAGTCACATGAAGATTATACAAAGGCTCCAGAGGTGTTGCTGTAGTTATAGTACTGTCTGCCAAATAGGCATGTTTGTGGTGCCTCTTCAGTGCCTTCTCTGCCAGACCTCTAGCCCTTCTTGGACATGAAGCAGAAGACAGTATGGCATCATTTGTATTAATCACGGTTCCTCGTACTGAACCTGTGCTTTCATCCCTAGCCAGTCTGATTCAGCCACATCCATACCTATCCTCTCATTATGCCTCTTATAAAAAGTTTCTGTTCTTTTCAGTCCTATTCATTGTGATTCCTTCTTACTCACATGAAAATGAATCATGAAGAAGAGGATCATAGATTGGCACAGCATACTGACAGTATATTCCCGTTTCTTTCTAGTTTTACGTGACGCTTAGGAAACATTGTCATTTCTTCAATATCCTTAAAACACTGGAGCGAAGAATAAAAACCACACAAAAGTGCCTTGGCGAATGTCAGTGAAGGACCATGAATGCAAAGCAGTAAATTTACATGGTGTATCTTTCTAAACCTTAAGCCGAAGTTGGTGACAATTTGTCATTTTAAGGCTGAACAAGGCTAGAATTCATATTTGATAGACTAAACACTCAAACACAGTTTGTATAATAAAATCTTAATTCATCAGCATCCTTCTGAAAATGGTTATTCTGCTAAGATTCATCTATATTTGACATGAACCAGAGGACTTAATGGTCTGCATACATAGACACATGTACGTCTATGTGGATTCTGGAGCAGCAGTGAAAGGGAAGCATACCTATCTTCCTCTGTATCTTTGCCCTTTTTAAAGCCCATTTGAAAATAAACATTCCAACCCACCCCTACACAAATAAAACAAACACCATGTACTGTTCTTTGAAAACTGTTCTGGAAAGGTCAGTGTCCTGTCAAATCTGGTTTAGCTATTGCTGAGATAGCTGATTTTTTTTTGTTTTTCTTCATTTTATTACACAATGGTATGCAAAGTTTGCTATAAAGTTGAGGCAAGGAAGCTATTACTGTCATTTTCTGTGATCCAATATATTAACTATAAGATTTGGAAAATCTATTGCAATTGAATTGTCGTAACAGCTCTTATTTCTAGTTTCTACTGCAAGCTGCCCTTCTGAAACAAGTACATTCACCACAAGAAATTGTATACTAAAAAAAATGTTTCATGTTAAGATGAATTAAATTAGTTTGACCCAATGCACATGTTACTAACATAGAACCACAGATTCTCTGAGCTTTGCAGAGTGTATTCTGAGAACAGGAAAGAAAAGAAAAAATAAAATACATTGTCTTTTTGCACAGACAAAATAGGCTCTATAAATATTGCTCCCTTATAAAAAAACTTTTCAGATTTTATTTCAAAATCTGTTTTGCTAAATTAATTAAGTAATCTAACTCAGCTTTGTTATTTTTTTTCTCCTGCATACTGTAGATATTAGTAAGTTTTTCACTAAAGTTATCCCCAAATATACATAGACAAATATACATAAACTTTGCTTCCAATTTTTATTGAATTTATTCAATGACACCCTTTACTTGGAGGAAGGTTTTCTAATACAAAAGATTCTCTTTAGCTGTTAGTTGGGGGGTTTTTTGTTTGTTTTCTTTTGTCCCTATTTAGATTATTACTTGGAGGCAATAATACTGTGTAGTGCAATCTGCCTCTGAGAATACTCTGAACAACTATAGTAACAGTCTTATATTTCCCCAAATCACCTTTAGAGTGATATTTAAGACGTTTCCATCTAATTGAATTGCATACCAGAGCAAATTTAATAGAGCTGCTCTTGTAAATGTTTCAGTAGGTACATGGGAAACAAATAAGGCATCCAGGAATGCTACTGGGAAAGGACTAGGAAGTCTTTTGGAAGATGCTTTTGACTGACAAGCAGCACATCCATAATTTTGTGGCTGACTATAGTAAGAACAAATCAATTGACATGAAGGAACTGGGGTGGAGGGGGGAGTAAAAAGGGATATCAAAGTGATTTTTCCCTCGCTTGATATATTTTCCAATTCTGCTTGCCACATACCTTGGTGCATTAAATTTGGGCAAACTTTCATTAACCTGAAATCAGTACTCCACTGCTTATATGAGAAGAATTCCAACAATTCCCACAAGGGAATCTCTTTTCAGTACCTTTTTCTTGACTGGTTGCTCATTTTTAATTTACCCTCATTATCTCCTGCTTTACCCTTAACCTTGTCTTTGTCATCTTCAGGCATGACATAAATAGTGGCTGGGACATCAGTAATCAGTGTAATAAACCAGTTCACTCTGCACCCATTTTCACGTGACCAGCTTTCTCTAGGCACTCACATAGCCCACTGAGTACTTCTAGATCATATTTTGCTATACGCAAACACAACTCAAATTAGAAAGCACCATTTGTAGCGTAATTTTGGGTGTACCTATATTGCAGTGCCTGCAGCCTGTGCAAGCAATACAAGCCAGCTGCTTACTCCTTGCCTCAGGATACTGGTAGCATAGCAGCAAGGTGATACACAGATAACACCCACATTCAGATTTTGCAGTGCATACTGAGCCCTGTATTATAGTAATACCCCAAGAGCCTGCTTCTTCAAAGGTAATTTCATCATGTCTTGACAAGAAATAGTCAATGACTGCAATGTAAGCTTCACCATCAATAATGAGGACACCACAACTAGGGATTCATGTTGAGGTGCATAGAGTTTTAGGCATATCAGAGAGATTAACTGATGTCAGAGAGAACAGCTGCTCCTATAGGCCAAGAGAGGTGTAGAGAGGAATTTTTAAAAAAGTTGCTATGAGATAAATATAGGAAAAATAATAATAAAAATGTCCTTTCATTCTTTTGATGTCTTTTGAGGTTTCCATTCTTGGAGCTTGAAGGGCTTTAACAGGCAAACAAATAAACGGAAGTCTGAATATTTAAATACAGTAAATTGCACTTCATATGGTTATCTTATTTTGGGACTTGATGCTATACTCTTTTCAGTTCAAATCCACCTTTGGGCTTTTCAGTACTTTAAAGAGAGAGAAGAAATAGAAAGATGAGAGCAGAGAAGTGGCTTTATGGTCTCTTAAGATATTTTTTCCCATTGCAATGTCTAGGGAAAGGAAAAAAAGGGGGAAGAAGGAACTTAAGTCTGATGAAAATCTGAACATTGATACAATATTATCTTTGAAGACACTCTGGAAAATATGCTTCTGACTCCTCTACCCTCATTTTAGACCCATAAGAAGGTTAATATTCTGGAAATTTAATGAAATTTCACAGAAAATCATGTAACTTATTCTTCATACAGAACTTAAATGTGAGAAAATACAATTTAAAATCAAGATTTTGCAAGAGTGCAGCAATCAAAGTATTTATTAGCTCACACAGTTGCAAACTATCTTAACCTATCATTTGCTGCAGTAGCTGTTCTTTTATTGGTGTTGAATTAGCCTTTAGATGCTCATCAAAGCTTTAAGTGATTAGCAACAAAATACTCCAATAAAATACTCTCATTCTCCCTGAACCTTGTAAAATTCAGTTATCAAAAATATAATAAATCCTGAAAATCTGGGGCAATCCCCCATGTTTGTTCCCAAAACAGTTTTCAGAAATTAAAGGGACTTATTTTTTTTCTTTTCTTTCTCTTCCCATGGACTTATTTGTCTCTATAGCAAGATTGTTGCTCTCTGAAAAAAAACCCAACACATCAACTTTTGATGAAACACTGAAAGCAATGGTAGTACTTTATTAGAAGTGACAGGGATTTGTGTGATTCTTGTGCCGTTCATTTCTGAGTCTTCTAGAGTTTAATTTTTTTGCGTCCCAAAATTATCAGAAGTTTTAATATGTCTGGAATTAATTATTTCTTTACCCTTGTGACCTAGGGTTAACATTCTGATGAGACCACATTGCTTGTGAGAGCTTGTACTCAGTAAACCTTTTATTAAATTGTCCTTATTCCACTAACAGAAATGCAGAAAATTAGTCCATAGATATACATCAAATTAGAAAAGAGCTGAGAGACAGATAGTGTCTCTCTCAAGTATTTTTAAAAATTATGTTTAGTCTTGATGGCCTTGAAAACAAACTCCTCAGTGACTTTAAACATGAGGTATTACTTTACTCCCCTTTTTCTCACTCCCCAAGAAAAGCTCTGGTTTTCTTGAAAACTGGAGGTCCCAGCTCATCACAAAACCAATATGATATCTCTGTCCTTGGATTTCCTGATTTCTGAAATTCAATGTAAACATTTTCCATTGAATCAAAATTAGAAGTGAGGAAAAAATATCTGGAGAGGTGGGATCACACCCTTTCTCCTGCAGAAATCAGTCAGGGTTCCACAACAGTCATGTGGGACATGGCCTCTGTCAGCAGAGCTACAAGCCCAGGACACTGCCTAGGAGATAGAAAGGCGTTAGTGAATGTTTCTGGACATAACAGTGCATCATAGTGTCCTTGAGGACCTCATTACCTCCCCATCTGAGTGGCGTACAAATTTTAATGGATTTATCTTTGTGCATGGTGCTGGCGTATGGACTAACTTCTCCTTGTCTTTAAAAATAAGAAAAATAAATGCTAAGGGCTTAGCTACATTATTTGATAGCAAGGCACAACAACATCAAGCCTGTGTAGGAAACCAGATGATGTTGATGAACTGTTGTCTACTTCTTATGAGTTTGGGGTGATGTGATTCATTTCAGAACAGCTCTAATTTCCCCTCAGGGGCTGAATATCCTAATATTGGCTGGTGTACAGCACATACTTGTAGAATCATAGAATGGTTCAGGTTGGAAGGGATCTTAAAGATCATCTAGTTCCAATCCCCCTGCCATGGGCAGGGACACCTCCCACTAGACCAGGCTGCTCAAAGCCCCATCCAGCCTGTCCTTGAACACCTCCAGGGATGGGGCATCCACAACTTCCATGGGCAACCTGTTCCAGTGCCTCACCAAGCTCATAATAAAGAATTTCTTCCTAATATCCAATGTAAATCTACCCTTCTTCAGTTTGAAACCATTACCCTTGTCGTATCATTACTCCCTGATAAAGAGTTCCTCCTCATCCTTCCTGTAGGCTCCCTTTAGGTACTGGAAGGCCATTATAAGGTCTCCACAGAACCTTCTCTTCTCCAGGTTGAACAGCCCCAACTCTCTCAGCCTGACCTCATAGCAGAGGGGCTCCAGCCCTTTGATCATTTTTGTGGCTCTTGTCTGGACCTGTTCCAACAGGTCCGTGTCCTTCTTATGCTGAGGACTCCAGAGCTGCCTTTACTCCTGATGTACTTAGAGAAATTTTTCTTGTTATCCTTTATGTCCCTAGCCAGATTTAATTCTATTTGGGCTTTAGCTTGTCTAATCTGGTTCCTGGCCACTCAAACAGTTTCTCCGTGCCCCACCAGTCAGCCTGTCCTTGCTTCCACCCTCTGTAGGCCTCCTTTTTGCTTTTGAGCTTGTCCAGGAACTCCTTGTTCATCCACGCAGGCCTCCTGGCATTTTTGCCTGACTTCTTCTTTCTTGGGATGCACCAGTCCTGAGCTTGGAGGAGGTGATCCTTGAATATTACTTGTACCATGTGTTTTAGCTCCCTTAAGAGTAGATCCAGTTTGTATGCTACAACACCACTCTGTTACAGAAATCATATATCACTAAGTGGGGAAGATCAGAATATTTACTTCCAAACTGTCTTCCTCATCCAAACATAAAAGCTATTGTAGCCACTTCTCTTTCTTTACCTAGGGCAGTCCATTAAGATCCCTTTTATTATTAAAGCTCTTATACCATGACATAGGGAGAACAGTTAAATTGGTTTAAATAGAACAAAACAATATTGAATTGCACCTGAATTTGCAAAACTCTATAAAACTCAGACTTTTATCTTTAAAAAGTTTCTTGAAAAACTTAAGAATATTTCTAGAGAGATTTTCAGCTCCATCTCAAGAACTGCAGTCAGCAGGGAAACTCTATCAGTTTAACAAATGTTGAAATATAATAAGACATGCTAACTTCCAGCTAAACAACTCGTTGAACTTCAAACATTTTTCTTACGTAAGACTTAAGGGAGACTTTTCCAAATTTACCCATTACTGATAAAATTACATTACATTATAATTATAGATCTCTGTTTTTAAACGCAAAAGAAAGCACTAAGTGGAACTTTTAAAGCTAACTTTAATCAGCATAAATTATTTTAAGCACAGCCTCATTAAAATTGCTTTATGTATTCTTTTTAATTCCACTTAGTATAATATCAAATCAAATAGCCCCGTAAATAGATTTAAGATGTGCAGCAAATGGTAATGGCAACATTGCAATTATGTGGTGAAATTTTACTGTTTGGAACCTGGTGTTACCTACAGTGTACACACAGGGACTTTCAGTCTGGTGCAGGTTTCTTCTGCTAATTAATCCTACACAAAAGAAGTCTTACCACTGACAGAGACTTTAATTTATGCACAGATTGATGTAGAGCTACTAGTGAACTTTGACCTTGCATCATTGAAAAGTGTAAGGAGAGAAGAAATAGTTTCCAATACCTAAGAAAATGCTCTCTTCTTCCTACAAAGTAAGAACAATGAAGGAAGAGTACACTTCTTCGCTGTAACTCTGAAAAAAATTTTACTCAGAGAGAGGCTTCAGTATGCATCCAGCACTAAGACCTTTTTCTGTGTCTCATACAGCAAGTTGAGGAAAAGGATGGGCATAAGAGAAAAGAAACCCAGCAGGCTGAATTCCTCATTATTTATTTTTTTCTTTACCCAAGATGCATACCATATGCTTCCCCTGGGGCAGAGAAAAGGATGAATGAGACAGGTATCTTTTGCAATCATTCATGACATCTGATGATGGCCAACAGCCTATTCTGCAGGAGGACAGATGTTATTTGCTTTAAGGAGGAAACTTCTGAATTAGAAAATCAATGCTTGTAATTAGGGTGCTGTATTCAGGACAAAACAATGAAGAGCAAATGCACAGGCATATCCATACAGAAATCTGGAATCCAGTTTTAATAGACTGAACTACCTTTCAAGCAGCTCCACTGAATTAAGTTTAATAGAACACTGCAACACAAGAATCAAATTCACAAATGACATAGTCAAGTTAAGGCCCGTGGGAAACAAAGGAAATACATCCATTTTGGCAAGCAGTGAGCAGGTACAGAAAATTCTGTACTGTACACGACTCGGCAAAGCAAAGCTCAAAAACATTGTAAAATCTGCTATCTACAGTAGAAAGGAGGGACACTGGCAAAATGATAAGGATTACAATTAAGAGTTTTGACACTCTGCTGTGTGCAGATTTGGGCCTACTAGCCCCGTTGTAAACATAGCCACAAGAAGATTGTCTGTTAGGTAAAGTGAATTATTTATATGCGGTCCTGAGGAATAACTTTGCATATAGGAATAAGAAGTGGACTTACATAAAATATGTGGGAATTTTGATGAGAATTTTCCCTTAAATTTTGAGTTAAAAATCTAAATATTATATGTTCTATGTAGAATTCTGTCAGCTTAATGTATTTCATATCCCACCAACTTACAGCTTTTTAGGAGGCTGGGGGAAAGCTGTAATTTGGTTTGGGTTTATTTTAGGTGGTGCAGCAGGTTCTGATCCACACACTGTGATCTTCAATAATTTTCTGATCAGGTAGACAATTCACGTCCGTTGCACAGAAAGTAAACAGCACATTATGAAGCAAAGATTTACTATAGTAGAAATAGTAGCATAAATAATTTTCAACCAATCAATACCAAAGAAATCCTCTGCAACACTGCCTGGAAGCTGTCAATCATTTGAAAAAAACGAATGATCTGAATTTCTTCCTCAATGTTCTGTGGATCTTGAGTCATGTCTCCTGAGTCAGTGATTTATCTCATTTAGAAGGACCCAAAGTGCCATGTCTAAAGGTTGTATTCTACAATTATTCCCACTTAAGAGCATCACTAAATCTGCTTTCAACTTTTAAGATTTGGAGTAAGAAACTGGCCTAAGCTTACCCCAACAGTTAATGCTGACCACCCAGAAATCACAACATCAGCAAATTCTTGTCATGGTTGCCAAATTCAAAGTAACAAGAGTGAAAGGTTACAATTATAATTCTCCATCTCCTAAAACAACCAGTTCATTACCAACTTATTTATAGTTCCAGCAATGGCTTTGAATATTATTTTCACTCTGTACACAACTTTAGTCTGCTTTTTCACACAGGAGCTTTAGAAAAAAAGTCATCCTTTGATACCGTGTGGATCCAGGAGACCTCAAAATCACAAACTAATGAAAAGGACTCCATGACTGTTTGTGACCTTTTCATTAAGTCTTGATTTTCTAATAAGCAAATTTATGCACACTAAAGTTTAACTAGCTTCTGGGTAAAGGAATCTATATCACTGTGTGAAAATAATAAGATGCATTTGCAGTAAGCAAACGCAGACCCTGTTCAATGCTGCCTGGGGCATGGTCAGCATCCACCTGCCTCTCTGTTAACAGCTGAGACAAGGTAACAGGATCTGTCCAGACCAGAGCAAGAAATATGTGAAAGGTTGCTTTTTACCATTTACACTTAATATATTCAAACAGGGACTTAATTGAGAAATTTGATGAATACCATAAGAAGCAACATTTTTTGGAAAGAAAGCCTGGAGGAAGGCTTATGCAACATAAAGTCAGGAGAGAGTCTGAGTTCCAAAGCAAAAGATGTTACACCAAGTACGTCTGGGGTCTTTTGTCTGAAGGAAGACAAAATTTCAGGAAGAAAAAAAGAACTGGGAGAGAAAAATGGTAGTAGTACTTTTATGAAAAAAAGGTAATAAAGTTTAAGAGAAAACTAGTTCTCACAAGACAGCAAAAGAAATGATGAGTGAATATTGGAAATTTCAAGAAAGGTGATAAAATACGGGGAATGAGGAAAGCCAGTTATTAAAGAGTGATAATTGATGGCTCAGAGCTGAAAGGTAATATCTGACAGTGTTAATCAGTGCTGCATCAAATAAAAGATATGGAGAAAAAGGAGCTTAAAATTCAGACTTATCCAGCATTAAAAAAAATAAAAAGAAGGTGGGTGGACATAGTGATCAAGGACAGGTAGAAAGGAGCAAGGCAAATAACAGTAGAGTCCAAACATATTCATAAAAATATTAAAAAGCTGTAAAAGAAATTACAGGGAAAAGCAAATGAAGAGTATAAAGTTGCAAAGAAGCCAAAGCCTCAGTGAAGCATAAAAGATAGCTTGACCTAAATTAAAGGGAGAAGGGGAAAGATGGTTTATGGTAAAACACGATACAGTAGAAGGGAGTAAAATGGAAAAACAGGGGCTAAAATATAAGATGTTAAAACTTCAGACTTGAAAAGCTGCTTCTGTGAAAAACCATGAAAATCTTCATCTTCTGTACAGGATTCTTGACACTCTTAACAACCCATGTATCAAGAGCTGTTGAGGACTGACTGTGTCACTGCAAGTGTATGGTGGAAGGTAGTTAGTGTGGTCTGGATATTTTTTTTTGCTCTGGCTCCAAATTCCAGCTGAATGTCTCAGTATTATTTTGAGGTATGTACATTGGAGCCACCTTCTCTGAAGTTTTCAGAAACAGAAGTTGCTATCCAATATTAGTAACACTAATCTGAGAAAAAATACGCCTCCTGCACCTGTGCTATTATCTGCCTGTACTATGCTTTGCTGTTGCTATTAGCAGCAATATCAACAATATTTAAGGTGACAATGCAGTGAAGTAATGCATATAAACCAGAGAACTCTCTGGTTTTACTACTAGTTTTCTTCTAAGTTTTAAGCTTTTGTTGTTGATTTCCTCCTCTCTTAACTTGAATCATTCTTCCATCTCATATCAGTAGCTTCACAAGCCATGAAAACTTTTTTATTCTCCTGTTCTTGAACAAGAAGGGGCAGGAGTCCTCATCACTTTCAGTGGAACGGAGGTATAACAAATAATTAAAAACAGAAACAGAGGAAAACATTTTAAAGGTTCTCCTTTTTAAAAAAGAAAAAAAAAATAAGTAATTTTTAAGAGGATAGTGGGAAGCCATTTTACTTTGGATAAATATTTAGTATTTTATACTTTTCTATCATTTTTAAGTCTAATCTTTATAATTTTAGCAACATTATGTTAAAAATACCACCCAGATAAAGAAACATCACATAAAATTTATTCTTAGTGTATGCATCAAAATTTGTATTTTCATTGCAATTAACATGTTTTCAATTTTTAATGTTTCTACCAATTGGAAAAGCCACCTCTGTGACCATAGAGAGTTGAGAATCTTTGTACTAGGCAAATACCTTTTATAAGATGTCTATTAGATGGGAAACTGTCTTTCGTCAGAGCATTATGCCTGAGTAATGTGTCGGTTGCTTTTTCTTGCCAGTTTTGCAGAATATCTGCTTTATTCTCTGAATCATACAGCAACTCATGTTTTGCATTTTTCATATTATTGAAAAAGATAAAGAACTTGTAAACTTGCTCAAGAATATGAAGTTGTCCTGAACATATAACATATTTGTTTATTAAACCAAAACTTAAAGCAAACTACTCAGATAATTCTGCAAACCAATATTATCAAGTTTCAAAAACATTTTTCTTCCCTGCATTAAGGCATACAACATCCAGTTGCAGACTCCACATCATTCAGAGCTTTTTGATTGATCTTCTCTGTTTCACAAATGGATCATCCAGAATATGAGGAGCCTAATTAGGACCCTGAATTTTAGGAAAGCAAACCTCCGGCTCTTCAAGGAGTTAGTCAATAGGACCCCCTGGGAAATGGTCCTCAGGGACAAGGGGGCAGAACAGAGCTGGCAGATCTTAAAGGACACTTTCCATAGAGCACAAGAGCTCTCGATCCCCAGGTGTAAGAAATCAAATAAGAAAGGGAGGAGACCGGCATGGCTGAGCTGGGACCTGCTGGTCAAACTAAAAGGCAAGAAGGAACTGCACAGGCAGTTTAAGCAGCATCAGGTGTCCTGGGAAGAGTGTAGGGATGCTGCCCCGTTATGTAGGGACAAGATCAGGCAGGCCGAGGCATGTCTGGAGCTGAACTTGGCAAGGGATGCTAAGAATAACAATAAGGGCTTCTACAGGTATGTCAACCAGAAAAGGAAGGTCAAAGAAAGTGTGCCCTCCTTGATGACTGAGAATGACAAACTGCTAAAAACAGACAAGGAGAAGGCTGAGGTTCTGAACAATTTTTTTGCCTCGGTCTTTACTGCCAGCCTCTCTCCTCATGCCTCCCAGGTTGAAGGACCGCAAGACAGGGACCTGCGGGACAAAGTCCCTCCCACTGTAAGTGTAGACAAGGTTCGTGACCACTTGAGGAACTTGAATATACACAAGTCTATGATGAGATGCACCCCAGAGTCCTGAGGGAATTGGCTGATGTAGTTGCCAAGCCACTCTCCATGATATTTGAAAAGTCATGGCAGTCAGGTGCAGTCCCTGGTGACTGGAAAAAGGGAAACATCGCACCCATTTTTAAAAAGGGTAGAAAGGAGGACCCTGGGAACTACCGCCCTGTCAGCCTCACTTCTGTGCCTGGGAAGATCATGGAACAGATCCTCCTAGAAGGTATGTTAAGGCACGTGGAAGACATGGAGGTGATTCGAGACAGCCAGCATGGCTTCACCAGGGGCAAGTCCTGCCTGACCAACCTGGTGGCTTTCTACAAAGGAGTGACTGCATCAGTGGACAACGGGAGAGCAACGGATATCATCTATCTGGACTTCTGCAAGGCCTTTGACATAGTCCGCCACAACATCCTTCTCTCTAAGTTGGAGAGATACGGATTTGATGGGTGGACTGTTTGGTGGATAAGGAACTGGCTGGATGGTCACATCCGGAGGGTGGTGGTCAGTGGCTTAATGTCCAGATGGAGAGAGGTGACAAGTGGTGTCCCCCAGGGATCTGTACTGGGGTCGGTGCTGTTCAACATCTTCATCTATTACTTAGACAGTGGGATCAAGTGCACCCTCAGCAAGTTTGCTGATGACACTAAGCTGAGTGGTGCGGTCGATGTGCCAGAGGGACAGGATGTCATCCAGACCGACCTGGATGAGTTAGAGAGGTGGGCCCTAGAAAACCTTATGAAGTTCAACGAGGTCAAGTGCAAGGTCTCAGGACAATCCTTGTTATCAGTACAGGCTGGGGGATGATGTGATAGAGAGCAGCCCTGCAGAAAAGGACTTGGGGGTACTGGTGGATGAAAAGCTGAACATGAGCCAAAAATGTGTGCTTGCAGCCCAGAAGGCCAATCGCATCCTGGGCTGCATCAAAAGAACTGTGGCCAGAAGTTCCAGAGAGGTGATTCTCCCCATCCACTCTGCTCTTGTGAGACCCCACCTCGAATACTGTGTCCAGCTCTGGAGCCTTCAGCACAAGAAGGACATGGACCTGTTGGAACGGGTCCAGATGAGGGCCATGAAGATGATCAAAGGGCTGAAGCACTTCTGCTGTGAGGTCAGGCTGAGAGAGCTGGGGTTGTTCAGCGTGAAGAAGAGAAGGGTCTGGGGAGACCTTATAGCAGCCTGCCAGTACCTGAAGGGGGCCTATAAGAAAGCTGGGGAGGGGCTGTTTGCAAGGGCATGTAGTGATAGGACGAGGGGCAATGGCTTTAAACTAGAGCTGGGTAGGTTTAGATTAGACATTAGGAAGAAGTTCTTTACAATGAGGGTGGTGAGACACTGGAACAGGTTGCCCAGAGAGGTGGTGGAGGCCCCATCGCTGGAGACATTCAAGGCCAGGCTTGATGAGGCTCTGAGCAACCTGATCTAGTTGAAGATGTCCCTGCTTACTGCAGGGGTGTTGGACTAGATGACCTTTAAAGGTCCCTTCCAACCCAACACATTCTATGATTCTATGAATAAGAATTTCACATGTGGTTTGGGGTTTTTTTGGGGAGAAGGGGGGAATTTTTGTTGTGGTTTGGGTTTTTTTTAGTTAGTTGGTTGTTTTTTTCAGGGAGAAAGGAACACCTGCCTGATGCTTTAATTGTCAAGAAAGAATGAAAAATAAATGAACCTAATAAAGGTTCTAAACCAAAACTTCTAAACTGAAGTATAACCATAACTGAAAAATAAAGCTAAAGAAATCAAGTCAATACTTAACTTTCCTGAGAATAGTGTAGTCATCTATGTTTCCTATAGAACTAATGAGTTGGAGAGTATGTGTTAATAAAATTTTTAGCACTGAGGACGAACATAAACATTTCCAAAAACTTCCCCATATGGAAAAATTGTAGTGTGAACAGGCATCCTAGTAGGGGAGTACACAATTAAGTTACTACTCAGAGCATTATTGGGATAAAAAACCGAAATAAAACAGATTAATACTTTATTTCTCTATTTGTGGTGTGTGTGTAAGCCAATTGCTTTTGCAAGAACAGGGTGAAGCCGAGGGCTCTTGTCATGAGCTGAACAGTCTTACTAGTCCCTGTATAATTTTATTCTGCCCTCGTTTCTTGCTAGCCTGCTCTATTCTCTAGTCACACCAATGGGCCCACAGGTGCATAAGGCATGGTTTGTTAATGAATTATATAAGCAAGTGGCCTACAGGCTGGTTTTTTTATCTCTAACAGAGGGACAGCATGCAGTTTCAGAGGGCTTTCAGCATTCTGCTGGGAGGCAAGGAACGGCAACAAAAACAAGAGCTAACTTTTGACTCTCCCTTTCCTATCTCCCAACACCACCTTCAACAGGGACCAGCACATCATACATGAACATTCTTCTACCAAAAAATCACTTATTGTACAGCTTAACATTCCTGTGGCACTATTTAGAGCATGATTCAGTATCTAAAATATCCTGTGCACTTCTCACATAGCTGATTTCCATTAGGACAAAAATGACTTTTATAAAGCACAAAAAATTGCATAGGCCAACAAAGGACTTTTACAGCATCCTAGCTTTGTGTGTTGCATTAGGTCACTGTTCACCACACACGTCAATCCTCTTCAGCTGCATTGGCTGCATATATTTCAACTGTTATAAAGACAATGCTGAGGACATTATTATTATAATTCATCAGTGCACTATGATTATCTGCCTGCTGTCACTTTTAAACAGCAACTCTGGGAAATATGAACTGCCCCATGCATCTCAGTATCTATGACTGAATTTAGAACATGACTATTTTAACTACCAGTGTTGTTAACTCTTCCACTGCTAATTACTACAAATCCTTTCTCCAGTCTCTTCCCCAAGTGAAAAAAATACACCTGCCTTGATAAAGCTGTCAAATCCTTTGAGTTGTGTTGATACAAAGGCAGGTGTGAGTGTGCGATTGTTTGTGCGTGAATGTGTGTATGTGTTCAAAATATGCTTTCTGCAAATGCTTATTAGAAAGAGGTTATCCTTTCTAAAAAGAATAGAAACTATGCAAATAAATTCTGAATTGGAATAACTGGATAAGTCAAGAAGACACTGACCTACTTTCAGACTGCCAATGCAGTAAAAGGGCAAATTTAATTATAGCATAGTATAATAATTTATATTATTTTTACTGTCACCAAGGAACCTAAAAAATATTGGAGTCTAGTTTTTCTACTTGGAACCTAAACTATATTGGAGACTGGTTTTGCTACTTGTTCACACATACAAAATCTAAAGCAACAAATTTCCAAAGAAAGAGGTTTCTTCTGCTAGAAACAGGACTAGCATGAGAAAGTGACATTTGCTATTCTATCAGAGTCTGATGTTGAAAAAGGAAACTAGGTTATTGCTAAATATGATTTTTGTGAGTGGAAGATAAAAGGGGTGTGGGAGAGAATTAAATACCTTTTGCTGCTGTGGGATAAAGCACATTTGATTGGTTTGTCTCTGTAGTGTTAACAAGACTGGTACAGTATCTGAGGCTTTTTATGAAGTGATAAATGGTCCTAGAAGGATTCACCCCTCCTCCCCGTGGAAAAAAGAAATAAGTAAATTTCTGTCTCTTCGATGTCAGCAGACGATTATTGGTCCTTTACCTTGCGGCACACGAAGTAGCCAGTGATCACTGAAACTTCCAAATGAGATTCACTGTAGCAGCCATTCAGTGTAATGTTAGCTTTAGGTCCAGATACGGGTTTTGTTTTTCTTTTCCTTTCTTTCAAAAGCATTATCAATCTATTTCATATGACTTTCATTTATTGCCCCAAAATGAAGGTTGAATCAGACGCTTAGCTAACAATATATTTTTCATAACCAGCCAAATAATTTTCACAGGTTTTCTTAAAAAATTGAACATGTATGTAAACATAAATGCAAAAGCAATTTAAGGAAAAATAAATAAAACCCCCACACTTCTATGAGCCAATGTTATTTGCCAAAGTACTGATGAATTTCAAAATTACGTACTTATGTCTGTATGTGTTTAAGTTTACTTACTGCAAGTGATAATAATAATGGAATGGGATGGAATTTCCAAAAGAAAGCTAGAAGCATCTACACTGAGGGATTTTCTTATCTGGCCCACTTTTTTTAGAAGCTGAAGGTACTATTTCGATATTCTCATTGTCTTTCTTCTCAATGTATGCCTGCTTTTTTTTTTTTTTTGTGTGTGTATGTGTGTGTGCTGAATTTCAGTTCTCATGGTCCTTTCTGTAAAAAACATGCAAGAACCAAGAACCAATTTTGTATAAATTTGCCTGTCATGGCAATTAAATTACATTTCTTTAAGTCATTCCCTTTTCCTGTTCTTTCCCTCTTTTACTGCTTTCACTCCTTCTCTGTTATTCAATTTATAACACTTTTAACTTTGATTTTTTCTTGTCCCTTGTTCCCTTCTGCAATTTCTAAGCTTGACCCTATTTATCAAAAACTGTCTAAGTTTCATTTTTGTATTCTTTTTCTAACCTGTCATTTCATCTGTTCACACCAATAGAAAAGTCATTAAAGTGTTCAAGATATGAGTCAAATCTGAAGTGACTCCCAAGGTCTTAATTACCCTTGGTCAGATGCAAGGCGCATACACTAGATCAAAGAAAATAACAATTTGAACATCACCCCGTAGTTGCGCCTTTAACCATTAAGTCTCTGACTTAATGGTTAAAGGTTTAGTGGTACAATGACTGTTTTAAGAAAGTAAGTAATTAACATTTGCCACTGCATAGGGTAAACCAGACTGTTCTTATAATCTATTCTGTCATTGGTCGTTAAATAAGAATGAAAAGTTCCTAAAGACTATAAGTTTATTATGGTTTGACAGACATATATGCCATACAGGTTGATATTTTGTCTGATTCCTCGCCTCCAGTCTACAAAGGCAAAAACTTTTCCCTGGTCCAACCAATTTCTCAGAGCACTGTCTCATGAACACAGGAATCCTCTTTGCTCCTAGACTTCAAACCTGAATTTCACTGTTAAGTCTGTGTATTGTTGTTTCACTCTCTTCTTTTATTACTCCCCGTTTCAATTTATACTTCTCTTTATGGTCTAGCAGGATAATTTTTGCTTTTATGTAGCTCATGCTTATAATGACATAGTGCAAGCTACTTCAAATGGACTTTCTTCAGATATGCACATGAATGCAGTTACTAATTACAGAATGGTCATAATTTCTTTTTTTTACAGACAAACCACCAATTTTTTTTGTAAGTCTAGATAGACCATATAGACCTTCTGTCTTGTTCACCTTATTTGTTAGATGCTGTCATACTAACCAGAATACAGACCTTTCAGAGAGGGGACTGTTTTTCCAAGTTATTAAGCACCAGAGATCTCTCCTGTTGGGCGCTATCTGAAATTGTGAAGTTGCAGCATTTAAAAATAACCCACATGGTCAAATTCCTGGTACATCTATCTGAAGGAACTCAAGTTTATGGTGGTTTCCTTCTTTTGGCATGTGAATTTTGCATACAAAGTTTAGGGGCACAATATTTCTATCTAAATGAAAAGATGTTGTCAATGTAGTACCTGAGATTTGCCTAAAGATTTCACTGATTTACAGAAACGTTAGATGTCTATAAAGTTTTCTCTGAAAACAAGAAAACTGCTGTAAGAGACATATATATGAATGGTAAAACTCATCAGAGAAAGAGGATTGCATATATGGAGATGTCAACTAAATGCAGAATGAGCCATTATTGTTATTAAAAAGAACAAGGGGGAAAGAAGGAGCTGCCTCTGCTCCTTTGATTTTGTACTATAACTGTCTGAAGTGATATTTTTACAGCCCTTCCTGTAGTGCTTACAGAAGTATTTATAGAAAACAATTAATTAGATGATTGCACTTTAGCAGGTTTGAGGGTGGGACTGTTAAAGAGATAGTGTCTTCCCTCAGGCATTTTTGAAAGCCACATTTTAATTTATGACTGTGCACTGATTGCTTTATTTGTTCTACCAAGTTTCTCATCCAAAGGATTTTTATCCTTTGTCTTGTGTCTTCACTTTTTTCCTATAATATTTTCATTAGCAGTTACTATCACTCCATGTAATTCCCATGGTATGTTTTCCATCCTCTAAAAGGATAAATGATGCCATGCAGGGAAGGAAGAGGATGTGATGAAACCTTAAGAAGAAGGAACAGTTACATGAAGTATAAGTTGCCCACTCCACAGATACTCTTCCTTCATGGCAAAATTAAAAAAAAAATATATATTCTGGAAAACAACAGTCAATTTTAGCTATATTTTACTGCTACAATAACCATTATTATTAGAATGCTGCAGCCCACCATCACAATTTAATTACATTTCCTTGATCTTCCAAGTTACCTGTATTTGATGCATAATAATCCCTATGCCATGATAAATAACACAGAAAAAAATGTAGAACTGGTAATGATAGATGCATACACAGAACCATGATGTGTCTTCTTAAGCTTTCTTGTAAAAGAGATTGTGTAAGAGTTCCTCTAGCCGCATCAGCTTATAAAAAGAATCAATTAAACTGTAATATCTATAATTCAAATTCCTTCAATAACAGTATGAAAAAATATTTATAATACTTCAAATTTAGTAAAGCTGTAGGAAATGTATGATGACTTAGCATTAAATAACAGCTTTTGCATCAGCATGGAGTTTTCTGCTCTACACCAGGCCAACACTCATGAACACTCAGTTTATGAATACAGAAATGGCAAAAATTAATTATGGGATTCAGATACAGTTTTCTGTGTGTCTGTATATACGTACTCACAAAGATTCACCTCCTTCTACTGACTGAGGGAGGCAGAGCTGGGGGAGTCCCAGAATCCTTGGATCCAGAAGGGTGTATTGTGTGTGATAGGACTAGGAGAAGCAGTTTGGAAGGTGTAGGATTTCAGAGAATCTTTTTGATGACTTCATCTGATGTTGAGTTGTGCTTGACATGAAGGCATGCCAGCAGAAAGAAGACAATTTAGGAGATATATTGTTCTTCCATTTGTCTTTACTTCATCTTTCAGTAAGTTTAAATCACATCAGTTTACCAAAAAAAACCTCAAACCAAACTACTAATGGATAACATAGCAATAACATACGTACTTCTTAAATATGGCTATTAAAAAGTGAAGATCACAGAATCGTAGAATTGTTTAGGTTGGAAAAGACCTTTAAGACCATTGAGTCCAATTGTAAACCTAGCGCTGTTGAGTCCACCACTAAACTGTGTCCCTAAGCACCATACGCACATATCTTTCAAAAACCTCCAGGGCTGTTGACTCAAACACTTCCCTGGTCCAATGATTAACAACCCTCTCAGTGAAGAAATTTTTTCCTTATACCAAATCTAAACCTCCCCTGGTGTAACTTGAGGCCATTTTCTCTCATCCTATTGCTTGTTACCTGGGAAAAGACAATTGACACCCACCTCGCTACAACCTCCTTTCAGGTAGTGGTAGAGAGCGATAAGGTCTCCCCTGGGCCTCCTATTCTCCAGACTAAACATCCCCAGTTCCCTCAGCTGCTTGTCATAAGGCTTGTGCTCTAGGCTCTTCACCAGCTTTGTTCTTCTTTAGATGCGCACCAGCACCTCAATGTCTTTCTTGTAGTGAGGGGCCCAAAACTGAACACAATAAGCAAGGTGGGGCCTCACCAGTGCTGAGTACAAGGGGACAATCACTTCCTTCGTCCTGCAGGCCACACTATTTCTAATAAAAGCCAAGATGGGGCCAGGGCCCACGGCCCAGGGCTGACTTATATTCAGATGGCTGTCAATCAATACTCCCAGGACCTCTTCTGACGGGCATCTTTCCAGCCACTCTTCCCCAAGCCTGTAGCACTGCATGGGGTTGTGACTCAAGTGCAGGACCTGGCACTTGACTTTGTTGAATCTCATACTACTGGCTGCAGCCCATCAATCCAGCCTGTCCAGATCCCTCTGTAGAGTCTTTCTACTCTCAAGCAGATCAACACTTCCACACAGGCTAAAGGACAGAACTGAAGAATGAAGGAAGTGATGTGTAAACGATGCAAACACTTAACTCAGGTCTGGCACACAGAGTTGATTACACCAGCTAGATGTAATCAACCAGATATTTCAGGGGTGTAAAGAATGCAGAAAAAGAAAAAAACAACACTTGTAATCCTTGGAAGAAATACTGGTGTCTTTGCTTCACCATTAACTTGCTTGCTTTGCTACTTTGTGCTTTTCAATGTTACCTCAATCAACATTCACAAAGCAAATGATGTCTCCTTTTTACAGTATTTTCTGTCTTTTCTTCTTCCTTTGGAAGTACTTACATTGCAACACCTTCATAAAATGAGGATGTTTTAAACTTTCTGTGTTCTCTCTCTGTAATTCAGATGAACATCTACTCCTTTGAAGTCAATTACTAAATTATAACTTCAAGACAAGTGCTAGATCTCTCACACACATACATTTACACATTAAAGCTGCCCAAATGGAGTTTGATTTCTTTTCAAATGATTATAACCCATTACAAAGCAATCTGGCACAGAAATTGTTAACTCTGCCTGATAACCTAGAGCTACTGAAGAAGGAATTTCAGAATCATCTTGCCAGTAACAGTGTTGTGTAATTATGTCTTGTGTTTCTGGTGTTTCCATGATTCAAGATGACTATTCTGGCTCTCATAGCTTGATCAGATGTTCTAGGAACCAGGTACAAGTTTGTTATTTGTACTGATTTACTGACTTCACAGTAAAATCCTGTGATGCTATCCAACTGTTTCAGGTAGTTTGGGGAAATCACTGATGAATTCAGGCCATTTAATTATTGATGTAGTCATCACATCTGCCATGGATTTCTGTGTTCAGGTGATTCACTTCTATTAAAATGATGATCTAATAAAGTTATGATCACAGTAATCTCTGTACATCTGAATGCGCATGAGTTATTGGAAACTGAAATTAGGATAATGGTGAAAAAAATCAACTCTATTGCAATGACCATGAGAAAAATAACCCCAATAATTAGCTTCATAAGATAGAAACAATTTCACAATCTGCTTAATTCTTTCAAAAAAAAAAATAGAGAAAAAGTACTATTATTTAAATTCTGTGGGAGTATTACAAAAAGTGTAGGTCAAAAGGCAAAAAGAAATGGGGTCACCAGTAAAAAAGGCAAAGGCATATCCTCTCCTTTTCTGAGATAACTTAGAGGAAGAACTGAGGAGCTTATTTCAAGGCTGGCTATGTTATTTCTCAATAATGGCATGATCTGTCACATACCGTGGAGATCAAAGGTCCCCACTTTTTTCCCAGAGGTACTATAACAACCATGAGACATAGAATGTGCACCACCAAACAGCAGAGACCACAAAGCCACAGAGACTTTTAAACACATTAGTAAACACTTGACCAAGAATGAATTTATATCTACTTGAGTTTTTTGAAACATTTTTGGTCTGAAATAAAAATTTAATTCCTATCTAACAGTTCAGGCATTCAAGGGCTTTGCTGAAACAAATTTGTAAGAATAATTTAATCAACGTTCACAGTATTTCTTTTTGTGTTATTCACCCAGAGCTAATAACGAAAGATATGACATGAACCCTGCATTTTGCAAAAGCAAATGTGCAGGATGACTTCTATTTCTAAGAGTCAACAGTCAATTTTATATCTAGGCAGATATGAAGAGTGGAGAATGAAGAATAACGGTGAGGGATTACTGTCACAAAAAATTCCCCACATGATAAAGTAGGTGAATCTTCATTAGAAACAGAAAGATTCAGCATAAGAAAAACAAAATGAGTTCAATCTTTCTGTGTTAGCATGAGCATCATACTGATTATTTTACTTATTAGCGTAATTGCATTTCATAAAAAAAAACCCCTTGCATCCTTGAAACATAGTCTGTAATCAGATTTGAATATACAATGAAATAATTACATGCTTGATATACCATAAATAATTATGAATCCTGACCTTAACAACGCTACAAATTAAGGATTCTGTTGATGTTGCTACTAGTAACCGTTTAAATGCATCTATGCCATAGCAAATTAACATTTGCTACATGCTGGGGCCTTGATTAGATATAGTTTCTCTTAGTTTCTCTTGATGGAGTTGTTCTACCTTGTACAGATAATTAAAACATTCATTAGAGCAAGAAATGAACCTTGGACATCCAGACATTAGGTGATGTCTGTCTGCTAGCCCCTGAGACAGTCCCTAGTTTTGCTCTTTGATCCAATGAATAAACAGCTGTCTTTCTGTTTGTAGCCATACAGAAAGAGAAATTGGGGGTACAAGCAAACTGTAATCTTGTGATTTTGGGTATTCATTATCTAAGTAAGCGAGATATATTGGATGGAGGGACTTGAATATAGGATTTCCATATCTAAGGTTAAGTATCCTGCTGTTAAGAGAATATGCTCAGAGATGTTTCACGTTTTCCTGTATGTTGACCAGAATTCCCTTACAATACCAGGAATCTTTTGCTGATTAAAGTTATGTCAAAATTGTAAGGATCAGCGAGGTGAACACTGGTCTTGACACATACATATTTCTCAGGATTTTTTTTTCTCTCTGCTACTGCATCTACTGGTGAACAAAAAAAAAAGTTAAAGAATGCAACTGAAAAGGTCCAAAAGGACACAAGTCTCACAGAAACAATATGAGAGAAGAACCATTCTCATTTGTGAAAACATCTTTCTGCACTATTATCACAAATTGAGATTTAACCAGACTAGATACTCACTAAGGGTAAGTACCTAGTGAACGGTTCTTGGTACCATGCAAAGTGCCTTTTAGATATATTGGATTATCTCCTTGCTTATGAAGAATGTCGACATGAAAAAAAAAGTAAAATGTTACTTTAGAAATCTGACCTCAACCTGCACAAATTCATACTCATTAAAGTAGTCCATGTTTCAGATCAGTGATTTAAGCTAGCAGCAGGACTAAGGGCACATTACAGGAGTAAATGTTTGCAGACTGAAGTTCCATAATATCTGCATCACTGCAACCTATTTGAACAACATTCAAAAAACTGAGCTTTACCACAGGCCCCAAATCTCTACTAGCTAATGTAGACTCTTTGTGCCTCAGATGCTGGAATTATATACTTTTGAAGCAAAAGATATCCTTCTTAAATCAATGTGCAATTCCTAATGAAAGAATGTGCATAATGTGGTAAAAACTGTATGATTATGATTTTCAAATTTGTTTTGGGAGAAAGGGCAGTTTTGTGGAGACACTGAGTATATACTTGTTAAAAGAACATGGTAAGAAAAATAAGGACTTTTGTGGAAGACAAGACAGGATCTCTGGTTAAACAAAATCCTCAGCTTTGCAACAGATTGTTGTTGCTTATTACTTGATATATAGCATCTTGAAAGCTACACAGACATGTCGCATATTTTTTATTTTATATGACACTCATTTGTTCAGAACAATTAGTTCTATGTATTCTAAACACTAGATACTAACACAGCAAGACATTTGATTCATTTTTTAAAGACAAGAAAATAGTTTATGTACTTATAATGGACTCAAGTGCTCTAAATTGCATACTTCATGAATACTAAGTCACATTATAAAAAGCAAACGAGAAAGAAAATCTCTCATTTGTGCACAGCCTTTTGCTTCCAGATTTCCAGTGAAAAATCCAGTTATTCTTTACTGTCTAAATTTATGAAATATCTTGCCTTCCAAAGGAGATAGATAAAACCATTTAGACATCAAAACTCAAGTGTTTCATGGTATTTGAAGATGGAAGGATCAAACTGAAGACCTACATATCCACTTCCAGATAGTTTTCCCTAAACATACATGTCCTAAAGTAAATGAAGCAAAGCATTTAGTACACGCTGAAAATAACACAGAGTTTCAGAAATGACAGAGCTTTTGAACTGCTTCCTTCTACACAAAGTGGGACGTATTTAAATAAGGTTGATATTAAAGGGATCAATGCTCAGATGAAACAAAGAAATTTGTTTTTCTGACTGTCAATTCACTTTCATAGCTATCCCTAGTTCAACAGTCAAATCCTGAGCCATCTAAAACCATTAGTGAGCTGAGGAAATGCAGGTGTGTAGAATATTCATCACATAACCTTAATTTTTGACAGACTCATTTGGAAAAAGCTCAGCGGTAAAACCACAGATCTGATCACGTCTGGGTGAATGTCAATATACAAGAAGTTAATAAAAATCTGCTTGACACTAATTTTGGGGGGTTTTCACGCATTTTGTTTCTTTATCTTGTATTTAAAGCACTGAGGTACTTAAGGGAGACACTTCGTTTCTCATCTCTTCCCTCTATTTCTTTCAGCAGTTTTAAGAACATCTCAGAACAAAGAGTTCTTTTTTGTCCCTTCTCTGCTTGTTAAATTTTGATTTTTGTTTTTGAAGTTACGTCTGTAGGCAATCAACATGCAAGTATTTGGGGATTATTTTTTTAAAAAATAACTTACATCAGTATTCTGTATCTCATTGCTTGGAGACTCCTAAGGACAAACATCCTATAAAATTTTCTCATAAATCAAATTTAAGTGCACTAGGGAGCTAACAGTGATAGCAAAAATATCATGCTTTGGCAGTGGGTTAGTGGAGAATGACCCATTTTCATATTAAAGTGATAAAATCTGTACGATAAAACACATAAAAATTGTAACAATTTTATTGCTGAGAACCAGGGAGATTTATATCAAACTTGTATCACTAATTCATTCTGAAGAATCTGGAAAAGCACTCTCTTCCTGAAGAAACAGGTAAAAAGCGAATATGGTTTTTTCCTTCTCCTTTGGGACTTGGATACTAAATTAAAATGAGATTGAAAGAATTCTGATTTAATAAAAGAAACAGGTTGTATACAAAAGAGATTTCTTATTTTTTTTTTTGTTTTGTTTTGTTTTGTTATGGAAAACTACACAGAGAAAAAAGATTACCATTCAAAACAGGTAGTCTCAAAAGTCTACCAATAATTAAGGCTACCGATAATAGTCAGTCACCCTCAACTCCAGTAGCAGATACTTCCCAGTTAATTTAGATGGGACACTTAAAATTTTAAGTTATCATGAAGCAAGACAGTGAAAACAAAATCACAACTTTAAAACAATCCCAAAGATTAACTTTATAATGCACTGTAGTATTCATCACTATCCAATTATATGGATCTTTTGGCTACCAAAATGACAGCAGCTACACGGTTGACCCCGTGAGGCTTTGGAAAGTAACAGTACTCTTCAGAGGAGATAATTGAAAGGCACACTTACACTCACTTTTCAAATCCGTAGTAATTTGCAGTATGCACACACAAAGACAAGAAAATATGTCTCAAATAGTTCTTAGACATCTAATTGGTTACAAATGGTGGTTTATAGCTAATAGACTGAGAACTGTAACTAAAAGAATGAAAACACACAATTGCACTGTATTGGTGCTCAGAATTCTTTCTCTAATACTTCTCTTCACAGATACTTATTATATGATGAGTTTTATTCATTTCGAATGAACATTTTTGACAGTTTCTGAGATAAATCATTGGAGCATCATTCTTTTCAATCCATGACTGTCTATGAAAATCAAAGATTAAGCTTTTTACTTGTTAAATAGGTGGCTATCAGGAATTAAATACGTGTAGATATGTATATGTGATACAGATGTACACTTTTATGCATGTGGATATGTATGCATATGTATTTGCAAACTGTATTTTACCTGTATGTCTCTGTACACAAAAGTGTAGGTACTTTGGTATTCTTAAATTTTGCAGCTAGAGTGTTCATTTGAGATCGCTAGAGGGAAACTAGTTGGTAAATAAAGATATAAACATTTCTGAAAAAGGTATTGTGCAATACTACTTCCTTACAAAATTGAGCTTATATAACATTACTGTTATGGACATACATTAGACAGTGACAGCTTTCAAAACAATTTTCAAAGAAAATAATAAGACAGAAGGATTTTCGTCTTTCTCAGCAATCTGGAGGTCACTGATGAAAATTTAGACTTTAAAAAGCACATGAAAAAGGGGTTCTACAGTTTTTGTGTTTTACCTTCTCCATTATCTGGTTCTGCTTCACAGTGATTTCACACATCTACTTACAAGGCAAATATGCATAACATTTTTTGGCAAGTTTTTCATAATGTCCTGTATACCAGATAAACAAAGCTAAACAAACAACACTTTATTCTGGTGTTGGGTTTTTTTATTATTTATTTTATTAGTAAGACCCTTCAAAGTTGCTGTGAAGACAAGAGAAATTGCATTATAGCAAAGAAGAATATGAACGTAGATTTAGTTAATATAAAATAAAACTAAGCTTTCCTTTCTTATTTCCATATATGAAAAGCAGTCTCAAGATTGATTCAAACATCAACTACAGCATGTCACAGCCAAACCTAGTGCTGTGCTTTTATACTGTGGGTTTGATCAAAGCTTTTTCTCCCGTTGTTAATAGTAAATATTCCTTCTGTCATTTCTCAAAAGCAAGAGCCTTTGCGGTTTATCGCAGAGGTGAACCTGTCTCACGCCGTTTGCCATTAAGGTGTCAAAGGCATGTATGCATCAAAATATGGCTGAAAACACAGTGACCTTGATTCAAAACAACATAGTGGGTTGAGATATCTTGATTCTGGCAACCAACAGGCTGGAATTTAATTTTCAACATAGCATAAGAAACGTTTATGATGAAGCTAGAATGATTTTATATTTGTGGAGTGCAAAAAAATAAACCTTTAAGACAATCATCACTGAAATAAATAGCTATTCCCTTTGGTGAGACATGAATAACAAAGGTACAAAATCTTGTTCAGATTGCACAGGTGAATGCTTTATTGCCACTATAAATTTTGGTTTTATTGTAAAGCATAGGCTAGCACCAATTTAAATAAGGCTAATTTAAATAAGGATTATTTGGCTTAGTTTTTTAATAGTTATAAAAATACGTTTCATCACTTTTTTTTTATAAAAAGAAGATTGTATCTTTAATTTCTATCATTTGATGGTGATATATGAATTTTCTGAATAAGGCACTTATTGGTGTATGGGAGAACAAATTACTATAGATGAAAGTAAATACTTGCAATCTTAAGGGGCCGAGTTATGCTTAACTGACCCCATCTGCACACACTGCCCCCAGGAGGCAAAAGACGGAAAACTACCCTGAAAAGAAGTAGCACAATAACAAATGAGTCTCTCTGGTTTGCCGTCCAAGATGACATGTTGCTTATATAAACTCAGTATATTCCTATGAGACAAGAAGTAGAGCTGGAGATAGCTGAACGTAAGTACTCCAATGGAGATGGTAAAACAGTACAAGGACAACTGCGTGACCAAAGCAAACACTAAGTATTTCAAGAGTAAAGCTAAAAAGAATCAAAGCATTAGGTAAGAATTTCACCAATCTTTCTTTGACATTTTCATCCACTGTTCCTTTGCTTCATTTTCTAAATCTCCAGATATTCTATTAAATATAGCTTCGCCAAGCAAAGACCTTTTAAATCTATCTTGTTGAGACTGTCTGTCTCTCTGTCCCCTGCTAGTTTTTGGATCTAATAAACTCTGAGGTATCAGAGTTTGGTTGCTCCCCTGCCCTCCTCCAACCTCTTTACTTGAGACTGTGAGAAAAAATAAAGGTCCTGAGTCCAAATCAGGAGGGAATGATTTCATTAAGAAATGAAAAACAGAAGTTCCAGATCTGGCTAGTAAATTCTCTATAGCTATTTTTCTACGTAAAATATTGTATAATTACTCCTACAATGTCATCTAATTGAGATGGAAAAGACTGTATTCTCAGTTTTTTGAAAGATGGGCCAGCTTCAGACTTTCGTGCATAAAGCATCAGGTTCACTAGTGCTGTTTGGCTGTCCTAATGAAAGGTCACCAATTAGAGAAGCACTAAAACTAAAATATCCATTTACTTACCACCAAAGCTAAATTATGCTGCAAGAAATCTGTGCTTTTCTATGCATACAGCAGTATTTTTGAAAATCATTGGTCTTAAAATGCCAGCGTAGCTCTTTGTATTAACAGCACAAGACATTAAAAATCATTAGCCTGATTTGGGTTTTGTTATTAACCTGAAAAAGGTTAACAGTGGAACTTTGGAAGAAAAACATGCACTCACTGTGATAATCTTTGAAGACTGCAGCGTAAATTCTACCTGATCTTATCTCTTTACATTATTTTCCAGAATAGTACTGTATTCCTTTGCATTTATTTTTATTGTCACTTATTACAAAAAATCAAGGAGGTTGTACATCACACAAAAGAAATGTAATTTCTTGATGAATGAAAATGTTGATTGCATTAAATCCATTAAAACCATAAATAGTTGCTTACTTCATTTTTTATTTAAATACAGTAATATTGATATTGTTTTACTGACTACCTGTCCTTTCCACCCATACCTACAATACTGGCTGGATGCAATAAAGCACCACAAAATGCATGCGGTAGGTCAGTGTGGACGTGTGAAAAGCCTGCATTTACAACAAAAAGCAAAGTTTTTTCTTCACTAACTGAAAACTTAATCATTTCAGAAAGTTCTGCAAAATTATTGGGTCTTTCCATAGTCTTTACAAGAATGTACCAACCTAATGCATACTTAAGGATGTGGGGAGCTGGACAAATAAAAGCATTATGTAGTAAACACAAAATCAACATTTGAGCAAAGACAGCCAAGAAGTAAAATACTGAAGGAAAAGATTATAGTATTTGACATGAGAACCTTAACAACAGAAATATTCTTGCCCAAAAAATTTTTTGAGAAGAGAGGAGAGAGAATATTCTGACCATGTAACACAATCTGAAGACAATCGGATCCAGGCATTTATGCATTCATAAAATTCCCACAAGAGCATGCTGGAGTTATTTTCAATATATCAGCATCCAGCCATAGGAATCACATTCTTTTCCTCATTAACCCTTCCACTCTTGTATTTAAAGTGTAATTAATTTTAAGGGCATTGTTTTCCCTGCAATGAATGCTGCCTGATAGCATTATCATTTTTCATAGCTAAGAGAAATCTTTCCTAAAATAATTTGGCTTCCACTAACTCAAAAAAAAATCTGTGTTGATTTGGATTTGGATTAATTTGGAATAAAGACATCATGGTTTAGCATCTGCTACCAATAATGTCCTGATTCTAATTAAAAGGGCAGTGAAATGTCACATTTTGTTTTGTCTCAGAAAATGTGTCAGGCTCTGAGATAGCTCTTCGTCGCATTCCTGACAATGTGAAGCTCTGGACCTGTGACTCTGAGGTGACCCAAGGCAGGACAAGGAGCCAGAAGAGCCAAATTGGGCTTTTTTTAAGTGCCAAGACCAGAGTAAGTACCACTATACCATATTTTATACTTAATGAAAGGAGATGATCAAAATATAAAACCAATTGTAGGTATGCAGATATTACCTTGAAAGATCTAGAAGCTTCTTCTAGGACACTTTTTTTTCCCTTTATTTAATTCCTGAACTACTGCTTACATCAGATGATGCAGCATTAGTGTGGATGCCTGCTTTTACAGAGCTTTCTTAAGCAAAGCAGAAGATTATTTAGTTCTGATCACTTATCCTCCAAGTAAGTTTATTTTTTTTTCAGTGGAGATATTTTTTTCCTTTTTCAAATAATGAAGAATTTTCAGGTCCTATTCAGAATAGTATCTGACCACTAATGTTCACTGTACACAGGGTACACTGATGTCTCATAAAAAATCATCTCCTCTCCTTCAAATTGTCTGTGAAAAATGAACATATTTCTATTCACTTATGTATCAAAAGTCCCCAAATTATGATTTCTTGTATGTTTTTAAAAATGTTCTGCTACATGGCATTTGACTTGGGTTTGTGAAGTAGTGTTACCTTTGTAAATTGATTTGCAAAAATTCCCTTTTTCTTCAGTTTTAAAAAATATAAAATTCGCATAAGAATTGTAGAAGCAACAAATCATTTAAGACACACACACTCTACAACATATAATGGCTTGTGTAGGTAAGCAACCTCTATTAAAGTCTCTGACACAGTATTCTATACTACCAATACTTTTTTCTTTAAACAAATATTTTTCTTTAAAAAAATAAAAAGGAAAATTTGAGATACAGCGACAAAACTACTTATGAGTAAAATAAATTTTTTTCACATTCTTTTGATTGTAGGTCTTAATGTCATCTTAACTAGGGTTCTTATGCAGATGCTTTTTTAAAATATGACAATGCCATTTGCAAAAGGTTGAATTACACAGAAAAGATACAACTCCAATCCCTACTAATCCCCATTTTCATACATTTGCTTTCTTTTGTATATATTTAATAGCAGCTGAATAGTTGCACAGTATAAAATGACTCAAATGTTTGAGGTTTCTATCTTCTCCTTTTGACAATTCTTCCTTTTTAGCTAAACTTTCCCTTTGACTTCATTACACTATTTAACAAGAGACTCAAAAGGATAAAAATTCCATTCCTTGCCTAATATTTACATGCTTCAGCTATATATAGAATTTTTTACTTTTTAATCTTCTTACCAAAGTATGCACCTTGAAATCATTACTCTCTCCACCCCTCACCCCGACTCTCTCCCACCACTCCCTGACCCATCTTTGTTCATCTTCTCCCAAGTCCCTCCAGCCAATAGTTTTCTGGCAATAAGAAACCCAGAAATGAACTGTAAATCCATAAATCAAGTAATGTAGTATTTCACCTGATTCCAGACTTATATTATGCTTTTTGTGTTATGTACAGCCAACATTTGCATATTTGGAGAAGCTTCTTCTCACTGCAAACTGATGACTAAGCTGTTATTCCCCTTGCATTTTGTATCACTCAACAATGATTTCTGCTGCATAAATGTATATTTCAGTTTATTTTCACTAATTTCGTTCTTTGTCTTAAGATATATTAAGTAATGTTTTTGCCCAAGATAACCCCATTTTCCCCCAGTATTTCTGTTCTAACAAAAGGACTCATGCTAAATCTATGAAATTCAGTAGAAGTGCTCCTTTTGACATTAATCTACCTTTCCATGTGTTATTACTCTTTCTCTTTTGATGTTTTACAATTGAAAGGATTTGAGAATGATCCCCACTAGCACTGAATATTGCAATATTAAAGATATATGGGTTTTGCAGTATAGGGAACTATAGGGTAAAAAAAAAAAGAGTCTGGAGGACTCAAAGTCTTCTGCAACTAGAGGGTAGGTGTAAGCCACAGGCCATTTCTAGGTTTTATTCCCTTTTATCTCCACAGTTTTCTAAACTTTAACTCTTCTGAGAGATACAAACTGAAGAAACTCTACAATCTCCCTATATTTCTGAAGGTTTTCTTCCCTTTTCACATAGTGCTATGCCCATTAATAAATTCATTTTTATCAAATTTTATGGTCATGGGAACTATCTTATGCAGAACTAAAAGAAGGATGTGACATTGATATGTTTATTTTTAAAACTGTGTCTCTTCTGGAAGCAACTCAGCAGGGCAAAGAAAATATTTCATTCTTGCCAGCAAAAAATGTCCCTTTTGCAAAAAATATGATGCAGCTCTTTCCCAATACCTTTCCTATTTGCATGTCTTATGCAATGGGCCTTCCTTTTTTAGATAGTCCATACTGTCACTTTCTCAGTCAACAAGTAAAAAGATATGGACCTACTGTAGATATGGTACTAGTAGAAGATGTTACTCCTTCCTTGGCCAGATGGTCCCACACAGAGGACTGCACACAGATGACTATGCATCCTCCTCACATGCCACGAGGAGGAAATTATATACGTATACACGAGGGTTATATATAAAAATCATAATCACCAACTACTCTCCATGTAGGAACTACAGTGACTCTGAATGCATCATGAGTTGCTTTGTGTGCTTGATCATCACACGTGGGGCAAAAGGAATTTTGCTATTCCAACCTGTTTTCTCTGCTGTGACATGGAATTCTTTTTGAATTTTGGCGGTAATGTTGTTGAAAGAGGTTTTGTCCTCAGAAGAGAAGATGAGGTATTTTTACATATGGAAGGAACTGATGTGATAAAACTCAAAAATCAGATAAAATGTTGTTGAGGGATATTTTTGTGTTAGGGATATTTTTTTTGGTATGTTGAGTTCACCAATCTGTTAATGTCCAAAAGCATTGCACGTGGTCTCTGCAGAAAGGTGCTATTGCAGAATTCATGAGCTTTACAAAATATAAACAACTCATTATCCTGTAAAGTAACTGACATTGGCAGAACAGTAAGCCCTACTGAGTTTACAGATTCTGAATAGCCCAGGTTGAGTTCAGAAATTTAGCCAGTAGGCAAACGATGGATAGGAACTATAGCGTTTAAGGATGGAGCTTGAGAACTGGCACAACCTGGTTTAAACTATAGCCATGCATTTCTTATTCTTCTTTTGAACTGTATCTAACGACCAAGAAAATACCATTCAGTCATACTACTATGGGAATTTCAAGGGAGCTCCTCCTTACCTGTTTTAAGAAATTGGAAGAACTGAGGGTAACGTAGGAAGAAGTCTCGCTGAAAATTCTAAAATTCTAGACGCAAATTCAGATGTGTCTTCAGAATTCTAGAGAAAGGAGTGCAAACTATGAGAAAAAGACTGCTGATAAGTTTCATTCAGGGGTAACATTTTAAAATTCTTTACTTGCCACCTTTTTGTTGCAATCTGTATCTAAAAGCTTGGCCAGCTTTGCTTTACTGTTAAGTTTCCGTAGTGTTAGGAGCAAGGTAAGTCTGGGTGACACTGATGAGTTTAGGGCTACTTGTCTTTGCAAAGACACCAAATTTGAATAGCTATGCAAAAGTCCCTGTAGCTAATCTAAATCGGATAATTTTAGGCCACTCAGGCTGGAACATATTATTCACCAAGCCACAGGAAGTTAGACATGGGTTTGGTATTGCAAAATGTTAAGTTATGGGAAGAAAGTCCTTTTGACAGAGACAAGTCAGAATTTTTCCAATAAATAGCAGATACTTGAGATGCACCTAATTTCCCGTCCTACCTGACTGAGGAAATCTCACAATTTCACACATGAGCATTCTTAAATAGGACTACTGTAGTTTTAGACCCCATCCAGTTAGACTCCTGTCAAAATTAATTTTACTGTGATCCTAAATATAGCGTTTATGTATACAGAAATCTCCTCAATGACTTAAGTATCACATTTGTGCATGAACCATCATTTTAACATTAACATCATATTAATAATTCTGGAGTAGAATGCAGTATAATGTAAAAGTATTTGCCCCTTGCAGGTTGCATGGCGTGAGTGTGTGTTAAATGTCTAAAGAACAAAACGAATGAGAAGAGTAAAATATTAGCTATTAGCTACAATGGGCATCTAAACAATATAATATTTTACTAGTCGTTTCAGTTCCTTTATATTTACTTATTCAAATTATGGTAACTGTTGAACTTTTGAAAAAAGAAAGAGTAAAATATAAACCAGTGCTGCTTGATCAATAAAATTTTTAGTCAGAAGGTTACTATTAAAACATCATGTCCATGAAGATGCACACTTTAGTTCTTCACTGCTATATCCTCAATAAATTCAGTGAAATATCATTAAAGGAGGCTTTGATCCCTGGCATTTTTCTGTTTGCTGACCCACATAATCTATCCTACAATTCCACTATTAAAATCTGGGGCTTTTTTGAAACAAATACTGTTGTTTTCCACATAGAGTGAGCTGACATTTGGATGTATAAGCAAAACAAGGAAGAGAGTGGGCAGAATGCTTTCATTCTTTAAAATGAAATAAACAATTGTGTTAGGGAAAAAAAATACATTTTTTCTAAAGGACAGGACTATGTTCCATATCACACTCATCCTGTTTAAAAAGCTAAAAGAATAAAGAACTTTAGCTTTCATTTCAATAATCTCATTAAAAGATTTTGTAGTTAATACAAGTAGTTTCAGGATAATTCCAAACTGTTTTTTCCAGAATTTTCCACGAGTGCAAACAGATCTGTCAGGTTTACCAGGGGTACAAAATACAGATACAGATACAGGCCAGGTACAGCCTAAGCAAAATTAACATGTTTTCTGGGGAATGTTTTGCATTACCACCATAAAAAAGTCACAGAAATTGAAGATACGACTTTCACACTTACGCTTATGCTATGCCTCCAAAATATAGATGAATTGTTACATAATTTTGGGAAAAAAAAAATCTTATATTTCTTTCCTGCATTCATCTGCATCTCTGATTCTTTTACGTGAATTAAATATCTTTGGTTTGTCACAACGGTCTACAATATTGTGATGCATCTGGCTCATTGTTACTTACCTAACACCTGAATCGGTCAGTGAAGTACAGCAAATGATGGGGGTCAGGCACCACTTATTTTTCCTTTACCACATTCACTATCACAGCTTTATCATATTGTTAAAAAAACACAGCTATTTCAAAATCAGTATTTGTGTCATTTTAATACAAGATGAAGGAGCAATTTAAACTTACCCAGTTATTATATTTTATGCCATCAGGAAAAGGGAGACTAATAATTAAAAGCAAATTTTAAAAAGAAGTCATTCTATTAAAAAGAAAAAAAAAAAAAACAGCAAAATTAGATTAAATACATTAACCAGGAGAACGGTGACCAATACTTATGGAATCTCTCTAGAAACATTTAGTGATAGAAAGTTCTAAATCTTCTATTGTGTTAGGTCAGTGAGACCTGTAATGCAGCACTGGTCTCTCAGGAATGGGAGATGCTATCTAGGGAGAACACACTGGTGGATCAGTTCCACTCATATTCACAAGAACAGGAAAGGTAAAGAGGTGTATTCCTGCCCACTACTCCTGTTTGTGAATTTTGTGCATTCACATACTTTCTGCCTCAACAGCCTCTTCTGACAACAGTTTCAAGAAATTCTTGTTTGTTGTATAAAAAAATATTTTATTTATCTGTTTTATAAAGAAATCCTACTAACTTCCCCCTACTTCTAGTACTGTGAGGTTTGGTGGATAAACAGTTCTGTGTTCACCTTAACCTTCATGATCCTATAAAGTTTGATCAAATCTCAGCCCTGCTGACTTTCTTCTTTCCAAACTGAAGAATAACAGCCATTTCAGTTGTTCCTCTTAGAGAACAACTGTTCCATATCAGCTATTTTGAGCTTTGTCAGCCAGCTCTTAATCCACTTCACATCTGCTTTAATGGGTGCTCCTTTCTTAAAATAGGATATCATCCAGCAATAAATTCAAAGCTTTGTAATAAAGTCAAATATGTTAGACATATACAATTATAAACCATATCCATATTTACATATGCAATAACAGGAAATTTTAATGGAATTAATTTCCTTTGTCAAGAAGTGCCTTCCAAAAAATATTGGTTGGCAATACTTCTCTGTCCTTTAATTCTTCACGATTTAATTCCCTACCCGCTTTTCCATTTTCCAGGATCTCAAGATGTGTAAAAGCTGGGAATAGTTTCTTGCTGCTTGATATTCAAGCAACGTTTTTTTTTTTTTTTTCCCTGATAATTTAATTTCTTTTGACACCATCAGAATGGCAGAATGAGAAAAGAGTAACATAGATCTCAGTGGGAAGTAGGGGACAGCGACCTATTTTTTATTTATTCTTAACTTACTGTTTATAAAGCTATCGAAGCACAGGGAATGTGTTAACCTGGGAAGCCCAATAGTGGTCCTGAGACATGGCAGAAGGGAACTTTCCCCCAAGCCAGAGTGTATCCAGGATGCTTACCCACCCACAGGCAGCGCAGTTATCTCTAGGGGAAAGCCCTGAGGTGCCCCTGTGATAGGGAGCCCCAGCACACTCAAGCAAACCTCTGCATCCAATAACTAGTCTGTGGGACACATCAGGGAGAGCCCCTGCCTTCAAGCACAAACACAGGGGATAACGAAACATGTGCACGCATCTCTCTGGCCACATTGCTGGTGGGTTGGTAAATGCATCCTGATATGAACCTCAGGAATCAAGTTTCAAAACTTGTTTTCTACCACCACTCCCAAACTTGTTAGTAGCCTAAATGATCCCTGAGAGTTCCCTGGGGAACTGAATCAGTCAGTCGAGGGCAGTGAAGAATGAGATGAATTTTTTGTCTATTTTACTATTTTCTCCAGGTCCACACTTTGAACTACCAGAAACACTAAGTATATGTTCTTTTTGAATTTTGAGTGGCACAATCTGTATTTATTCTCCTGTTCCATACCACAACACAAGCCTTTAATTACAAGAAGTGTTTTTTTCCTCTTTAATCATTGTCTAAGGTTACAATTCAAAATGGAGTAAAGATATAGTTTTATTACAAAATTATATAAAAAAGACTGAAAATACAAAAATTGGAAATGTGGAGTTGTAACACAATAAAAGCAAGGGCAGTGATTTCGTTTTATTGTGTTATTAAGAGAGAAGCTGCATAAATATGAATTTTGAGTACCGATAAAATTGGGTAGAAAAAGGGAGTTTTAAATAATTAATATCTTGTCTATTCATTAATTATTGTTAATATATTATTTTATTAAAAATTCTATTTGATCAAATACATTTGAAGTACTAGAGAAGTGCCTGTTTGATTGCATCCATTCAAAAATAAACCTCAAAAATACTTTAAGGACACAAATACACAGTACACTCATTATTAAGAAATAGAATTCTCATGACTCAAAAAAGAGCAAGTTTATATCCACAGCACATCCAAAAAGGCGGTGTGTATTCAGTTTTTATTTTTATTTTCTCCACTAATAAATACTTTTTGAGAGTATATTACTTCAAATTTAATTACTGATGAAAATATTTTTCCATGGATGATCCTTCTGCCGCACCAGAAGCTTGCTGTCACACATCTGTAATCGACTTTTTGAATGGACCTATTGAAATATAGAACTCACCTTTTCTGTTTACCTCAGTCAGTTAGAGTGCCATCTCCTACCAAATGTTAATCTCTGCTGTTTCTACAAATAAATGCAGTACACAAGTACTATTCGAAAGATAAATGGAGCATGCTAAGTTTTCTAGACCTTCTATATGTTTGGAGTTACAAGGATCAAAGACCTCAAGCAGAAGAGAAGTTTCAGTGAGTAGGTACTTTTGGGAGAGGATCAGAGCAGAACAGAAAGCTCAGTCAGTGTTTTATATCTAATCTGTGAAGCTTTTTAGACATACAGACATGTATCAGATAAAACACTGAAAAGCACAATATGGCAGCTGTATGAAACACGAGGACAAATAGGAAACTAAAGAGCCAGCTATAACTACAATCTGTGAAATGTATAGACTATTGTGCATAACTAGATTTACCTTTAGCGAAGAAAATGAAAAGAAGCAATTGACAGCAGAAAAGAAAAGAGTGAAGCTCAAATGTGAATGTGATTTAATTCTTAAAGAAGTTTGCTGTCTTCCCTCATCTTCATTTCATAAATACACTTTTATGGGGTTGCAGCTAGTGCAAGATGAGAGTGGAACACAAAAGAAGGGCAAATTCCCTTTTCATAGGGAGCCAAAGTTAAATGGCTCATGCTAGCTGAAGCTGCTGGGTAAGCAAGGGGAGTCTATTTAAGAGAGAAACAGAACATGGAAGCATCACAAATACCAAAATGTCACACTATGGCTCTGAATTTAGCCATAAACACACCTAGCCTAGTCTGTAGCAAACAGTGCAACTAAAATTAATTCTCAATAACTCAGTTTTCCACCTGTAGCACTTATTAATGCCTCATACAATGTGTAGAGAGCTTTAATCTGTTTAATCTGATTGAATTTCAGGAAAATACTTATGTGGACACACAGTTGGAGAATCAACTGCTTGGAGGGAAAACATGTGTTTCACTACTTATAAGTGATATTTAATCTATCCTGGCTTAGTCTGAAAGATACAGTGAGGATTGGCCAACCCTTACAAAATTTGTGTGCAACTAGTAAATATATATTTTTAAAAAAAGATTATGTAATGTGTTTATCTCTAAGTACCACATATAAAAATGTACTTGTATATAAATATGTATTTCTATTTATAATATGTGCTTGAATACCAACTTAGTGGAACGCATTTTGTGATTTCATAGAATTTTAATTTGTATACTTATTACTTATAAACCAAATCTAGATATGGTGGTACAGATTTATTAACGTAGACTTAAGTGTCCAATGTTTATTAACCGAGACCTAAGTGTCCAATACTCAGGGGATCAAATGGAAAAGCATGTAAAGAGGAAAGAGTGTAATTTGGTGTCCAATATCATATTTTTTACATAGGTAACTTGGGGAACAGGTGTGTAGAGGTAGAAAAGATAGCTCTAGATATTTTTCCTACGGTGCATGCATGGAATTCCTATTGACATTGACAAAGAGGAGAATTTAATCTACTATGTACAGAACAATGCATTAAGAAGTCATCACTGTAAATGAAATCACACATGGCTATTTAGCTGTGACAGTTTAGAGAAAGAATATGTTCTATTTCAGCATCTCTGGAGAGGGGAAGCACGTGTCCTATCTCAGCAAGCTGATCTGAACACAGACAGTGTGACAACATTGGCAGCAGATGTCTTTCTATTCCCTTCCAAACTATCATCTCCAGAATAAATTATTAAAAGGCTTATCCATTCTGAGAACACTGCGAAAAAAGAAGGGAAGGTTCTTTTTGCACTTCTGTCTGACTCGGGAATTTTTAGTAATTTTAAACCTCTAACATTTGTACAATAACAAATGACTGTAACATTTGTACAGCAATTCTTACTGTATCAGTACCATTCTAGCAGAGCCCCATCCCCTTCCTTAGTAATGGCACTCAAGACAAAATTAGGTTCTTCCACTTTATTTCTTTAAGCTGTGCTAAGTTTACATAAAATTACCTTGTTAAATAAAATTTAAATAACTTTGCATTGATACTTTTTTCCCTGCATTATTTGTTTAGTGAAGTAGAACGCACCTACACCAGATATAGGACAAACATTGCAATCACCCAACTGTGCAGTGAGCTGGTAAATGTAATAAAAATTAACACCCTGAGAAAGCCAGTGAAATAAAATACAGGCAAGAGAAAAATCTGGAATTTGCCTAGAATTAGCAGCCTAAGTGCTTTGCAAAGAATTTAAAAACTTTTTACTATAATATGAATATTCAGATTTTATATTTAACTTTAATGACAGCACAATCCAGAGCATGATATTTCACAGCTCAGTGCAGGAGTACTGATTTAGGATTGATTTAAAGGTAAGAATGTTAGCTAGCAAATAAGAACACTATTTTTTCAACAGTAAACTCTGTCTTGGGACAGCTACTACAAGAGGGTAAAAAAAAAAAGGAACATTATTACACAATCTAATCTCCTTATTTCCCATTAGATGATGTTTTGAAAGAAAGTAATTAAGAAACTAGCAAGGTTAATTTAATAAATTGCAGAAGATTTTGTCAACATATCTTCAACAGGGTGATTCATAAAAAAGCAGCATAAACCCAGTTATGGGCAAATAATCCCAAAAATGGAGGAGGAAAGAAAATTATGTAATTTTGATGCAGAACTACGTGTTGACCAATGACTGGACACGAGTAGGGCTCTCTGGTTAGATCAAAGGCTATCTGGATTGTTGCATGTTTTTAATCTCTCCTCCAGGTGGGAAGATGGAAAGAGAATATGGGGAAGAGAAGGAAGATGACATCTGAGATGATAAAAGGACTATAAGGTATGCCATTTTAGGCATCGCATGGCATGGGCAAAGACCTGGCAACAAGACTCTGTATGAAACAGGGCATTCTGCTGGTGAATAAAAACAAGCAGAACTCTCTGTCATACCATCAAGAGTGATGAGCCTGCCCGAGATCCAAGATTTGTATGAGCATGTACCCTAAGTACCTGTGAACAGGGACCTCATATACAGCGAGAACAATGCACACCTTGTATAACTTTGAAAAGAATAAGTTCTCTGTCAAGATTATAAATCAAATTAATAACTTCAAGTGTCCACTAATGCAAATTATTTCTGGTGGAAAACTAATTTTTTTCATTTTGTGTAGTGTACAAATGATTAGCACATTTGAAAAATGTAAACAGTCTTTTAACTCCTTTCCTAGTGACTAAAAATGTTTGGCCTGGAGGACTGGCTTCAATGAAGATTTCCTTAAACAGCACAGAAGACAGTTTATACTTGGAGCATTTATATTTACATTAAGTTAATGCAGAGTATAGAGTATATAGAGCATATGGAGCACGTAAGCGTTTATACTTGCTGTTAGTTGCTCCGTTCAGTAACAGTACCAGTTCAAAATTTTGGATGAATCTGATCTGTTAGAATTAAAAATAAAACTAAAAATCAGTAAAAAACTGGATACAAATCATCATCAACTTGACTGCTTGGCAAGGAGAACCTGTCTCCTCTCAGTTCATCTCACTGTGTGCCTTTCCTATGGAATTAGAAAATTATACTGAAAGCCTCTCTGGAATATCCACAAGATATCTACTCTTTCCTGAGGTTTGACTTCCAATGACAGCTGCCTCCTTCTCCCTGCCTTGCCTTGGGAAGCAAATGATTTGGACAAACTGGATCTAATTTTTGAAGAGAAAAAAAAAAAAGAAGAAAAAAAGGCAAAACGCAATCATTCCTGCTGTTCAGAATGAAATGGTTTTGGCTTTCATCCAAGCTTGATGGGAAGACAGAGATTAAGGATGTTCATAAACCCAAGTAAATATCTATAGCATTTCTCTTTTTATCTGAGTTTTCTTATTTTAGGTGTTTGAAGGGCTCAAAAAATAGCTGGTCTGGCCAGACACATGCTGTAGCAAGGGCACAAGAATAGATACAGAAAACTGTTCTCTGACAAAATGTTTAATTACATGTTTTACTGTGACTGTCTTTAAAAATCAGAACTTTTAAATTTACCAGAGCAGATAAGTACTTCAATGAAAAACGGTCTTTATCCTAGCAGTTTTTATTAGTAAGAATTGATTTACTAATGCATTAATATCTGTTGGTTTATGTGATAAAGGCCTATCTCAACATCCACAAAGGAGCTCAGACGCACCATAGCAGGTGGGGGCACCTCAGTCAAGGGAACCAGCTCATGTCCCAGCCCTCCTCGGGTAGGAGACACAATGTGGGATGTGGTATGTATATGTTTACTTGTGTATACATGTCTATGCATACATGTGTACATGCATATGTGTATTGTATACGTGTGCCCACTGGGAACACATCTCAGCCTCACTGCTGGCTCGACTTTGTAGGAGGAGCTGTGGCAGCCGGTTCTTTTGGACCACAGGATTCGGCAACTCCCTAACTATATCATTGTATGGTTCAGCCTGTTTAAGTTACTTAGTTAGTGAATTACTGACGTGTTATATAGTTCTCAATCTAAAACTTGAAAGACCTTGGCAGTGTTGACTATTAACCCATGAAAAACTTAAATGCAACTATTCTTGAACTAAGCGAAGATTACAAGCATATAAGCAAATGGAGTAATGACACATGGCATGAAGAGCTCATATAATGCCTTTCAACAGTTTCTTAGCTAATCTTGTTAGATCATATAAGACATACAGGCGAAAAGTAAAATATTTGTCATTTTGACTGTTAGGTTTTCACCTTCTCTCATAAAAAGTTTCATCTTAAGATGTTACTTATTTAGGTAGTGACAAAGACATTTTTTCACTGTGAAGCTGAGACATGACTTACAAACACATTGCGCACAGTAATAGAAATTGCTTTGAAAATAAAGCAGTCAGTGCCCAAGAAAGTAGAAGTTCAAGGAGAATTAACAGAGTTTGGAACATCCACATCCTCTGCCCAGACATTCATAATGTTGCATGAAATATAGATATCTACACAGGTGGTAAAGACACCGTAAAATACTTTTATTCCTAAAAAAAGGAGAATTGATAAACAGGTCAGACTCTCTCCCCCAACTCATGAAGTTCTTTCACCTTTCTCTTCAGTTTAAGAAGGGATGCTACAATAGACAAAATGCTAACCTTATCTTTCACGGAAATTTTTATCTTCCCCAGTCATTTGTAGATAAACCTACCTGCAGCTGACATACATCCAAAAATATGATGAAATTTTATTATGCAACTAACATGTGTTTATTAGAAAATCAGAAAGATTTTGTAAGGAGAAATTGTAGTTGGCATTGTGATTTCAGAAGATACAGGAAATTAAATCACACCTGCATCTGCCTGGAAGCCAATGAGACTCTTTCACTATTACAGTCCTCGAGTTTCTGTGTATGAAAGATAATGCATTGAGTTTTATCATACCTTAATGACAGATGATGCTGTTCAGTTTGGTACAGAATTAGACTCTGATTATATCTCAGTTTCTCTGAAACAAATCCTAGATTTGGCAATGCAGAGTCTTTGACAGAATAAGCTGTTAGGCAAGGTCATTCAAACTGAAAAAAACCACCACCTGGCAGAGAGAGAAATTAATACACAGTGGAAAATATCTATCGTTATTGGAGTTCTGTCTTCACACTTCCTAGGCAGATCACAAAGCTATATAGTCTACAGAAGGGCATAAATAATATATTAATTTGAAAACAGATCAATCAGACCTTTTGATACTAATTTTTAAAATTCTCTTTGAAGTAGATGGCCTGAGTCAAATTTATTTTTTTTTGGTGAAACCCTTACATAGTCAATAGGAAAATAAAAGAAGTTGCACAAGGCAAAAAAAACCCAGTGAACAACTAAGTAGAACAATTTAGGATTTTTTTTTCTTTGAGTCTTTAACATCAAACTATCACTGAAAGTAAATTACAGAATAAGAAATTCAGCTTTTCTTGAGACTTTTAAGTAGTTAAAAAAGTGATTTGTACATCAAACTAAGGGTAAAATTCTAACCTGGCTTATTTATGCAATTCTTTTAATACTGACAAGTAAGGTAGGGTATATTAATTTGCAAAACTATGCATGATTCTGAAATATAGGAAAATTTATCTGAACAGATCTTATATTTATTTGGACTCCTTGGGATTACAGGTGATACTTTGCTGGTAGATGTAAGGATTCTGTAGTTCGTGGTAAGTCAGTAACCAGTCATGCTGTTCTAAGTTGGAAATTCCAGGAGACAGTGAAAAATTAAAAAAAAATATATAATAAAATAGAGGTATCTCCCTAACTATTATTCTTTTCATCAGAAACATTAGAATTTTGAGAGTATTCCTGATCATTGCCAGGATTATTGCAAAAAATGATTGAAAGACCAATACACCTTGTCTGTTGTTCTAGTGTTAGATGTCTATCTTAACACATTACAGCCAGACGAGTATTAACTCTTCCAATTTTGTGAGAAGTTGGGTTGGGGAGGAAGGATATCATAGAACCTTACAAATCATAAGGCTTAAAAATGAAAAAGCCCCATTTTTCCAAGAACTGTGAACTCTGTTTATAGCTTTCTGTTGCTTTTGAAATTTCCCTAGAAGTTCTCCACCTTTTTCTGAACCAGATTACAGTGCCTTGTCTGAATGTTACCAACATGACATTAAAAAGGCTTTGAAGTTCAGATGAAGTCTCAGTTCTGACATTTATTTGGTACGTGTGTCACAGCCCTAACCTAAGTTTGCTTAAGTTTTCTTTTTTTATTTTGCAAGATTGGATGAGGAAGTAATTTCTGTTCCTGAGGTTCCTAGCTTATTGTTATCATTAGAATAGGAACTAGAATTGGATTAATATAAAACAGTGATTCAGAAATTTAAAGAACAATTGAAATGATAATAGATTTATAAAACCTCAATAAAGCTTTATAACATGGAAATGAAGAGGAAGACTTCAACTGAAAGTACCTTAAAATTTCAAGAACAGCCAAGGTTTTATTTAAATGAGATCACTCCTACTCCTCTTTCCTACGTAGTCAGAAATTCAACAACTGCTATCTGAGGTATTTCTGAATTATTTTTAATAATAAGGCTTCTGGGGTTGAATAGCAAAATATCGAAGGGCCTGACAGAACTGACTGGTTCAGTTGTTCTTTCATTCTGCTTTCTGTCAACACAGAGTCTCATTCAAATAATTTATTTGAAAAGTCATGGAGTGTGCTCATTTTCTTTGCTAAGCGGAACGGCTATATTTACTTCCATCAGCACTCCAAAGCAAAGTACAAATGATCATTCTCCCACATGCGCCTTACCTCCCAGTAAGCTCTCAAAAAATATAATTGAATGGGTCTAGGCTTTCCTGTTTCTTAATTTGCCAGCCAACATATACTGTCCCATATATTACAGATCACAAAATAATTCATCATGACTATAGTTGGTTGTCACATGTGGGAAGTCATCAGGAAAAAAAAATAAATCAAACAGAATGGTAAGAAAAATAATTCAGGTGTCGAACATGAAGAATGGTGACCTCTTGTTGGTGGGTACGAAGGAACACTTACTTACAGTCATGCAGTTTTGTGTCTTTCTCCATTTTACTAAATGGCAAACTCCCTTTAGCAGCAAAGGATTACTCTGTGTGACAGAACACAAGGAGTTAGCAGAGACTGTGCATTAGTCTATATACAAAACACTTATCTGTTTCTTAAAAAATAAATAAGAATATAAAATAAATTTTAAAACATCCTTCACAATGAAAATGTATTTTACAGGAGAATGTACAGAATCTAGAATCCATAGCATTGCCCTCCCCTGCTTTCTATATCCAATCCAACAGAAACACCCAAAAATGCATCTTGGCTTAAATTTTCTGCTATGAAGCGTTTTTCTTTATTCTAAACAAAGAATATTCTTCTGCTATTATAACAATTGGGTCTTGAATAGTTATTTGGTCAGTAGGATAGAATAATCAAGTACTTATGATGAGGTTTTATTATCCTAATTCTGGCTGCTTGTATTTTCCCCTTCCCGCGTGCCTTTTTTTCAACATTTTAAAAGTTAATACTTTTTTTTTTTTTTTCAGTGACCTTTTTCTTCAGTGACATTTTCCAGGAAATTCTACCTCTAAATAAAGAGGGTTTTGTTTAATATTCATAGTATTCATCATATGATGAGGACAAAAATTACTAGTTATGAAAAATCAGGTGCTTAGAAACACCAGTTGTGAAAATATCTAAATCTGGGCACCTCGATGTGAATACAGAAGACTGCATGCATTTTTACATTCTGTGCATAAAACACAACTGTTCTTCTTGTATTGAACTTTAGAGAGGTACATTTCAGTGGACAGGACATTTAAGTGAGTAAAAAGAATTACAGACCTGCTTGGAGAACCAAACACCTATCTCACAAGAGACTGAGCAGATTCTAGGATACACCTTCCTCCTGTAACTGTAAAATAAATTTTGCATTTCACAAAGGCATTTAGATTGTTCTGCATGTTTTATTCACCAATAAAATGAGGTTCTACTGGAGCCTCTACAAATCTAATTGAATATACTTTGATATATACAGTAAGAACCAATTAGGATATCAGTGTTCCAGTAGAAACCACAAACACTACAGGCACACTGCTGTCTTGATGTCATTTCTTCTCAAGTTATACTCCCTTGCGCTATAAAAACACCTATTTCATGAACCTGTATTTTTTCATTTTATTACAATTTTCTATTAGTGGGAAATTACTGCTTTGACCCTGCTTCTTCCAATCCTTGTTGAACTTTTTTTTATTATCAAATTTCATTCATTTTACTTGTAATTTTCATCAGTCAAATGCTTTGTAAATACATAGTCAGTTGAAAAAATATAGGATACATAAACAAATCCAACAGCACTCTGAAAACTAACCAATAAGACACAAAATTTCAATTTGTTCTCCAAAAATTTCACTTGCAATTGGCATACATAATAAGAAAGCATTTATTTCTGATATTCTAATGTTATATCATCAGGATGCTATGGGGACTAGGGCTAAGAACTAAATGAAAATTCACATTAGTATTGTGACTATTTTGTCATTTATAGCAAACTCGGGGGTCATTTGTGAGCAAGCATGTACTCCTTATTATTTAATATGTACATATATTACTCCATAAATTACCAAAACTACTAGTAATCTAGCTAAGATTAGGACAGGGCTATATAATCCCTCATTGCTGTAAACAGCAGCCTGAGCTACCATGGGAAGCTTTTCAGTGATTTCAGGTGGGCTCAGTTCTGTGGGCACAAAAGTACCTGCAAGGACAGGTAAGCTGTAACAAACAAAAAGGGTAAAAATTAGAGTTTCAGTCGACGAAGGATAAATAGGAATGAATGGCTGTGAAGCAGTGTAAGAAATCAGAAACACAGATTTAAAAGGCACCTCACATGAAGTGTAAAACCTCCTTTTCCTTTGCTCTTTGTCTGCTTACATACCACTTCCTAATGGTCTAGTAGGCAAGGCAGCCTTCCCATCTGTCAGTCCTCCTATGCAAACTTGCAGCACCTCCTGAACACCTCCCTTGCTTTCTCTCTTGACTTTTTTGCACATTTATGACTTTATTTTCTTAAATTTCTGCCTCACACTATGACTTTTAGATGAGCCTTGACATTTGTGCTTGTACCTTCAGTTCCTGTACCTCACTATCTTCATTACTCTAATTCAGCATTTTGTTAATGGGCACATGACAGTGGAGTATTTAGCAACATCTTCTTGAAATAAGTCCAGACTGCCTCCACTTCTTTCTGCAAAAACCTTTAATCTATTCAACACCACCCACTCAGCCTGCCGTGGGGTTTAGAGCTGGGACTTCAAAACTATCAGCCTGTGTGTGGTGCCATTGGTTTCAAGGAAACAGAACAATATTAAAGAAAATTGAGGGCGTATGCAGGTAAAGTGTATTTTTTCTGTTATTCTGAAAAGACTGTGCATCAGGGCACACATAGAAGATCCTCTCCTGTTTGCCGTTTCTTCTAGGGAAGGAAAAAGAAGCTTATGCCACCATTTATAATCTATTTTCCTAAAGAAATGGAATTGCATAATCATCCCTCGTGGCTAACTTTGCACAGCTGACAAATTTGGCAAATGGGGAGGCTCCTGGGGGTCACCATTTGAGGAAAGTCACGGTGGGACCTGCAACAGTGCTCCAGCAGGAGGACAGCTGTTGTACAGGGGCAAGCAGCCACACGCTCATGGGGCAGGCAGCTCCTGCTCTAGTTTAAACTCTCCTACTATGAAATAGTTGTACATCATTTTTATTTCTTTTTTGTAGTGCTTGGTGAAGAAAATAATTAATAGAAACAGGTATGTAACTTACATAAGCAGATGGAAAGATGCAAATACAATGAAATTTTCACATCTTCTTAACCATATAAGTACCTTCTGGTTACTCTGGTCTACATTTTATCTTATCTTAATGAGAAAGAGGTGGGAAAGCAGGAGATAACTAGTACTCAGAATATCTTTTATAACAGGAGAGGAAAATAATCAACAGTGACTGCAGATGACAGGACACCTGCACTTAGGGTCATAGTGCAAGCAGCAGTAGGATCTACAGTTTTAACCTTAACTTGGTAATTACATGTACCCTTGTACTCTTCCAGGTTCATTTGGTAAATAAAGACTTCGAACTCATTTGAGGTGTTTCAGTCAGACTTCATGTTATGAGGCAAAAGATGATCAGAAAGATAGAACTGCTTCTCTATGAAAAAATTCTCAGTGAATTGGGACTCTTCAGCTTAGAAAGTCAGTTAAGAGATAAAGATTGACAAAAATTAAAATTGTGTGGAAAGGGCAAGGAAGGCAGGTTTATTCACTGTTTCTCACAGTGGATGAAGGAACAACCCCAAACCATTATAAGACAGCAAACATTGTCCAAACCCACATAAATTTTCCTCTCCTTCCAACCCCAGCCTCTACGGAGGCAATGGAAGACTTTGCTGCAGGTGCAGGAAATGTAAACAAATTCAGAAAGTAGGTAGACAAATTCTTGGAGAATCAGCCTCCTGAGTGCTATTATAGATAACATTCCAGATACAGCCTCCAGGTCAGAAAGTCCCAAAACTCATTGTTGCTGGGAAAAGTATGATATACTTCCCTCGTCATTCACTAATGGCTATAAGGATGGGGTACAGACTAACTTGTATTTTCTTTCATCTGGTATGCACTTTTCAAAGCTAGTAACCTAACCACCTCTTGGCTTCACTTTCTTCTATGAAAAAAAAAAAAAAGGTGTCCTGCATTTTGGAAAAAATAAATTTCTAAAACCACAGAAATTCTCAGGTTTTGTTTGTTTCATTTATAAAATGAACAAGAATTATTTATTATATCAGTACTGATAGAATGAAAGCAATCACCACATGTTTTCTTGTTTGCTTTCTTGGACTTTTTTTTAAATTATTAATGGTTTCCAGCATATATGCTTGATAATGGGTATATATAGATATGCAGTCAAAATAATCAGGCACACTGAGAATTTTGAAACCTTGAGGGGGGAGGCTTAAAAACAAACAAACACTATTTCAGAAAACAGTTAATTACTGAAATCAAAGCTTGATGAACCAGAAAACTGTATTCGTCAACCACATTAATGAAGAATAAATACTTCTATTTGGCTGCTAGTAGAACATTAAAATTGCACAAATCTGAAGTGCACACAGGTCACTGAAATTCACTAATTCCTTTGGTTATCACACACAATGTTTAATCTTTCATTGGTTACATCTACTAGGGGAAAACAAACACTCATGTGCAATAACAGCAGAATAGGTTTTTCAGAAAAAAACCCCTTCCCTTTCTCCTTAGGAAGTTGTTCTTACTTTGATCTACTTATACCCAAGCTGTAATGGGTTCACATTTGCTGGCTGCCAGGTGCCTGCCAAACCTCCCTCTCACTACCCCTCGTCAGCAAGAGAGGAGGACAAAATAAGATGAAAATTCGTGCAGGCTGAGGTAAGGAAAAGGAAAATCACTCACCAGTTACTGTCATGGGCAAAACAAATTAAACTTGGGGAAAACTGGCTTAATTTCTTGACAATTAAAAAAAGAGTGGGACAGTGAGAAACAAAGACATAGATGGGGGACAGTGTAAGTCACCATGGTGTTCTCCAGCAGATGCAGGGGAATCTCTGCTCTAGAACCTGGAGTACCTCCTACCCTTCCTTCTTCACTGACCTTGGTGTGCACAGGGCTGTTTTTATCACATTTTCTCACTCCCCTCTTCCACAGCTGCTTTGTAGCTTTTTTTGCACTTTCTTAAATATGTTTTTGCAGAAGCACCGACAGCATGGCTGGTGGGCTCAGCTTTGGCTGATCAGTGGGTCTGTTTTGGAGCCGACTGGAAACCATCTAGAACTGGCTGTGTCTGGTGTGGGTAGTCCCTGACCTCTCCTCACAGAAGCCACCCCTGCAGCCCCCGACGGCCAGCACCTGGGCACCAGGACCCAATACACAAATTGAGCTATATGCTGTGTTTTCTTTCACATACTTGAGTATGACAATGCAGTTCTATTATAAATACACATCATACCCATTGCTTAAGTAATAACATATTTATAGTAATTGTGTTTCCTTAACACAAACACTATGTCAGTGTATCTCTTTATCCTGAAGGACAATCACAATAAAATATTTTAGTGCCTCATATGCATTATTGATCAGAAATATGGTTTGACAAATACAGACGCATTCTGTAAGATAATAATTTATTTGAATATTGAACAAGCTGTTCCATCCAACTTTTATTCAGGATTAGTGAAAAAATGTGGAGGGTTTGCTGCAGGATCTTGTCAACAACTAGAAAAAGGCTGCTTCAGTGCCACAGCAGGAGGGCTACTCCAAGAAAAAGGACAAGCCAGGAGCTGTGGGGGTCCACAGCACAGAGAGGGGTGCAGCCCCACAGACCCCAAACGTGGCTAGCATGGCGATGGTGATAGGTCCCATTAACAGCCCCATGGTCATCAGACAAGGCAAAGTAATGAATCAGGCCAGGGTCCACCCACATGACTGTTCAGGAGCATCAAGGGACAGGGCTGGAAGCTCACTGTACAGAATTAAAGACCATGTGTTCCCATGGGGCTGCTCAGGACTACACAGGGCTGTGGGTACATGCAGGACCTGAATAGATGAAAGCAATGCATTTTATGGCTTTGTTTTTAGATTTTTTATTGCTTTACTGATTTTCTTTCTTGAGAGGTATAGTTTAAGATTATTATTTTATTTTCTCAGCTTTGGTCTAGTGAAAATATACCCTAGATGTAATTTGGAGAGGTAAAGAGATGTAGTGGAGATAGAGTCTCATCCTTCTTTTTTTTCCTGCTCCTTTTGTATTCAGTTTTTATTATTTGGCTGAAATGAACAAACATTTATGACTGTAGCTAGTTACACTGGAGAGAGTGGAAGAACACTGCTATCCCATCTTGGCACCTGAAAGATGAAGATGGAAAAGTTATGAGGAGTGAATACCCACCTGCTGAGTGTATCAGACCCTGGATTTCAATATCAGTTACACTACCAGTCTTCGCATATACTTGACAAGTTATTTTGCTGCTATGTTTTATGCTAGTTTTAAGTGTTGATTCTTTAAATTATAGATTTTTGGTCATATTCTACACATAGATCTGTCAGCCTGGGTATGAACTGGTACTTCCACTCCTTGTTTTAAGGATAAAACCAATAACAGACCACTGTTAGACACACTTTTCATTATCTGTAACTTTGGCTAATTTGTTATGAAGGACAAACAGGAAAAGAAGGGAAGAATTACAGTCAGATAATTACCTCTCTTTTAATACGTTAAGAATAACAAAGGATGTAATAATGAGATTATACAGTTAGCCTCATAATTTTACATTTATTTTGAGAAGTAAAGGCTTAAGGAATACAAGAACTTCAGTTTTGAGGTGCATGCAATGATCTGTGATATGCACTAATGTTTTTGTTTAACAATTTTAATGAAACCCTGGTAAACTCGCTATCTAGCTACAATCTCAATTTAATTTTAAAAAAAAAAAAGGTTAATTTTTTCTTGTTGGGAAAAATGTCAAATAGAATGTGCTATTAAGATAAGAATGGGAAAGAGAAAAAAGGCTAATTTTCGCTTGGTTTTGTTTTGATTTGGTTTGGTTTGGTTTTAAAAGCCTAACCCAGCTTTGGGATGGGGTTTCTGTTTTTTCAAGCCTCTTCTCAGAATATCCCATTCTGTTATATGTCCCACAAATTAAACTGGCTTAGAATGGCCTTTGGATGTCAGTTAATATTTTCATGTCGTGGATAAAGAGGTTTAATTCATGGTTATTTGTGCTTAAGGAGCTTAAAAGAGAACTGACAGTAGAAATTTAATTCCTCTTCCACACCGTTCACAGATAACATTCAGTGTAAATCCTCTAAGAAAAGCTGTCCTAGTGACCACAAGGACGTCTTGATAGAGCTCAGTGGTAGCTCACCTGCATCCTGGTCTGCATCCTGAGTGGGGACAACTTAAGCCCAGCCTTACCTTACAAAACTGTGTAATATTATGCAGCATCTGTTGTTCACACCAGGCAACGCTTCAGACCTGCAAGTCAACACCATTTTGGAGTATAGAGCAAAGATTTAAGCCCACCAAATGCTGAAAGTGACAGAAAGCTTTTTCAAATTACTGAAAGCTTTCCTGGAGGCAAACAAACAAATAATAAATGTGATCCTGGCAGTTTCCCATCCATCTGGAGGTTTTATTTAATCCAGTAATCCAAGGCTCAAATTCCTGCAGGTACAGGTTCACCAGAAACCTGTAATTTAGGTTTTCAGAGTGACCAATGTTGAGTTAGCATTGCAGTTGTCATCTAAACGTAAGATACCTTGATTTCAGGCTTTGTAGTTGCCCCATGAAGTGTTTTACATCATTATCTGTTAGTTTATTTTACAGGAGGTGGTAACCTCAGCTTCTCATAGAAAACCTGACAGTAAGGTCAGCACTACAAATTTTAGTAAGCATCATTACTGACTGCTTTCCATGTCACAGTGTTGTAGGAGGCTTCAAGTGGGGAGGTTGTCACAAATGTGGTCGGGGTGTCATTGCTCATCTTTTTCATAAAGGATAAGGAAAATAGGTTTTTCAAGTATAATACAACATAAAAAGACAGATATGGAAAAGAAAATAGAAGGAAAAATTGGGAAGAAATCAAGAACTAGGCCGTGAATTCACAAGATCAGCAGGGGAATAGGTGTCCCCTGTAGCACCCAAGGGATTACACTGTCACACAGCCACACACACCTCTTAACTGCCCCACGCAGCTTCCAGGACTACAGATGACTACCTGAGAGCTAACTTGTGTGTTTTGTTCAACCTTGCAATCTGTACGGTACATCAACCATCTGTAAGGTTTCATCTCCACTTCCACCTCAGAAGAAAACGTTAGTGGGTTTGCTCATAATACGGTCATCTGACCATGTCTGCCATTCATCAGACCCACAGAAGCTGGTTTTCTACATCATTGCAGCAGAAGAGACTTAGGGAATCAACTGCAGCACACAGAAGTATCACACTGATGGACAAAGCAGAAGTACATTAGCAATTGACAAGAACATTTGGAAAAAATGCAAGAAATATTACCAGTATTCCTCTGTTTTGGGCAACTGAATTTATAAATAGATAATTGGACTACTTGAAGAAAAGCAATGAAAATTAACATTTAATTTGTTTATTGACAAAACTTACTTATCACATAGCTGGGAGAGCAGAAAAGGCAATTACCTGGGATCCAGATAAATTTGCAATGATGTAAAGTGGAAAGGCTGTGTGTGGTCCTGTTTCTAAATTCCACAGGAATTTCTTATTCCTAAAGCTCTGCTTCAGTAAGTGGTATCTTTACTGTGGTATACTTGTGAAGCTATTATGCTAAGAACACTAGTACAATCAGTATTTATTGCTCTAGGTTATCCTGAAACTATAATGCAAAGTAAAAGCTTAAGCAGAACTACTTATTAAGACTCTTATGAAAGTCTTGTTAAACAGCAGTGAGAGAATATGATTCTTTAAGGTCATTGTTAATGTGTCAGAGAGATGTTTGGTTTTTTCTTAATGGTTTAGTAATCTCTAATAGGGATTTGGAATCCCTTTCATTCTTTCCTTTTACATGATCCATCACATAGACATTAACTTTCAACCACACTATTTTTCCTCTTACTGGATGAGGTTTAATAGGTAAATATTGTTTTTTTCTATCATATAAACTTTGGTCAAAACCCCCAAAACCCACAGTAAATGTTGATAGAATCCTTCTTAAAAAGTAAAATCAAATTTTTGGTAAGGATATTAATAAATTGTATCTCAGCAGATACTATAATGAGTCCTATAGCCATTTTCTTAAATGAGTAGGATGGGGGGGAAAAGTGAAATAAATTAATTGAAGAAAAAGTTTTAAAAATCTAATGGATAACAACAAGCAATAAAACTGTAGATCAAAGAAAAGTCAGCTATGTGCATTGATGAAAAGGCTCAGTTTTATGATGCTCTGCTGAGGCAAATTGACTGAATACTGTGATGGGTGAAGTCTGCTATAACTAGATTTGCACAAATGTGAAAGTCTTACACACTGCACTCTTAAGTTTAAATCAGTATTGTGATTTCTGAGGTCTTGCGCTATGGAATTACTATTTTGTAAACTTCCTCAAGAGAATATTCCACTGGTCTGTTCTGATTTAAGCTCATTAATTCAAGGAGTTGTAACCTAAAGTAGAGCTTAAGTTAAAATCTTAAAAGAAGACTTAACCAACCTTTAAGGATTTGGTTTGAGCTATGAAACTCAAACAAACTCCAAGAACAAAATTAAGCCTGTGTGTGTTACCTTCAGGAATATCTTCATGTACATACTACATGTCAACTTGTGGCTACTCAGAAAGGTGTTTAAATACTAGCAGCCAACACTGGGTGTTGGCCAACACAGCCAAGAATACTTTTGAGCAGAAAGGACTTGAATAGATTTACTTTGCAATTAGTAGATACCACTTATTTCTGTTGTTCATTGCAAACTAGTCTGGATTCAGCTTCGCGAATAGGTTGCGTTTGCATTTGGGAAGGTTAGTAAGTGGACAGGAGGAGGGAACTGAACCTCACTCATAAAACCCACAGTGCTGCACAGCTTGAAATTTGAATAAGAGTGTTTGTTCTTCTTCCTGTGCTTTTACTGTTTTTCTGATAAGGGCTAATTCTACAAGAGATCAGTGTGTTCTGTGACCTGCATTTAGCCTTTTTCTTGTGAACTGGACTTCAAACACACTAAAGAGGGTAAAGTAAAACAGATGCGGATAAGGTGGTTATGAAGAAAACGGGTTTAGAGGCAAAAAAAATGGGATCTGATAGTTTCCTTTTATGGAAGTAAAGGGAAAAAAATATGACTAGATAGTGTGAGTAACTTAAATCTTTGACTGGAAGTACTTATCACTTGAGTTCTCCTACTTACTCCAGATTGGAAAAGAGATTATGTATGTTCTCATTGAAAGAATTTCCATGGATTTCCATAAACTTTTTTCCATCTGTGCTTCTGTGTTAACTTTTGTCTGCCTTGATCCCCTCAGAAGTCTGTTTTGAATGCCTCCTTTCCAGCACTGCGCTGTATTTTGTCTCCCTACTTTTGCTAAGTTCTTTTTTAAAAGAGCCTGATTCTTACAGTTTTAATTAATTTGACCAGCTACAATTCCTTTTGGGTTTTTGTTTGCTTGTTTGTTTGGTTTTGTTTATGGTATCTTTAGATATCTGCATGTTAGGTCACTTTGTATTAACAGACATGATTTTGAAAGACCATAAAGATAGTAGCTTCTGCTTCTTTATGCATACAATATTGCTTTTGTAATTAATGCAAAAATCACCTAACTCCAGGTCAAATGACTAAATACAGCACAAGCGCAAGATGCAAAGTAATCTAAAGTTAGCATAAGTGAGCATGACTTTCAATAAGGCTTGAGAAAATTCTCTATTGGATAGAATAAGTCATTTGTATAATACATGCATGGCAGGGTAACATAACTTACTTTAGGATTCCACTTTCAACATCGATTGAAGTTAGAGCACAGCAGGAAAACTGTGCTTTTCCAAGAATTCAGGAATGAATAGAGCTTTCTGCATTTTTCCCTACAGATGCAGTTTTAATTCCTGTGATCAAATAGCAAATTCAGGTTAAACATGGGGAGCTGTCAGATGGTTAACTGTGGTGCTTAAAGAAATATCATCTCTTTTTAATTTTTTTTCTCCCTACATAACATAGAATCATAGAATAGAATCATTTACATTGGAAAAGATCCTTAAGATCATATGAGGAGAGGCTGAGGGAGCTGGGCATGTTTAGCTTGGAGAAGAGGAGGCTGAGGGGAGACCTCATTGCCCTCTACAACTACCTGAAAGGAGGGTGGAGAGAGGTGGGTATTGGCCTCTTCTCCCAGGTGAATAATGACAGGACCAGAGGAAATGGTCTGAAGTTGCCGCAGGGGAGGTTTAGATTAGATATTAGGAAGAATTACTTTACTGAAAGAGTGGTCAGGCACTGGAACAGCCTGCCCAGGGAGGTGGTTGAATCACCATCCCTAGAGGTGTTTAAGAAATGTCTAGATTTGGCACTTCAGGGCATGGTCTGAAGGGCAGAGATTGTAGGTTGTTGGGTTTTTTATTTTTGGGGGTTTTTTTGGGTGTGTGTGTATGGTTGGACTCGATGATCTCAAAGGTCCTTTCCAACCATGAAGATTTTATGATTCTATGATTCTATGATCATCATATCCAACTGTTAAACTAACACTGCCAAGTCCACCACTAAACTATGTCCCTAAGCATCATATCTACAAATCTTTTAAACACCCCCAGGGATGGTCACTCAACCACTTCCCTGAGCAGCCTGGTCCAATGTTTGATAACCCTCTCAGTGAAGAAATTTTTCCTTATATCCAACCCAAAACTCCCCTGGTGCAACTTCAGTCTGTTTCCTCTTGTCCTATCACTTGTTACTTGGGAAAAGAGACCAGCACCCACCTCCTTTCAGGTAGTTGTAGAGAGTCATAAGGTCTCCCCTCTGCTTTCTCTTCTCCAGGCTAAACAACCACAGTCCTCTCAGCTGCTCCTCATAAGATTTGTGCTCTAGACCCTTCACCAGCTTCATTGCTCTTCTTCGGACATGCTCCAGTACCTCAACGTCTTTGTTGTTGTGAAGGGCCCAAAACTGAACACACTATTCAAGGTGCAGTCCCACTGGTGTTGAGTCAGTATAGGGGGACAATCACTACCCTAGTCCCACTTACCACAATTTTTCTGATACAGGCCAAATGCTATTGGCCTTCTTGGCCAGCTGGGCACTCTGCTGGCTCATATTCAGCTGGCTGTCAATCAACACCCCCAGGTCAACACTCCCACACAATTTGCTGTCATCTGCAAACTTACTGAGGGTGCACTCAATCCCCTCATCCAGATCATTGATAAAGATATTAAAGAAAACTGGCCCCCTATCATTAAGTTCTAACATGGTAGCAGAAAACAATTTAAATAACTCTTAACTAACTCATAGATGAAGAATCCAAAATCTGTATTTTTCCAGACTCTGTGCTGGACCACAGTGAAAAAGTTGAGGTCATCATCAATGGGACGTTTGACAGCACACTAAATCAGAATTGTTGCATATTTTCCCATAATAAGATTAAATACTGTTGGTTTAGAAATACAGATTCTGAACAGTAATGTTCATAGGTTTGACAATGACCTGGTGTTCAAAATGTTTAGTCTAAAATATTTACTCATCAATTTACATGGTACAGCTAGCTTTCCTCACTGGGGTTCAAATTCATATTCTAACTGGAGTATTTGATGGAGACAATAACATTTGAGCTGTCAAGTTAGTGTGTTTTTTTAAAATTTTTGTTAATTTCTTTTTTCTGGCCATGAGAAATGCTGTTGAAATAGGACCGTTTTCATGAGTAACATCTCAATAATACGAAGGGCGGACAATCTAATGCTGAATAATTTAAAATCAGAGTATGATGAGGAAATCCCCATAAGTGCCTAATTAAAAAATTATTTCAGTGTCTCATCCTCTTATTACATCTTCAGATTGCTTGGGGATAAAATAACATCTATCTTGTTATGGACACACTGCTTGTAGTATATGGACATATGGGTACTCTCATTACTAAACACAACCATATTATCACTAATTTGAACATGTTAAGGTGCTTAAAGGTCCATTAACCAGGGGCTAATTTTTCCCAAACTCTTCAAGTGACTGGTAATTACCATATTGTCTAGTAAAAAAGAAGGGGAGAAGGGAGGTGGATGGAGTGAAGAAATGCGTTAGCATTCTACTAAGCAACCATTTAGCATTTACATTCAAGTCTGAACATATTACATTTCCTGATGTTGAAGGTTCATTAATTCACGTCAGTGTGAAATACCAAGGCAGTTTGTGTGTCCGGACACTTTTTTAATTCCATGTCCCAAAAATAACCTTGAAAGGAAGTCATAGTCTGCAAATAATGACAACTTCTACTTAACGTAGAAAGCAGGTAATTAAACGCATTTCTTGAAAGGTTATAGTCACAACTGTGTGGGAACACTGTCATTGTTAAGTGCTGAAAAATAAGACCTAGAGTTAAATTCATCTACATTATATATAGCTCTCACCATTTTTTTTGCCTGCTTTCAGATACATATGTAGTTATTAATAAAAGGTACAGCCATAATTATGGGTTCTCCCCCAAAATGTAATTCAGCAGTCAGATTTTTGGCATGTTACATTTCACGTGTGTATTTAAAATGAGCAAAACCAATGTACATTAGGTGTAAACATTTACTGTAGAAGCTTTTCTTTCACTAAATTAATTGCTGTGAAAAGCTTCTGATTTTTCCACAGCTTTTAAAATCTCTAAAAAATAAGTAAACACTTTAAAAAAATATATACTTTGTCTTCCGTACTTGTACAGTAAAACTGAAATTCTTAGGGACATTTGTGTTGCCATTCTCTTCTATGAAGTTAACGGTTCAGAATGATGTCTTTCATTATATAATTGCTGTTCCTTAATTAAATTGGAAACCAAGTTTCTAAATAGGTGTTATGATGTGAGAAGGGACACTAGTAGGACAGTGAAGACTTTGTAGGTAAAAACTACGGTTTCTATGATGTATCTCAACACTGTCCATTTGCAAAATTTCAGGCTTCTGTAGTTGCCAAATTGCATATCTCAACTAAAAGCCTGTATTTAATGCAGAAGATTAATCAAACCTTCTTTCTAGTCAGATGTAATTTCATCCAACATGACTTTTTGTAACATATGCTGGGTTGACTGCCCTATGTAATTTTTTTCCCTTTCTTTTATATTTTAGGATTGCACCAAACAGTTTTATTTTATTATTATTCACTAACGCTGTGTGTTTTTACAAACTGAAAACCCAATATGTGATTAACCTAGAAAGCAATTCAGATGCAATTCCATGTGTTCAGAAGGATATCAGGAAAGAGATGAAGCTGCATATTAATTTGAATACTTTTTGACAGATGAAAGAGATGTAGAAATAATCAGGAAAGAAGTGTCTTCGCAGAACCCATGTTGAAACAATTCTGCATTGATTTCAGGATTTCTCTTATATTTCCCAGACTTTCATGGAAATAGATTTCATTTTTAATTTTATATTTGAGCATGGGTGTCATAAGAAGTAGGAATTTGGGATAAGACGTAGGATTTTCAGAGTGTGATAAGGCATCTTGTGCTTCTCCTCTTAGAGCTGATATCCGCCACCTGTTCTCTCTCAATTATTGTTGGGTTGTGTACCTGAGATGAAGGAGGAGCTGTTGTACTTTCCTTCCAAATGGCAGTCACGAATTATATCTCTCTCCTCCCTCCCTCTCCTCTCACGAATGAAGGCCTGAAGAGGCACAAAAAGGACCACCACATGGAAGTGTGTCTTTCTTGGTTTCTTTTCTAAAGCTGGTAAAGTTCTTGCATAGCTCATTTAACTACCCTCGATATGGGAAATGCCAAGAATCAAAATCCTTGCCCTGCCACATGGAATTATATATAACATCATGTTTTTTTAAAATCCCCTTGTTTTAGATAATTTGTTACGTAATGTTAGCCTTAATTTACAATAGGTTTTGCCTGTAGCTTCCATTCCCTACAGTCAAGAGAATAACCACCCCCATAAAAAAAAAAGACCCATGTGGGAAAGTAAACGGCAGGTGGGTTATTGCAGGAGACACAGCATCTCCTCTGCTTTATTAATAGAGATCTGCTGAGAGAGGACACTTGTTTGACAATTCTGAATAATAAATTATTGTTTTAATATTTATACCTCTTCCTCTTTCTCCATGTGTGTGATTTAATGACCCATTTAGCACGTTCCTAATTCCTTAGATATTAGAAATCTCTTTCATAAGTATGTCTTTGTTTGTACTTATTATTTAAACTTTAGAACACATGATGGCTTTGCTTATCTGATGTTACTGTGTGCAGATTAATGATATGTAAACCAGAGCAGTTACTTTTGAGAGGATAATAATAGATATTTGGGCTAAAACCAGCTGGTGAATAAGCACTAAGACCATAGGTTATTTAATAGAAATTGTTTAGACTCACAGAGGCATTAGTAATGACTATAGCTCCTGAACGATTATTCTTTTTTCAGTTTTGCTTGTGTAACACACACAGCCTTATGATTTGTGAACGTGTTGACTCCTCAGCAACATTTGCAGGAGTAAGTCTAGGTTGTGGCTGCCTATGGCGACCACTGAGACTGTTTGAGAGAATCTGTCATTGTAAACATCAGCCAGTAAATTACAGGATAAGCTGTCTAACAATCTTTTCTAGTGTGAAGCATGAACAAGACAATGACAAAAAAAACCTGAATGTGCCATAAACTCTGAATGGAGATGGAATCAGGCAGAATCAAACAGTAATTTAACTTGTAAGAGACTTCTGAATGTCCACGGTCCAATCGCTCACTCAACCCTGAGTCAGTTGAGATCTGGCTGCCCAGGGCCTTGTCCAATCAAACTTTTATTCCTAATATATTATCAGAATCTCCCTTGCTGTACCTTTTCTCTGTTGCATCTTGTTGTGCCACTGCATAACTCCTAGGATGTGTATAAATGCCTGATGAGATATATTCCAGCAGGGACTATTTGTGGATACATTGTGTTGCAACGCAGGAGTCAGGCCATGATGTGCATATTAATGTCATTCTGACCTAATGACATTCCATCTTTCTGAAATTATATCTACTACAGGTGGCATAATGCTCCTTGGACTTAGTGCCAGAATACAACAGAGGCACATTCTGGTTTGTGCTAGGTGCACACCTGTGCTTTATTTACAGTCAACAAGGCACAGTTCCAGAATAATGCAGATATTTGACAGCTTAACGGATGTCCTGCCTGTGCCAAGCTAGGAGTGGAGTGGCAGAATGCGATGCTGTGCCTGGAAGGTACTGTTTGCTTTCATTATTCTGGTTGGAAATTTATCTGCCAGTTACTCTAGGCAGAATCTCATATATGGAATTTCCTCCCAAGTCAGGCTGAAAAGCAACCTGATATACAATGTACTCCAAAATCACCTGTATGATTTTCTGTTTTGATTCAGTTCTTTTCCATCTTTTGATGTTTTATTGTTAAGAGGTTGGCTGCAGACTATTTTATTTGCTTTTTTCATTTGGGTATGGCAAGCGCAGGCAAACTTCGCGAAGAGCTCCTGGTACTTTGTGGTGTCAAGAAGTCTGTCATCTTAGAGGATTTAAGCTGCTGAAGCATGGGCTGGATGAGCAGACAGTGAGGTGGACTGAAAACTGGCTGAACGGCCAGACCCAAAGGATGGTGATGAGAGGAGCAAAGTCTAGTAGGAGGCCAGCAACTAGCAGTGTCCCCTAGGGGTCAGTACTGGGTCCAATGCAGTTTAACACCTTCACTAATGATTTGGACTATGGTGAAGAGTGTACCCTCAGCCAGTTTGCAGACGACACAAAACTGGGAGGAGTGGCTGATATACCAGAGGGTTGTATTGCCAACCAGAGCAACCTGGACAGGTTAGAGAAATGGGCTGACAGGAACATTGTGAGGTTCAAAAAGGGCCAGTACAAAGTCCTGCACCTGGGGAGGAACAAGCATGGGCAACAGTATATGCTGGGGGTTCTCCAGCTGCAAAGCAGCTTGGCAAAAAAAGACCTGTGGGTCCTGGTGGACACCAAGTTGAATGTGAGTCAGCAATGTACCCTTGCAGTAAAGACAGCTAATGGTATCCTGGGCTGCAACAGGATGGATGTTGCCAGCAGGTGGAAGGAGGTAATCCATCCCCTCAGCACCAGTGAGGCCACTGGAGTACTGAGTCCAGCTCTGGGCTCCTCAGTACAAGACAGACATGGATATACCGGAGAGAGTCTAACAAAGGCCATTACATTCACATGTTTGAGGCATTCATAAATGGCACTATAAAATAAATCCAGGAGACTGTTTCTCTTTAACGTTAATAGTAATTTTGTAGGCTTTGCACAATGTTCAGTTTTCTTTTTTGTTCCTCTAATAATCATTTTTGATATGTCTATGTCTTTGGTTGTCTGGAAGGGTGGAATTTTTTTATTTTTTATTTTTTAAAATATTTTAAATTCTTTTATTCTTATTGGAAATATAAGAGAAAATTTGGGAGATGAAGCTGGAGAATAAATTTCTTTTTTTCCTATTGGGGCAAGAAGGAGAGAAGGAGGTGGACAGTTAAAGGCTAATTTAGGACTTCGTTATTTACCATCCTTTTTGCACAGAGCCTCTAGCTTCTTCTGAAGAGCAGTGGATGTCTTGTTCTGGATGATAAGCTTTTAAGTTCCAAACCTTTCCAGTTTCTGTTTTTGTAAGAATTTGGATAAGCTTTTTTATACATACACAAAGATATATAGCAGAGAAGCTACTTCAGAATACAGCCTGTAGACACAGCTACCATGAAGAACCATATACTAGCTGAAAACTGCATCTGGTTCGTTACTGGTGAAAAAAATGTAAAAGCCATAGCTGCAGATAATAGTAGAGTGACACAGTAACAGAAGTAGGTTTTGTGTGTTGGTGTAGGAAAGGAAGCACACCAGACTGCAATTCAGTGCATGCAGAAGTACTTCACTTTTGCAATTTTCAAAAGATGTTGGGAAAATTTTGTGCAAAATTCTGTGCAAACTCCTTTCCTGCACAAAAGTAAAATGCTAAATTGTATTCCTTTCCTTTTTCTTTGTTCCCCAAAACTTATGATGAGAACAGAACTGAGATGGCAAGATTCACAGAAATCTTTGTTTCTTTGAAGCTTTTGTCAAGGAGCTTGTTGGAAACATTGTCTCTCTTCTGTTTCTGACCAAAATGCTGAAAATTTTCTAAGTATTCCTGTCACTTGGTTACTGGGTGTTTGGAAGAAATAATCTTGTTGCAGGGTAATGCTTTATGTGATTGGCCCCACTACAGGGGGGGGAAAAAAATTAGTCCTTTTAAAACTACTAGTTTTGTACTTTGGACACCATTTTGAACCCACTCCACCAGTTTCAGGTAATAACCTTGATCCTGGCCTACCTGTGCATCATCATCTGCTAATGCACAAATGCACAGGAGGCGTCTAAATTATATTAGCTGCGTTTTCAGTTGCTGTGAGCCTGTAAAGCCTATGACAGAAAGACCACTTGAATCAGAATGAGTAGAGGCGGTGTCACTTAGTGCATGGAGTCAGGATACCTTTTGCAGAAGGTAAGGATGATAGCTACAGAAGTCATTTCACAGTTTATGTTTGGAATGACAGGGTAATACTGCAGCAGTTTTCTAGTGGTGCACTTTGTAAGTAGTATATGTAAGGGTTTGTGGAAGAAGATTGTCTGCTCTGGCCAAGGACCTTTTTCAGTGCAACAAGGGATAATAAGAAAAGAGGGAAGCCAGAAACAAGAACGGAGACGAGAACAAATAAGAAACAGAAACAAGAACAAGGACACAAACCTGACAGACAAATGATGAAGGAGGCAGTGATAAGAACCAAGCCTGGTCAGTCACGTTCACTGATGACAGTGTGAGAGAGTCTGAGGATGTTTATTTGAATGAGGTTATCTGATAGGGAACACCAGCAATTGGGAAAATAAGAGCAAAAATAGGAAACCAGAAACAAAATAAGTGGAGGCACAGACCTGATGAAACAAACATGAAGAAAATGACCAGAAATAAACCTCGCCACTCATACTAGTTGGTGGTCTATCAAGAAAATACAGAAGGAGGAAGAGAGGACATTGAGATCTGTGCTTGTATTTTATGTGAGTCTTGCATCTGGGTGCTGCTTGAAGGCAAACTTCTCTGTGTCAGTCTGTGTGACTGGCCAAGTCACTGTCCTCTGTGTGTCCCTCTGGGCTGAATGTGCAGCTTTGAGACCGGTTGAACCTGCACCTGGGAAAGTGGCAGCCAAGTCCTGCAGCTCGGGCAGGGTGAGCCCCGGGCCAGAGTGGCCAGAGTGGCTACAGCCATGCTCCTAACATCCCTTAACATTACAGACATTAAACTACAGAAAATTGTTTCTAAACTAGTTCTGTCCTTTAACCTGATCCTTCTGGAATAAAAAGTAAAAGCTAAAGAAAATTTAAATCTACATGCTTTGTAAAAAAATACAAAACATACAATTTTTTCTCGCTTATTTTGGCTTATTAAGCTTTGTCTATATTTATGCTCAGTGAGCATGCTTATTTGCCCATTTAAATCAATGTAAGTATTTAATTGGTAAATTGCTGATGATGGTAGTAAGTTGCTTACACTTTGTAAAGTGGAAATGTCATCTTTTCTTATAGAATGGACATTTCTCGAAGTTTAGCAGGGATTTACGAGGTGAATCATGTGGTGAATGTGTCTTTGATGATGACACATCTGCATGCCTTGCCTTAGTAGTGAAAAAATATAAACATCAGAAATATTCAGGTGCTGTGTTCCCACTACTGTTTTGAATAATGTTAACTGTTGTAAGTTTTGCTTTTATGTTCTACTTGTGTTTATTTTTTAACCTTTCTGCTACTCCTTAAGATCTGATGCCTACCAAGCTATTTCTTCATGCTGGCAGTATTTTTTGTCTTGTTTTTATTACTGTTATGACTACCAGTTTTAGGCTCAGACCTGTATGTATTTACATACAAAGCACTGGTTTTCATTTTTCAAAGGACTTCATGTCATAACCAACCTGATTTAAAACAATTATCCTGTCAAGCAAACCATCTGTCTCTCAGGAAAAATAGTTCTTAAAAGTGGTTTTCTGTGTAAAAATAGATTCTTAAAAAAAAAAAAGAAAAAAAAAAGCATTATTCAATTTGCCTTAGTGTGAGAAGATTCAAGTTTGTGCTTTGGATAGGAAAGAAGTTTTGATCTAGATGTCTGGAGCCTAGTAATGACTGAAAAACTGTATTAAACAACCCCTTGCAAATCTGATGTGAAATGTAATGATGTAGCATTTTTTCTTTTTTTCTGATGGTTTTTGGGACATCAGATTTGTAAGACTTCAAATGTCTTTATATGTGTTTGTGTGTATGTACATATATATGTTTCATTGTGTTTAATTCTGTGTTTGTAACTGTATGTATGCTATGCCTCCCTTTCCCTTTCTCCTTCCCCTTCCCTTTCCTCTTCCCCATTCCCCTTTCCCCATTACCTGGTTCTGCCTTTCCTCTTCTTTGTCCCCCTTCCCTTCCCTTTCCCCTTCCCTCTCCTTTTCCCTGGACTGATTGCTGGAGCCTCTGAAATTCGTGACAAAATTTTCCCCTTTGTTATCTTAAGTTCATGATACTAATAATCAGCAGCATGTCTTTTTAATTATCAGAAAATTTATTTTAAAATAGTTGCATTTGTTCTAAAATTTCTTCTTAAGTATAACAAGTACTTTTTAGCAAAGAAAAATCTCAAGTGATGGAAAAATCTTATCACTGAAGTAGCTTTGTTATTGTTTTTGAAAGGAAGACAACTAAGGGAAGACAGCTCTTTGGAGAATATTCATTTATTCTAATGTGTTTCTCTAAGTAAAATACCCCCGTATATCCCTCAATATCTATTTGGTTTGCGACTGAGAGGAAGAAAGCAAACAGCAGTGCAACCTGCAAGCATTATTTAAATTGCTGACAAAAATATACGTGGTAATTGAACAAAAAAGAATTGTTTTACATTTTTCACATAAAATTGTTTATATTTTTGAGTGTGTCTACATATAGTTGTCATTGCCATCAATGACTGTAAAGTAATTAAAAGTTTTACCTAAAGTAGAGGTGTTTTAACTATTCTGCCATAAACTTCCCCTTCACAAGAAAGTTATACATAGGGAATACTGCAGAGCGCATATATATATTTATATATATAATACATATATATATATGCACATATACACACACATAAAAAAGTAAATACATATAATATATATTGGAAATCTGTCTGGGTTTATGTGTCTTATAAACTTCAACCAAGGAGTATGGGTTTTGTAATGAAATAAAAGTCAAAAAAGCCCCAAAACACCTCAGGAGAGGAAGCTGTTTTCTACAGGTGTTCTTGGACGATCTTATCATACCTAAGAAATGGTTATGATAGATAGCCACAGATTAGAGATTACAATGGAATTTCAAACTTTAAATCACACATGTGGGAAAGCAAATCCCGTGTCTGGAAGGGATGTGCCAGTTGACTTCAAATCTGGTCAGGCACATCACAGCTCCGGCTGTTGGCAGACCCTGATGTACCCATTATGGGGCTAAACCAGGTCTCCAGAGCTGTTGCCCCACCAAGCACCCACCATGGAGGCACTGGTGTATCACCAGGCAGGGTCGGGAGGCCAGGACATGACAGAGATGCTTAATCAGGCTCCTGTATGACAAGTTGTCACCAGATCAGGTCCATGGCAAGGCAGGGGCAAAATTCAAGCTGACATTACTATTTCATAGTAAAGTAGGGAGAAAGACAATAAGACTCGAAATAAAGAAAGCAAGAGGCAAAAATCAGGACAATAAGAAGTGAAGTTGACCCAGAAATGCCAAGAACTTATCAATCTTCAAAACTCCGTAGAAAATACAGATTTTGGAGGAGGATAGGAGATACCGATTCATTCCAAATGGTAGATACTAAGCATTTCTATGCTCATTAAAAAGAGCATATAGCAAAAAGTGGTACTGGATTTGAATACCACCTTTTTTAGAATTGGTTATTAGCTGGTGTATGTTGTTTGGAAGAGGCTTTTAAGCATATATAGTGTGAAAATTTGATATGAAAACAAACTATGTCATTAGAGCATCTCTTCTGTTAAAAAGCAAAAAAGTCTTCATGTTTGAAGCATTATTAGTATTGCTCTCACCATGGATTTCTTGAGACTAGCCTGCTAATTAAAATCACTTGCTGTCTATATACATGTGATTTCAGGCTGCTGAATACATCTTTTCCTGAGGTCCGTAAAATTACTTTTTTGGGAGGCTGCAGTAGATCCTACCAGCTTTCCCTGTAGTGCAAGTTCCCCTGGGATTAATTTTTTGAGCATGCATTGTTATTAATTTAACTAAGGTCAATTACCAAGACAGGGGGATGTTCTTCTGTCCTGGTTTGAGGTAAAACAGAACCAATTTTTTGATTTGTAATTCTACTTTTTTAGCTGGGCCTCTTCTAACTGACTAAACTCTGAAATTAACAGCACATTGTTCAGACACTGTTCACTCTCAGAGTGATAAGACCTGATTATACCAAGGAATGGTATGCACAGAGGCTCTTGCTTAGACTTATTGCTATAACAACCAAGGTCAGCTAACTTCGCTGTTTTGCCCCGTTAGAGGGTCAGAAGCGGAGAAGCGTAGAGGGGTCCCACCCGCAGGGAGGAGCAGATGGGACAGGTGACCCAAAACTGACCAACAGGGTATTCCATCCCGTATGCATCACGCTCAGTGTAAAAGCTGAAGGATCAAAGGGGCAAGGGGGCTCTGGCTCGCTTTTTCTTCAATGGCTGAGGAGGACCCTTTGATCCCAATCCGAGCATTCCTGACTCTAGTTACGGAATTCAGCTCCTGTCCGTCGCTGACTGCAGTCTGGGACTTTCCCTGTGTCTGCTGGTGATGCGATCGCCATCCTGGGAGCTGGATATGGCTTTGTATATATTGTATACATTTTTTTCTTTAATTTTTATTATTCTATTAGTATTTATTATTTTCTTATTTATTATTTTCATTAAATACTTTAGTTCTTTTTCTAAACTCGTAAATCTCCTTATCTCTTCCTCTCCTCTCTGAGGAGAGGGGGGGGGAAGGGCCATCTGTCGTTCTGCTTGGCCAATCCAGCCAAAATCATGACATCTTCTTTTTTTGGACATTTCATGCCTAAGCTGTGCACAGCTATGTGGAGTATCCTGATTAGTACTGTGCAGGCCTTTGCCTTAAGTGCTGATGACTATAGGTGGAGACAGAAGTAAACCAGAGTTAAGGGAATAGAATTAAAAGGATAATAAACTTTGTTGTACCTAATTAATTGCTTAACAGCTGCAGTTTTCTCTGTCACTTCCTCATTTAGGAATATTACAGGGAACTCCAGGGAATTTAGAAACTTGCTGTGTTCATAAAGCAAAAAGTAAATGTGACTTTGAGATCTATAAAGCAAAAATCTAAGTTTAAATTTTTATGACCTCATTCAAAAGTAAATGACTGGAAATTTAGTACCCCTCCAATTATCCATTCATTTGTAAAATAGAAGCTAACATGGAAGAAGAGCACAGGGTAAGCAGTGAGGGTGCTCAGGAATCACAATGCTGGCTCCAGCATTAAGTTTTATATGACTTTGGGTTAACTAATTGTCTGTTTTTTCCTGCGTAAAAGCATTATTATAACATTACAGGAGGGATGGTAGGGCTAATTAATACTTGTAACGTGCTTTGACTACTAAGTTCTGATATGTGATTTAGTATTATCACTAAAATGAATATATTTCCTTTTGGATACTTAGCCCTGTCACCATCAAGCTCTCCCTTGCAGTGAGAGAATTTTTCCTGGAGGGGAAAATTTGAAGAAGAATGTCAAAAGTTGACTTTTTATTTTTAAAATTGTTAAATTATTGGGGAAGATGCAGAATTAAAATAAAACTATAGCAAATTGAATAGTTATAGAAGACAATTAGATGAGAAGGTACACCAGAAAAGTCTGTTTGGCTGCCTAGTGGTTTGCTTTCAGTATCTTTGTCTAACTTTATGGGGAAAAAAAATAAATATTTTGAGAATTTAAAATTGTTTTGTGCTGAAGTAGAGTTTTTTTCTAGTGAAGACATACAAAAAAAGTTTGCCTAATTTAGAAAGGGTGAATTGTGTTTTTGTATGTCCAGACCAGAATTATTTATTTTTTTCATTTCCTTCTTTCCTTTTTTTTTTTCCTTGAGTATTTTTAAGGACAAATGTTTCAATTTTAAGAAAACTTGTGTTTGGCATGACTAAGCCTCTCACTGAGGAACACACGGAACTTTGCAGAATGTCACCTTTTGTAAAATGCTCTACATGCTGAAAAATGAATTTGATTTTCAGGTATAATTAGTAATAAGAAGGAGTATACCTGTGGGCTACAGATTCTGAACTGCCACAGCAAGGCTGGGAGTATATTTTTGCTGTAGGTATGTGGGATGGGATAAGATGGTGGAACTATAACTGAATTGACCTAAAGATGTTGCATTGACATTTATTTTAATCTTATTGTAGTTATTCTTACTTGAAAGTACCAGGCTTGATTTTGCTACAAGATTTCTTGGAGATACTTGTGCTGCAGTGAACTACAGCAATTTCATCAAGGGAAGGACAACTAACATGCACCTAATGCATATGCGCACGTCCACATAAACACGTTCAGCCAGTTCAGCACCATAATCCCACCACAGATAATGTCTGAAAGTACACCAAGGGAATCTGCAAATGCCGGTTTCACTCTGAGTTTGATAAAGAAAAGTATTTTCAAAACAGATTTGGGCAAGAAGTTTCTGTCACACAAAAAGAAACTTTATAAGGACTGGAAGAAAGGACAGCTAGAATGGGGGGCATGTAAGAAAGCTGTCGGAACAGCAAGAGACCTGGTGAGAAAAGCTAAAGCTCAGTTAGAAATAAATCTAGCCAAGGAGATCAAGGGAAACAGCAAAAATTTCTATATATACATTAATGGTAAGAAGGCAGCTAGGGAAGGTGTGGGCCCCCTCAGAAAGGAAATGGGGGAGCTGGTGACAGTGATATGGAGAAGGCCGAGGTTCTCAATGACTTCTTTTCCTCAGTCTTTCCTGGCAAAGGCTCCAGCCACACTCCTGGAGTCACAGAAGACAATGGCAGGCGTTGGAAAGAGCTGCCCATCATAAGTGAAGATCAGGTTCATGACCATCTGACGAACCTGAAAGTGAACAAGTCCATGGGACCTGATGGGATACACCCACAGGTACTGAAGGAAGTGGCGGATGAGGTTGCTAAACCCCTCTCTATTATATTCCAAAAGTCATGGCAGTCTGGTGAAGTCCCCCCTGACTGGAAAAGGGGAAACATAATCCCCATTTTCAAAAAGGGAAAGAAGGAGGAACCAGGGAACTATAGGCCAGTTATTCTCACCTCCGTGCATGGTAAGATTATGGAGCAGATCCTCCTGGAGGCACTACCGAGGCAGAAGAATAACAAAGAGGTGATTGGGTAAAATCAACATGGCTTCACCAAGGGCAAATCGTGCCTGACAAACCTGGTGGCCTTCTATGAGAAGGTCACAACATCAATATACAAGGGGAGAGCAACTAACATCATTTACCTGGACCTGAGCAAAAGCTTTGACACTGTCTCGCATGACATCCTGGTCTCCAAGCTGATAAAATATGGGTTTGATGGATGGACAATTCAGTGGATAAAGAACTGGCTTGACAGCTACACCCAAAGAGTGGCTGTCAATGGGTCCATCTCCAAGTGGAGGTCAGTGACGAGTGGAGTCCCTCAAGGATCAGTACTGAGACCAGTCTTGTTTGACGCCTTCATCAGCGACATGGACAGTGGCATAGAGTACACCCTCAGCAAGTTTGCCGATGACACCAAGCTGTGTGGGGCGGCTGACAGGCTGGAGGGAAGGGATGCCATCCAGAGGGACCCTGACAGGCCGGAGAGGTGGCCCCATGCCAACCTCATGAAGTTCAACAAGACCAAGTGCAGGGTCCTCCATCTGGGTCAGGGCAATCCCAAGCACCGATATAGGCTGGGCAGTGACAGGCTTGAGAGCAGCCCTGAAGAAAAGGACTTGGGGGTGCTGGTAGATGAGAGGCTCAACATGAGCCATCAGTGTGCACTATCAGCCCAGAAAGCCAATCGTATCCTGGGCTGCATCAGGAGAAGCGTGGCCAGCAGGTCGAGGGAGGTGATTCTGCCCCTCTACTCCACTCTCGTGAGACCCCACCTGGAGTACTGCATCCAATTCTGGAGCCCCTACTACAAGAAAGATATGGACGTCCTGGAACGTGACCAGAGAAGGGCCACGAGGATGATCAGAAGGCTGGAGCACCTCTCCTATGAGGACAGACTAAGACAGTTGGGGTTGTTCAGTCTGCCAAAAAGAAGGCTCTGAGGAGACCTTATAGTGGCCTACCAGCATCTTAAGGGGGCCTACAAGAAAGCTGGTGAGGGATGTTTTAGGATGTTGGGTAACGGTAGGAGTAGAGGGAATGGATGAAAAGTAGAGATGGGTCGATTCAGAACTGGATGTTAGGAAAAAGTTCTTCATCATGAGGGTGGTGAGGCACTGGAAAGGGTTACCCAGAGAGGTGGTGGAAGCCCCATCCCTGGAAGTTTTTAAGGCCAGGCTGGATGGGACTCTGAGCAACCTGATCTAGTGGGAGGTGTCCCTGCCCATGGCAGGGGGGTTGGAACTACACGATCTTTAAGGTCCCTTCCAACCCTAACAATTCTATGATTCTATGATTCTGAGAAGGAAGTCAGGGAAGAGAAGTGGAAGATCATACATGAGAGGTGAGGAGTGAGGGAAAAATGACAGAAGAGGAGGGTAGGTGTCAAGTCCTAAGCAGTAAGTGAAGGTAACTCTGCTTACTTAATTTCTTTCTTCCTAATCAACTCTGTTGGAAACCTGAATCCAAAGCAAGGCTTTGCTGAAAGGAAGAGAGTGGGTATCAACTATGTAAAGGAAAATTTATATTTACTAGAAGTCAGAAGTATAAGGATTAAAAGGGTTGTGTAGCTGGTGTCATTGTGTAGGACTTTCTTTACATTTGCTAAAATTCTTTGTGTTACAAGTAACTGACACTAAAAAGTATTCAGTGCCACTGAGATTCCACAGATGATTCTATGAAATGACAATTCCCCATTCCCTGTGTAATTCAGAGATTTCACCCAAAAAATATTTTGCTTTACAAATGAGCTACAATATATAAGGAATATGGACATTAATGTGAGGTGTTACATATATTTCTATTATTTCAGTAGCTAGGTGTTGTGTCTGTGAACTGAGTGTGCATCTGTCTGATAATTACAGTTTAAGGTACTGCTGCTGTTTACAGGCATCTAGTAGATATTTACAGGAATGTTATTAAAGCAGCATCAAAAGTAAGAAACAGCTATAAAGCTACTTCTTTCTTAAAAGTCTGAATCACTGTTACTTTATTGCTCAGCAAGTCACTTGATTAATAGATTCATACAGCTTTGCTTAAAGAATTTAATAGGTTTTTCAAATGTAATTTCATATTTAATCTGGTTTTACTAGTGATATGTTCTGGTTGATAACACAAAAATAATATTTTACTCTGTTGCTGGATGAAATGACAGCAACCACATAATCAGCAACTCAACAGAGCTCTAGACCTTGGGCTTAGCAACCTGTGATAATGTTGTTTAATTATGTTTTACAACACACTGGTTAGCAAACAGCACACACCAAGGCTTCTTAACCTGGAAATCTCCTCGATCTTATGTTGTGAAGCTGTATTGGCAATCTTAAAGGACCTGCGAGAGGGAAAACCAGCATTTTTCATTGAGAGCTGGGTGAATGCTTAGCATAGGAAGAATATTCTGTGGAGAAGAACACGGGGTGTTTGAAAGGCAAAAAGCTGAAATACATGTTATATTTTTAGAAAGCATTTACAAGATCTAAGTAAGAATAAGAGAAGAAAGATAATATTGACTATTTGATGGTTTTGACTGTCCAACCTGAAAATAGGATTGTTTTGTTTGTTTCTCTCCAGTAAGTGAAAATTGATGCTACTTCTGGGTGTACACACATTGACTTAGTAGGGAATTCTCTTTTTAATCTCCATCAGATGTGCTTTCCAGACTCTTAACTGATCTTTTAAATTGCTTTATAATTTTTTCTTCATATTAAAGCAAATCTCAATTTGATGGATAGCACCTAACCTCATAATTTACTTCCAAATTCAGGTTAAAAAATAAAGGTTTATTAATTATCTGCATAATATTATTGATGATCCACTGTAGCTGCTTTTGTTACAGTATTTCTGTAACAGTGCCTACCACTCGATGATACTCCCAGTTCTCTGGTAACAATAGCTGGGGATGGTGGCACATCTATAGTCACCCATTCAGTTCAACTTGAAGTCCCAGTCCTACTAGTGAGGAGCAGCTCTCATTTCTGTTACCATTCCACTCGGTACTAACAAATTTCGCCAACCTACCTTTTACACCAAAATAGGAAAAGGGACTTGCAGAAATTTCTACAGGTAGAAATTTGCTACCATTTCTATTAGAAGAAAATATCCTGTGCCTGCAGGAAATTCTTTATTGGCTATTTCTAGGCTACTTAAACTACAGATGCGTCCCTCAACGCCCAAATACAGTAGTTATATACTAAGTATGTTGGTAATTTCCAGAAAAAGGAACTTGAAGTTGCAAGTTTTCAAGTTATCAAAAATTTCTGGAGCTTATTTGGACCATTTTAGATATCTCAGTGAATTTTTGTGAAATGGGGACACCAGAGAGAGACCCTAACAGCCAGATATCCCACATATATGAATGAGGGGTAGGCAGATTACGTTTTTCAATATCCCATTTTAAACAGTCAAAGGCTGTGGAAAACTTTTTTTCATCTAGTAACATTACAGCAGGAGTTCTCCTCAGCTGGTCACATATGGTGACTTCCACTTCTTTTTATAGCTGCTGTTTTTCCACATGAACTAGCAGTTTGGTTTGGAGCTCAGCTGTAATCTCCATCTCTTGTCTGTGTTCTGTGAGGTGGGGACCTCTGCCAGAATGCCAGCAGTACCCAGCCCAACATGTCAGAGCTCCTGTGTATCTGGCTGAAAGAGGCATTAATTTTTTCTTAACAAATTATTTGGCAACAAGAAGTGTAAACTGTGACTGTTGAGGTATAAAAGAGTACATTCCTCTATACTGCTGAGAATATTGTTTTTCAAAGGGCGGGATAATGGTCACCACATCTGAAAATCAGAATTCCTGTTGCTGCCAGTTCTTCTTTTTCGTCCTGGGCACTAAAACTACTGATGAGGCAAGTCAGATTTCTTGGCTGTTAAGCTGTTTGGAGAATCTCTTCTTTTTAATCTAGTGCTGTTTGTCCTACTTCCAAACACACCAGACTGTTTTCTGGAAACTTTTTTTCAATAAATTCTAGAAGTCTGCTGTGAATTATAATTATTTATGTAAGGGTTCATGAAAGTAATTTTGCAATGCTAAGTAACTATATATGAAGACGTCTAATCTCAGTGATGACTACGAACTACATCAAACTGGTTTTTGATAGCAAAGTATCGAAGTATCAATTCAGAATTTTCACCAGTGTACAGAACTGAAGGTCAAATACATTTGACAATGAAGAGAGATTACCTTGTAGCAACTGCGCTTCAAAACACCCATGCACATGCAATGAAAAATCCATGTTAAGTCAGCGTTTTAGCAAAGAAAATATGTTATGTTTTTGTTGTATAATTATTGTGTAATATGTTTTGAGAGACCAGATTCAACACTTCATTAGTCCAATTTTGTCCCATTCAAGCGCTATTGACATTATTAGAATTAAACTGGTGTCCACTTGGAATAATGTAAAAGTAAATCAGATGTTCTATTTTATTTTTTCCTCTTTTACATGTATTTAAATTCCTTTTAAGTTAATGTCAAAAGCCTGCTGGGAGCAGAAGCATATTAGAGACTTGACTTCTTTCACTGAAACTGTCAGCTTCAGCACAAAGATAATCTGGAGAGAGAATGCAATGCTTAAGAACTATTCCTCAGTTTTTTCCTCTTCTCCTGCAATTTTTTTTCCATTGTATAGCATATCTATTTGAATTTGAGTACAAAAATACACAAAACCTCATACTAAAAGGTAAGCTTTTTAAGGAAGAGATTTTGGTATAATATCTAGCATTATGGGTAGAATTTTGACTTTCCATTTCTTGAAAACACTTTGTACTCTGCCTCCAATATGTTCTTTATATATTCCCACAGCTATTTGTTGTCTGTGTTTCATCAGCAATTTACTCTTTGCTAGGTTTTATACTCTAGTTTCTATGGAAAGTTTGGACCCGTTCAGAGGAAATTGCAATATGTGGTGGCCAATTCTCGAGCAGACTGCTTTAGCACAGGAAGTGGGGAAGCTTGGCTATAAATGTGAAGAAAAGGCAGTTGGAATTCTCTGGCATGAGAGAGAATATTATAAAAATAAAAACAATTATTTTGAAAATTTTTAAAGATTAAAGGCTCTTTTTGCTATGTATGAAGGAGGTATACCTTGCAGAACTGTAACTGAAATCATTGGGTTTTTGGTCTTGCAGCTTTTTAAGGGGTGATATACATTTAGTATAAACATGCACCGTGGAAATGATTTAACCCAAAGATTTAGAATACGGTTTTAATATTCTAGGTAAATCCATAATTTATTCACTGCTTTGGTCTGTAAAAATAAAACTGTTTGCAAGAATAGATAATGTGCTGAGAATTCAGTGGATAAAAATCAAGACATGCTTAAAAGAATGTTGAACTCAAAAGTGGCATTAAGATCTAGTTTAGAGAGAAAAACTTGAAAGCTTCTGAGTGGAAAAACCTTAACCTGGGAAAGGTTAAGAATGTAGCTAAAAAGGGACTCTAGCAGTAGGACCAAGACCTGGTCTTTTCCATTAAGATGGTTTGGTCTTTTGCAAAGTTAGAAGGCAGATGCTGCAATTGAATGAGACTTCACAACCTGCTGAAGTTCAAGACCGTTTTTTATTCCCTAGGGCAGTCCTTATTACAAGGTAAGACACAATTACAAGGTAATTCTTTTTTATGCACACATTTTCAGGAAGTGAAACCTCTGCTAGAAGAACATAAGCCAGCAGAGGACGTCATAAAAGACTGTCATGGTCATTAGGTGCTCCATTTGTTCAGTGCACCAGTGGTTGGGAATGGACAGGTAAGACAAAGAATTGAGGCTTATTATTCCTAGTCAGCGTCTGAAAAATGGATCAGGCCCATCTCTTCCTTCTGTCTCTCCTTCACTGTGCATGTTCCCTGCCATGCCACAGGATTAATTTTGTATAAATGGACAGTGTCCTGTAGAGGTCTCTAGTGATCACACCTGCTGTTAACTACAGGAAGTGATCAGCGTAACCCACCCGAGAAAAGGTGACAGGAAGGGGGTAGGAGGGACTGAGGAGGAATATTAATGACGGTATGAAGGAATGAGTTTTTGACAGTTCAACTGCATTGTACATATATGCAAATTGATATCATACTTGCAATGAGGGGAGAAGATAAAAATCTAAAGCCATACTGAAGAGAGCAGGATGAAGGCCTAGGGGACATGTAAGAGTTGGCAGGGTGGTGCTATATGTATCTGAGCCAGCATTAGCCCAGGGTACAGAGACAGGGGCCCTAAGACCAAGGTTAGCGAATAGAGAAGGCAATTTCTTGTGGAGTCAGTGAACGCCATCCCTCTGTTGTGAGAGTAGGGATGTGGCTCTTTAATGAACAGCAAATCAGGCTGTTAGCTGCAAATGAAAGACAAGGATTTCACCAACCAGCTCTGAAGCAGAGCCGCTCTCACTGAACACGCATTCTGCAGACTTTAAAATGAACCTGCCAAAAGTGTCCTGGGAATAAAGGAAGGAGGCAATGGATTGACCCAGGACGAGGAGAAAGCCAAAACCCTCCCAAGCAAACCATAATGGTGGCAGCACTTAGAAAATTCTCTTGTAGAAAACATGCTGTCAAACCCCTTCCTGAAATAGGGATGAGCTACAGAATGGAAGATTCTTGTAATATAAAAAAGGCCGTAATTCTGACAGTGTCTCTGCCTGTGCCTTTGAGATGAACAGCCTGTTTTCAGAGTAACTGTGAAAGATTCATGCGAACATTAGAACACTTTCTGATTGCATCACAAGCAAGAGAAAAGCAGCCGCAAAGTAGAAGAATCAGAACTGAATAATGGAGTTCATTAAGTGAGAAATGGAGGAGAAATGAAGGGGACTATGGTGATAAAGTAGAATAAAAGGCCAAATAATACTAAAAATAGTGATAAACTTGCACTCATAATGTAAGGCATAGGATTAAATGATAACGGCTTAGCAATGAGTTTGGAGTAAAAAAAATATTATACACTAAGGACTTTCATTTAAAGCTAAGCCCCTGGATGTATGTTTATAGATGTATTGCCCTATTTATCTGAAGTCTGATTCAGCTGCTTTTGGTTTGCACTAAAACCTTGATTCAGGTAGAAACCTGCTTAAATATTTTTTTCTTCTGCAGCCTCATTGTAGGGGAGGGGGATCTTTTTCCTTGTTTCTGTGACTCAGTTTACAGCCTTTCCTTTCTGTGTTTATTGTACCTGCCTTTCCTCTGACTCACACAGTAGGGCTGCCATTTTTTCACCAGGAAACCATGATGTTTCTAACGTTGTTTCTCACAGAAGAAATAAAAACAACTTGCTGGAGTTACTTGTCTGGGTAGGAGTCTGGGTAGGACACCTGGATTATAAGAAGTAGGAAAAGAAACTATCACTCACAAAAACCTTACACTTCTGTGGGGTAGAAATTTGAAAATGTTCAGTTGTGATTTTATTCTTAAACAAGGAAGTGGCAACAGGAACCATCCCTCAGAAAATTTCAGTTTGGCTTCAGGCTGCTTGCTCAGTCTAATTCTTTAAAAAGCTGGAGGTGAAATTTTGTTCATTTTGCTTTCCGAATACCTGTTGCTCAAACAGGTATTTGGCTGACATGTAACATGTTAGCAAGCTCTGTCAAACTTGGACATTTGGGGTGCATGGACTCGTCAGGTATCAGATGAGGCTTTTTGGGAGACAGTATCTCTTCAGTGATCCTCCACACTTACCATTTTTAGCATTATAGCTTCCCTATTAGCTCCTTAGTTATATATTACATCAGCATATTAAACATGATTGAACCTTTTATTCTCGAAACAAAAGTATGTTCATAATAATTACAATATAAAAGTGCTTCTAGATATTCCTTCCAAATGGGGTATTTCTTCATTAATGTTTGCTATATGAAATGAAGCCTGAAATATACTGTCATGGCAACAGTTTTAAACTGAAAAAGGTAAATTTAGATTGGACATAAGGGGGAAATTTTTTACAATTTTTTTACAAATTTTTTACAATTTTTTACACTGGAACAGGTATCATTGGACATATTCCATGTCAGGTTTGACTGGGCTTTGAGTAACCTGATCTAGCAAAAGACTCCCTGTCCATGGCAGGGGGTTTGAACTAGGTGATCTTTGAAGGTCCCTTTCAAATGAACCCATTCCACGGTTCTGTGAAAAAGCAGACATCTTCATACTGTTTTAACATTTTCTAAACTTAAATTGGAGAAAGGAAGACACCTTCCTGCAATACATTTTTTTTTGTATTGTATTTGTTACATTTTTTATTAAAAATTTAATTCTGCTCCTTTCTCAGGTTGAGGTTTTTTGCACACTGTTACAGTTTTTTGTTGGAGTTATTCCATTCTTGGTCTCTGACATTTTGTGTTGCAAAATTCAAAGAAACTTCTAAGAGCTGATAGACATTTTGAAGACTGAAAATTGCCAAGATGAAGTCGGTGAAGAGTAACCGTGTAACTACTAACTCAAATAATTTGTTGTTTTATCCCTTTTCAGATAAAGACTCTGGCTGTAATCAGGACATTATTGATGCAGCTTGCCATTGAATCCTACACAACTAGAACTTCATAAATTTTAGTTAAAGTAATAAGTCTCAGGTTGTCCACAGATATAAGCTGCTCACTTCAGAGATCAAAAAGAAAATCGTGGATCTGAATTTCCTACTGACACTCACGACTATTTTAAATAAAGCTGTGCGTACCAGTGCTCTTGAATTTGAACTCAAAATCATTACTCTGTAAAATGTTTTAAGAATTTATGAATGAGCTAAGTGTTGTTGTAAACCCTTTTTTGTCTGTGACCATTAAGATATATTAAGCTTTCTTCAGAACTTATATGAAAAAAATCCCATTTTTATTTATTAACTCTATTTATTCTGTTGGTAAATAAAGGAGAAAAAAATAAAGGTTCTTTTATTTTACAGTCATCTTGGTTTTTTTTTTTTTTTTTTTGCTGAAATACATTCAGATTTTTAAATAAAACAACATTGATTTTTGAAGGCTGCACATACACTTTTTAGGCTCCTAGTTCAATAAACAAATCAAAACTTAACATTCTGAAATTTTATGGCTTTAATCATCAGAGGCATAAGAACTGTGGATTTTTTATTTATTTATTTTTACTAAACCCTATTATACCAATACTGGTAATAAGGATCTGTTCGCTTTTAAAGAGGTCTACAAAGTTCCTTTAAACATAGAGATAATTCTAAGCCACTTGTCTGATTAGTGTCTAGTCTAGGTGCTCATTTGCTGGTATTGCTTTCCCCTTTCTCTTTTTTTTTTTTTCCCTCACTTTTTCTTTCTAGCCTTGTCTTCCTTTTCTCTTTTCTAGACATGAGCTTTCTTAAAATATTAGTAAGCGAAAATTCTGGTCATAGCAGGCATTCATGTGTTTTCCCTTTTAATAGTGATAAATAGCCATGCATATGGAGAAAAAATGATTATTTTCCACCAAGCTGGTATCATAAAAAAGGCTAACAACTCTCTTAAATAAACGATAGGCAATGGTGACACATCTCACAGAATATAATTAAAATCAGTATCCGCATTTATAGAATTTCTCTCTCTCATATATTACCTTCCAAACAGGTCAGTTGGACTCTGACTCCTTTCTTTAATTTTGTATATCACATAAACTGTGATTTTATCCAGACAGGGACAACAGTTCATTCATCTCCACTCTTTGGTTTACCTACATCAGCACAACACAGAAAACAGAGACAACGGGGTTTGAAAGCACTTCCAGGAACGTTTCAATTCCTATCTGTACCTTTAGGAGTTCTGAATTAGTCATAAACTATCAGGAAAATTATTTAGCCATCAGAAGGAATATGTTTTAAAGGAAGACAATAACTCTGTTTAGATGGACAAATCATTAAGTGACTGAGTTGTGTCTAGATTTAAGATCAACAAAAATCCAAACCAAAACACAAACAACAACTAAAAAAGTGTCATTCTAACATTCTAAGTCTCACATAATCCCATCCGGATGTCAGGCTATATTCTAATGTTAATGATTCATTTTCCAATCTATTTCAGCTGATTATCCTCACAAATATTTTTGAAAAGCAGAAAAAAAAATCAAATACACTATTTCTTTTCTTTTTTTTAAAAGCTCAGAAATACTTAGAAGATTAGAAAGATTCAGTATATGCAAGCATATGGATTAAGCAGGAAAACTGCTATTTGTACATGCTTTTGTTTATTGCCTGAGAGCAGCTACAATGAAGCTACTATATGCTCTCTGTCCTGTTCATGTTTCTCAAGTATGAGACATTTCCTCTTAAGATTCAAATGTTGGTTCATGTAGTCCATCATCATCTTACAGGGTTCCAGATTCTGGTTTTAAGAATTTGTGCAGTATTTCTGAAAAACCCAAACCAGATTTAAGTCCAAATTTTCAGAATGCTGTTGAAATCTGATCAAGTTGGTTGAAGCATTTTGAGCAGTTTCGGAGTGAACAAAACTTCATGTGTAGATATAGCAGGATCTGCAATGAAATAAATGCAAAAGCTGTAATCATACAGTATTAAAGTTGTACTAGAAAATAATACATAAATAAAGTTCTAATTATCATTATTAGTATTACACTTTTAAATGTTACCAGTTCTAATCACTTTTAATTCTGGACTTTTTTCTGGGAGATACCTAGCTGTTGCATGTATTAGACATCCAGCATGTCAGTTCTTTTATGTTGCATACCAGTTAGCTATGGAAAAGTCACCTTACTTTGACACATCAAACTTTAATAGGTAAGACGTTTCCTTGCTTTTTTTCCCCAGCTTTAGTGGTTCATGGATTTCAGTCTCTGAAACACTGAATGCAGCATTTAAACAACTATGCTCTATTAGGTTCCCTTAAGCCTTTTATTTCTCTGATAATTATTATAAATAATTGTTTCCAGAATAATTTCCCTCACATGGCTTCATAAAAGCAGCTATAAATTTTTGTAATATATAACTAGTGCTACTTAAAATGAATTTTCTTTTTTCTTTTCTTTTTTCTTTTTTCTTTTTTCTTTTTTCTTTTTTCTTTTTTCTTTTCTTTTCTTTTCTTTTCTTTTCTTTTCTCTTTTCTTTTCTTTTTTCTTTTCTTTTCTTTTTTCTTTTCTCTTCTTTTCTCTTCTCTTCTTTTTTCTTCTTTTTTCTTCTTTTCTTTTCTCTTCTTTTCTCTTCTTTTCTTTTCTTTTTTTCTTTTCTTTCCTTTTTTCTTTTTTTCCCCCCAGAAGTAGGCTAAGGAATCAGAAAGAACTCACAACATCAAATGACCATCCCTGCATTGGCGAAGACAACAAAAAACATGCTAACATTGGAATCAAGAAACACTATTTATCTACCACTCAGTAGATATGCAACTTGGAATTGATTCTACCTGTCAATGGGGATTTTCCTACAGCAAATGTCTTTGATCCTTCAGTGTCCAGTAACTAAAATCAACTCAGCAGTGAAGTTTAAAGGGGTCCCTTCGCCATGAAGATTCCTAATTTCATTTATGCTTCAGGATCTTAATCGGGAGACAGCTGCCCTTCTGCCACTTTTTGTTTCAGTGGATCAACAGGATCAAAACTTACCAGCTCAGAGGGAGAGGAAGAAATACAGTGTGTTGGGTTCATCTCACTTAATAACAAGTTGTCTATATGTAGTTACCTTTGGCACCTGTTCAGCCAACAGACAGCTACTTTCCAGAGTGTGGTTCCATTTTTTGAAACTTCAACAAGAAAATTTTTAGAAACTTTGACTTTTTAATTATTCTGTATTTAGCTTACTATAAGCCAAACATACAAACAAACAGAAAGAAATGAATATGTACCTTATTTTATGTTAGGACACAAACACAACAGTGTCCTACACCAGCAGGCCCAATGATTGTTTGAAGGCAAATAAGAGACATCAAAGTGCAGGACACTATAAGCCAGATTTGACATATTTCATTTTTTTTAATCAGAGATGTTGAGTCTGAGACTCATTGCTAATTCTATTGCCCCTGTTCAGTCCACCAGCATCATCCAGTGTTCCTCCCTCTCCATCTGCACATGTACAGTGGTCACCTAATTTTCAGCCTTTGCCTCAATTACTGTAGTGTCCCAGATGCTGTTGAATATAAAAGGCAACAGAGAAGATAAAACTGGAATTTGAAGTACATGTTGCTTTGTTGTGAGATTTTTTTCTCTCTAATACAATGCAATTTTTAGGGTGTTAGTATAATCTAATTGAAAACTTCTACACTTCAGTTCTTCACAAAATATAAACTGTTGAAAGTCAGTCCAGGCATCATCAAAATCCCTGAATAAGTAAAAGAAAAGAGGAGAAATATGATTTTTTTAACCTTATTAGCCTTTAAATGGAAACTAGAATCCAGTGACTGGAATGTAGTCACTCAACAGCAGTAATTACAAACTGCTATTTAGTATAAAAAGTTTCCAGATGAAAGAAGAACAACTAGTATATGAGAGAATTTGACTTGGTTTACGTGTCTTTGAGGAAGACTGTCAAAGAAAAGTGTCAACAGCAAAAACAGAGGAAGAAATTAATTTCATTTGTGCAAAGTCAGAGCGCAAAACCAATTAAACTTGCTTCGTGCTTGAGTAATCTATGGTAAAGAGAAAAACACTGCTAGTTTCAGAGATCCTTATGAAAAGCAAGGGTCTGGTTAATATTAGAGGTGCATGTTTCCGTACCATAAGCACCATTCACTACGCATGATATTTTATGCAATGATAATTCAAATTCTACTATTTTTCTTTTATATTCGTGAGTAGTCATTATACTGTCCTTAGTGTTACAAGTTTCTGAAGTTAATAAATTGTTCTGTATATTTTCTTCAATTTAAATATGAATATTGCACAGCCAAACCTTCAAATTTGCAAGATATACCAAAAATAGCCGATCAAAACCTGCCAGCCACTCAAGACTATTGCTGCTGTGCCATTTTTAAAATAATTTGTTGTTGGATATATAAATATCTTTACCTAATGTGTATGATTTGTATATCTTTAATACTACTTTAAGCTGATTGGATTACTTTTTTTTTATTTTTAAACTAATTCATAAAATGCACATTTCAAATTAAAAAGTATCTGAGGTTACCATAATAAAATTTTTAGCTCAAGTGACAAATATTGTAAAAGAATTAAGTTGCAAATGACCACACAAAAATAAATAGTTGATTAAGGCTATCACTGCTTGTACATCATTATAGACACTTTGGATTTTATATCATACATTATTAAGAGACGATTTGCTGACAGTATCCATGGACTGTCATGGGAGGAGGGGGGCGGGGAATAGCAACTATTAAATTACTCTCTCATCCAACAGTGAAAGACATAATAAAATCTAATCATACAAAGAACACCAGGAATCGAAATGAGAAAAATCTGTTCTGATATTATCTATGAGGGTAATTGGAACAAATTGCCCAAGCTGGGTGTAGTTGTCCTTTTTTTTCATTGCCACATCAAAAGCAGAAGTCGTTTAGGAAATACTCTTTCGATGCCCTTGAGTTTGTTTGATTGCAGTCTATAAAATTTGGATTACATTTTTACTAAATTGAGGACAGTTTTCCTTGAGAACCTTGATTCATTCAGTGCATGGATGGACTGTGGTATCTGAGTCTATACCTTCTTAATACTTTTGTCCTCACAGTTCAATGAGTGGTATTTTCTTCATACCATTCAAGTCATGAAAAAAGAACAGTTCCTTTTTTACAAGGTTTTTGAGAAGAGTTTAATCTCAATATACTATTTTATATAAGTAAATTGCTTTCTAGGATAAATAGACTTCTGTTTTGCAAAAAGACAGGATAATTATCCTCTCTATTTTACATGTTTGGCAACAATGTGCAGAGATCAAGGACAAAATTGTCAAAAACGTAAACTACTTTTTTGTGCCCATTCCAAGAAATCTAGGGCACAATGTTAGCATCATGAAAACTTTTTATTTTTTCAGTACAAAGTTACAAAAAAATTTATTGACTGTTGACAAGGAACACTTTTGCAAGTTCAGGTACAAATCTTCAAATATAATAAATAACATCCAAACCCTTTATGGAATGCTACAGAAAACAACTCCAAATGGGGCAAAAACCGGTCACAGTTTCCACATGTTCTTCCAAGTCCCAGTTTCACATTATAAGATTTTGTCTGATATACTTTTCACTGATAAAGTCAATGTGTTCCTTACAGTTGATATCTCTATAAATTATAAAACAGACATTGTTCAAATGCTGCACAATAGAAATTGCTGTTCACTTTAAATTCTCCTTAAAAGTCTGTCTAACACATTCTAATATTTAGTTTCTGTATTTTTTAAACTGTCCTAATGAAAAGCCTCATGTAGGGGACACAAAAAGGGTCTAGCTATTGCTCGTTTGATTTTGCCTGGGAAGGCATACATCACAATCTTCAACAACAGAGGCCAGCAAAACACTTACAGCTTTGCAGACATTTTTCATGTTTAGTTTTTATTACAGACATTTTGGATTTTGTCAGTACATCATAGTGTCTTTTACCACTTCACCCATATAATACATGAGAAATGATATGTTTTACTTTGGATTCTTGTCTCTGATACATTTTTTTTTCATCTGTTTATTCATTTTTGCTGTCACTAACAACTGACTTAATCCTTATGTAAACAAAATGTTCCATGTAATACGAATGTTAAGCTGCTTTGTCTATGTCTTATTTTATTTTTCTATTTTATTCATTATTAGTCATGCCTCTTGTGGTTGTCTTTTCAGACTTACCTGCTTTACTGCTATATTTCCTTTTCCAGCTCTGTGGAACTTTATTACATTGGTTCTTAATTCATTTCAATGATTTCCATGAAACTTTGAGGCTCTGCTGCTTATGTGATAGAAAACTGGCACACATTTCTTAGTGTCTTTTGCTGTCCACATAGGTTTCTCTATGGTCAGTTTCACATACACATATATATTCATAGGACAGCATTAATTATGTGAACCTAAGAAAGAGAAGTTCTCATTACTCTCTATTTTGGCACCGAAGCATTTTTTCCTGCCTCCTGCATTCTTTATATTCCTGCCTTTCTCCTCAGATAGATTATTTTCAAGGAAACAAAAGGCATTTAGGAAGTAAACTATAGGAGCTGAAAAGGTGCAAGGTTAATTATTTCTAATCGTTATAATTTTTGAAGATGACTCCCAGTTTCCCTTCTCCACTGACATCCAGTAATGTTATTAGTCTGTAAGGTACAACGCTAGCATAGAGTACAAGGAAAAATGTGCTGTCATAACCAATAGAAGAAGTGTTAGCTGCAGGCAAAGCTAGATTCAATTCTCTGCCATTTCTAAAAGTCTGGTCATATTTTTTATTCTTCGAACTTGCTTTTCATGTTTTGAGTTGCTCTGGTACTATTACTAAAATAGGTTTTATACATTAAACCAAACATGAGAACAGTGATATTTTTATTTTTCCTGTCACCTTAAGGCAAAGAGGTTATCTGTACCTGAACTACAAGACTTAAGGGGGCATTTTAAAACACTTTTCTAAACAGATCAACAAACAGCTACTATATTAAAATTTGGTGAGGTTACCTCCCTGTACAAGAAGCCTCAGAGGAGGATATTAAGGCACCAAGGAATCAGGCAAGTAGCAGTTAAACTCCTGGGATACTCTGAGTTCTTATGACTATTTATGTTCTGTTCTTAGGATAGATAATGATCAATAATGTTGTCTTGATTTTAAAAGAATGCTAAACATTTGTTGAGCTGCATGATGAACTACAGTTTTGTTGTCTTGGCCAAATATATTCTTACTAAAAAATGTTCATTATTGTAACTTTGCTGAGAAAGACTCATGTCATTGGAACTACAGTAGAGGCAATTTTCCTGTTATAGTCTCTAAGAGCTTCTGTTTCACAGAGCTAAGTACTTCTACAAGGCTGCAAAGAAATAAATTCTGAAGAACTTTAAAAGAAATTCCAGCTACAGGAACTTGTGCATTTCTTTGTAACTGCAGTGCAAATGTACTGCATCTCCACAGCACTACTCTCAGGATAATGGAAAATTACAGTTGAAACAAACAAACAAACAAACAGAGATGTTGCTATACTGAACTGAATATTTCAAGTTATTGAGAAGAAGGTCTAGAGGTAAGAATACGCACAGCTGCAGTAAGACGAATGTACCTCTGCAAACAGTATTTAAGCTCCTACTCTCGCTTCCTGATAATAATATCAACAGCATAGTAACAATCTTCAGCAAAAAATGTACTTCATTTTCAAAACACGATGTCTCAACATGCAGTATTTGAAATTCATATGTGTAATGTTTTAGGTTATTGAATATATCTTGGGAGATTTTCTACAAAAATAATGTTCATAAAAGCCAGGAGTCACTAGATTGTGTTACAAAATCTAACTTATTTTCAGTAATTTGCATTGCTATTCCTTAGACATTTAATTGTGATGTTTTAAAAAAGCATTTTCCCTTCTGCTTACTCTTTTGTTTATTTTTAACATTCAAATGAAATTGTCTTTACCAAAAAAAATATATATATATATTTTACCAATACTCTGTTTTCTGTGTAACTTTCCACATGTAATTGGATTTTTTCATTGTTGTTGAAACAGGCTTTTTACTAGTGTAATTTAGACATTTTTTTTTCTTGGAGAAGAAAAGGTTAAAAGGTTCTTATTAATAAACTAATGTTTTATTTGTTTTTTTTTTTTCTTTTCTTTTATGCTCCATTTTCATCATGTATATATGATGGAGCAGGATAAGAAACCATGGTTTTCCTTCCTCCAAGATATATGAAAATGTGCTCCAAATGGAAGTTATTTATTTTTGGTTTGAACTGAAGAATTTTTTTTTTTTCATTTTCAAACAAGAAAAAGGGCGTTTTGTGAGTCATAGAAAAAATGTTACATTCTAGAGGAAGTGTTTCCAATGTGCACATAAAATGCTATACAAAATGTTTCAGATGGCAACGCACTGTAAGAACCCTGTTAGTAGGGCTATTTTACTTCTGATTGACCTACTGAATCATAAACGGGTTTTATGAAAATAGCTTTCTTCAGTCATAGATTCTAGCTTGATAACAAAACCCTAAGGCAAAAGCTTTTGACCTCAAACCTAATTCTGAAGGAAAACTCCCAGCATCTCACGCCCAGTCAATAAAAAAGGGCAAGTAGTTCTAATTCTTGACCATTAATTCAGCTTTTTTGATATATCAAAATGAAAAAAATGAGCTGGCTAGTGTTATGAAATGATAGAATACCACCAGTATCTACAGCTGCTCCACTGGTGTAAAGAACTCATAAGAAAACTTGTCCATGAAAGGATTCTGTGCAGAAATTATAAGCTAGAAGTCAGACTTAAGATAGAGAAAGCATGACAGGTCTCACGCTAAAGTCATCTTACTACATTATTTTCAGAGTGTGTTCTGATCTTGACTGTTTTTATTGTTATTACTAAGGGACAAAGAAGAACATTTTTAATTATACAAGATCATAAAGTTGCTTGTATTTGCTGGTGCTGAAATTAATAATCTCTCGAAATTATATTGCTAGGATGCTCCTACTACAATTAAGCATCATGTGCTCTGTATCATGTCATAAAATAATGAAATAATAAATCATATGTACAGAATATACATTACAGAGAAATTTACCATGGTCCTTATGCTGTTTGCAACAGTGACACTGACTGTTATTAGCTTTGTAGGGCACAAGCTCAAGTGAAACAAAGATGCTTTTACAGACCAATTTCACTAACGCAATCCTTTCCAGAACAAAAAAGATACACTGAAAAAAGAGCTAAGAGAACATTTTTTTTCTATTTATTCTGATGAATGAATACAGAAGAAATCAAAGCAAAATCCTCTCTATGTTGAGTTGATAAGGGAGAGACGAACAGTATTTGTAGGTTTACAATGTCAGTTACATCACAAAAGGCAATCAGGAATTTTCCTGCAGTATTATTAAATTGATAGCTATGCTTTTCGCTGTATGAATCCTTTAATGCAATCTAACATGTCACAATTCCTCTAATTTTTACTGAGAAATCATAACCTTACAAGAATAAAAATTAAAAAAAAATCATAAAAATAGCTTGTACTTGTGTAGTGTAGTGACAGAGTAAATGTTTCTGTGCTTATTATATACAATGATATTAGCATATCAGCAAGATTTGAGCTATAGGAGTCATGATACATTAGCAAATTGTTACAACTCTATAGACATCTTTCTGGTATAAGTCACCTTTTCATGTCCGAGTTATGGGTGTGTAAGGTTTTACAAGAAAGTTCAGTGTGTTTCATTCAGGAGTGTAGTGATTAGTAGTAGATTGCTACATCCAGTAGTCATTTGCATTACCAGATAAATTCTTTATGGAAAAATACTTGAAAGTGTATGAACTAGTTAGCATAGATGCATTTTTGTCTCCTTAATATAGATGTCTAACACCATTTAAATGTCCCAGGATATCCAGCATCAGAAGGATCATCCAGAAGGGCATTGGTCTTCAGTAGGTTGTGTGCCTTGTCTACCCTGTGGTTGCCTTAAGTGCCCTAATACATATAAAAATTGTACCAAGCAATGTTCATTTATGTGAACTAAGCTGCATCCTAAATGACACCATAAAAAACATGCTTGAAGTGGTAAAGAAAACATATTCACTGTTCAAGTGGCTCTAAAATATTATTTTTTTCAGAAAGGTTTTTCCTATAGGAATTCTTACTTTTTTACTAACAAAATTTATTATCTTATAAATCAGGTATCTATTTCTCCCCTTTTCCATCATTCTGCCAAAATTAAGTGCATGGTTTTGTAGGTTGAAGGGGCATATTAGAATGGAATTATTGGCTGATTGATACAATACCTCTACTAGGGTCAATAATGTAATAGGCACAATAGAGAGGAAGAAGTCATAGGATAAGACTGTCATTCAGAAGCTTATAAATCATGAAAGAGGCTATTTCTGATTACATAATAGTTAAGATGTATTGTGTTCACTCACATGCCAAAATGTTTCTTTTGTTAGTGACAAAGCTACTTCCCCCCTACAAATTTTCATAATCTTGATACAATTTCCTGAAACTTGTCTGAAAATTTTCCTTCAGACTCATGTGAAATCTGAATACACAGCTGCATGGGGTCCTGTTTCTATGTGATATTGAAATCTGAACACACAATGTGCAATCCTTCTTAATTTGCAGGGTACAAAGAAAGAAAATGTTCCTGTTAAAACAGATCACAATGAGAGTTTGGTTTAGCTTTCTTTTTTTTCTTTTTTTTCTTTTTTTCTTTTTTTTTTCTTCCCTAATAATTAAATTAGAAAGAAACCAGAAAGAATAAAGCAGAATGATTGTTTCGAATTTTTACTGAAACTTTGCATACTCCAGAACTTGCTTTTCCAAAACTAGCTATTTTGTCCCTGGCCAACAATGTGTTACATTGTCTAATCCCTGAGCAAATCTCAGCTATCCTAGAAGGAAACTGTATTATTATTTCTTGCAACTTGCAGTGTCCCTTATCTCTGAGAAAAGACCATGATCTGTTATTAACTCAAGCCTACAAGCTCACTCTATTCATCTTTTTCATTGAACTTCTGAGATAACAAAAAAAAAAGGCTTTATCAGATATTGAAAGATATTATTGAACATTGCATAGCTTCCAGTCATGCTGTGAGAATGCATCAATCTATTGTTACCTCAACGACTACAGCTTCCTTATATTTAGCATTCAAACTCTTGCTTTTGCCAGTTATGTAGTCTTCATGTACAGCTCAGTAGACAATATAGAACTGTTAACTATTACACCTGCTTCATCCTGCAGTTTCACAGATTATTTATTTTGTACACATATTTAAAAAAAATCTAAATTAAATGAAAGCAAATGAAATTTCCATCCTGTGGGTTAGATTTTAGCTCCTTATAGAATCATAGAATCATTTAGATTGGAAAAGGCTCTTAAGATCATTGAGTCCCACCAGTAACCTAATGCTTCCAAGTCCACCACTAAACCATGTCCCTAAGCACCACATCTACATGTCTTCTAAATACCTCCAAGGTTGGTGACTCATCCACTTCCCTGGGCAGTCTGTTTCAGTGCTTGATAAACCTTTTGGTATTAAGAAATGCAGATTTCTCTAAGAGCATAAAGGTGAACAGAAATCAGCTCTGACAATTTTTTTTATTGTGTGACCTTGTAATGACTTTTTCCAGGCCAGTTTAGCACATGGAAATTTTCCTATCTCACAGCAGTGAGGGTATTAAAAATCACATTTCAAAATTCAAATTTTCAAAATCACATTGTTCAGGCCCAGGCGAATCTTATTTTGAGTGTACTCCTAAAGTGAATTTTAATGGCTAGATGATTACAACTCCTCTAAAGGAGTTTATAGGAGGTTTATTGAAAAGCCCTTACCTACATATAAAGTGACATACAGAAGCAATGCTATTTTAAATTAGGTATATTTCTGTGCATTAAGGAAGGGTTGCTAGGAAATTGCTTCCTTTATACCATGTCTGAAGCAATCCTCACAAAGACAAATGAGAAGGGCTTTATGTTTTTATTTTCACTGCATACTTATTCACTTTTCATTGTCTATTTATTTCTATTCTTCTGCTTTCTCAGTTTTTAGCAAGTTCTTCATGGTCAGTAATAAAAAAACCTTCCCTGAACAACTCTGTGTAGGTCAGTTGGTATTGACTCTCTGACAGTGGGATAAACCTGTCTTTCTTCAAACTCAAATATCTAATTGCATTTAATATGAGTTTAAGAGTTCTTAATATTTCATGCTAGGGAAATGCCACTAATAAGCTTCCATTCAAAGGAAAAACCATATTTATTAGTGCTGTGTTAAATTTAATTGGGACGTTGGGAGAAGGAGGATAGATGGAAATCTTAAAATGAGGGATCAAAGTACTATGTCTATGTTTAGTAAAAACTGAAACTCTGTTAACCTCCACAGATCTCCAGAAACTGCATCAGCTAAAAAGCTATTTCAAAAATCAGAATATCAGGATTGTATCAGCCATTTTATACTGCCTGTTAGTTTTAAGTGGATGAATCTGCAATGCTATGAGAACTATTTAGACATGAAACAAACAGCTCCAGCTCCTTTCACTTGTTTTTTATTGTTAAATTATTTGTTTTCCATCCCTGATTCCTAAATGATATTTGCCTAAATTTCTTTGCCTTCATTTCCCGCAAGGCACCCTAGCTTTTCTATAGAACCTGAGCACTACACTTACATTCCACAAGTATGCTTGGTCACACCAAAAAAGTAAATCTTGTTAGAAAATGAATCCACTGTTTTTCCTACATGCTTTGTAGGAATCCAACACTAGTTGGATTCTCTCTCTTCACATTACGTCAGAACTAATAGCTTCCATTATTTGATTCTAGAGTCATGGATGATTTCATCTTCTATTTGAGAGAAGTCAAGTGCACATATCAAGGAGCACAAGCAGACCCAAGCTTTTACTCCACCTTTGTTTCTCCCTTCTCTGACTCAGATCCCTAAAAATTACAGCAATTTCCTTGTTGCTAGTATCCATAAATTATGGTCTTAAACATTTAAAATTACTGTTTTGCTCTTCAGGCAGTCTTTTAAACTAAAGACAATAGAGCATGGGCTTAAAGAAACCCTTAACCTTCAAAATTGTGAACCTTAGCAGCTGCTTTTTGCAAGGTTAACCACTCGAAGACAGACCTTACACACTATAATTTTTCCTATAAGAGGAAGGTTTCATCCTTTGTTGGAACCTTTCTGGGAGCTCTGTGACAGGAAGATATAATGACAACAACACCTTTTCAGCAAAAGCTATATAAATTTCAGCTAAATATAGTGATATACAAGATGCTCAGAACAGAATGAAAAAAAAATATATACCTGGTTTCACATCTATTTCAAGCCTAGTCATTCAGTATTTTGCAATTAGGCAAGTCCCTCTTACTTCCTTTGCAAAGAAAACTGCTACCAAGCTTTCATCTCCAAACTTTTCTGGCTCAGTAACTGATCTCCACGCTTTCTCCTGTCCACTGGTTTCCATAAGATCCTTATAGCCTCTTCACACATCAGCTCCTGATTTTCAAGTCTAGTCAAGCTATTTTCGTATATTTCCATTTCATCTAAAACTTAGGAATGACTGTTGATTTTCTTTTATCAGAGGCTGAACATACATAGGTGATATGAACACTCATATCGACATGGGATGACTATATGACCAGTGCACACACAACTGCCCCAAGAATGTCAGTAGTTTTCCTTACAGAGGATTAGAAGATGAGTATGCAAGAAAGAATTCACATTTATTTCTAATTAAACTGATTTCAACTTATTTACATAATTTGGCATAATTTTTTCCTGTAAGCAAATTTGGTATTTAAGGAAACACAGAACTGCTGGGACTGGAACCTCCTCTAGAGATTACACAGTCCAGCTCCCTCCTCAGAGCAGGGTTATCTGGGGCAGGTTGACTAGGACCCCATGCAGTCAGGTTTTGAATATTTCTGGGAAACCTGCTCTAGTATTTGATCAGGCAGTGTAAAACAGGGCTTTTCTTATGTTTAAACAGAATTTCCTGTATTCCCACTTGTGCGCATATCCTCTTGTCCTGTCACTGGGCATGACTGAGAACAGCCTGGCTGTCCTTATACACCCTATCATCAGAAGTTTGTACACATGCACAAAATCCCCCCTGAGCTTGTCTCCCTCAGGCTCTAAGCAACTTCATATCCAGTCCTCCAATTCTAGTTTATTTTTCCTGTGCTTGATTTCATTTCCCATATTATCAAGTTACTGTAAATATATTGGAAAAATTGAAAAGAGACTTTACATTGAAAAGTACTTACCTCTTCACAAGTCCTAAGATGTGACTTTGACTCAGAGGATAGAATGGCCATTTTGGAATGAAAATACAAATAATGTTTCTAAGCAATACATAATGTTCCCATGCAATAAACAATCAGAAAATGCACTGGCAGCTTGCTGCTCTTCTCAACTCTTGACATTGACTGACTAGATGACCTGAACAAATTACATCTACCTGATCTCCTTATCTTCATGATAAAAAGACAAATGAAAATAATATCCTTTGTACAATGTTTTGACATTGATGGTGCTAAACAGAAATGAAATATTTGGCGGAAAATATTTGTCCAGTTCCAAACCCAAAAGTTTTTACATCCCACAGGTAGAACAAAAACACCAAAGTAATAAGAATGTAAGCATTGAAAACTTCTACTTCTAATAGCATTAGAGACAAACACATATACATACACTTCAGTAAATTCTTCACAAGGTCAAATGCACAAGTCCATATATGACAGCTGGAAAATGTAATTTTGTGACAATGACCTGCACAAGCTAAAATTCAATTTGTATATACTGCAAAAATAAGAAACTCTTAGATCATTTCACAGAGGAAAAGAAACAATTCCTGCATGTTTTTTGTAGTTGCCGTCACTGTGTTCTGTTCCCTGATACCTGGGAAAATTTAAAGAGAGCAGAATAGAACCAAGTTGATTTTCAGAATAAGACATAGTGTTTTCTCAAAATCTAGGTGCCAGATAAACAGTACAGTTCTCTAAAGAAAACAGCCAATCCAAATTTCTGGTTTAAGATGTTGTGTTTCTTACTTGCTGTCTGTCTTTATACGAAGATTTTCAAGTCTATTGCTCTCTTTGTAAGAAGAAGACAAAACACTTCAGAAAAAATGTATTTTTTAAGTATAGTTTGTCCAGTAGTGCAGCAAGCACACTCATAAGTAAGCAATACAGCTACTTGGCATCATCCAGCTTCAGCAAGCTTCACACTTTTAACTGAGAAAGAACACCTTACCATCCAGAACTTTAGTAATCGGTTATCCATGAACAACTCATATTCCATGTGCTCCACAGTCACAAACGGCCTACAGATCCTAAACAGTTTATCTCTTGACTTTGTTGTGTCAGAGTCACAGGAATTTCAAACCTGGTTCATACAGTCACACATGGCATTGCAAAAAGAATCCTTTCTTGTCTAGTACTGCAGAGGATAGCCTGGAAAGGAAGCTCCTCAGAATACCTCATTTTCCCTCTATCTCAGGTAGTCACAACAATTTCAGTCAATCCTGACTTCTCAGTACATCCTCAGGCAGACTAGCATTTGAAATATCTATCAGCAAACTGTGTAATGCACTGTTTTTCAAAAGCAAGAGGACCAGGATGGAAAACTAAGTTATAATAGCTCTCTTATGCACATCCCAGTGACCCACTATTATGGTCTCCAAGTACGTGGCTTTATGCAATCTAGCCCTCCAAGTACAGCATCTTTGGCTATGCTGTCAGCCTAAATCGAAATGCCACAGGAATTTTAATAACTTTTCATAAACGGAACTAAACAACACCTCTTAAAATAACAGAATGAAAAAAGTATGCAGAAAAATCATTAAATCTTCTGCAATGTAACAGTGAATATTTAAAAATTAGAGACTGCAATCAAATTAATGTTCCTATAAACAAGAATTTAAAGTGGTGTTTAATATAGTTAACATAAATGGAAGAGGTGGGGGTGTGGAAACAAGAGCCATGTTTTGTAAAAGCTATTTACTAAGCTGCTGCAGGAAAGTATGTTCTCCCTGTAACTCATTCTCACATCATATTATCTTCTCTTATGTACACAACTGTCACCTGCCTGATCACACACTGTCAGTGGCTTTTCTATTCTATCCTGAACAAGAGGCACAGAAATGTACCTGTACTTCATTCCAGTGTTCATTTTCACTAAGTTAGAAAATGATATATGGTGCTGTTTAATACCAAGAGGTGACTGTTGTACTTTAACTGTTTCTGGGACATTGTAGGACTTTAGCTATCTCTGTTAACTCCAAGAGCCAAAATGCTAATTATCCATAGAATCATAGGATCGTCTATGTTGGAAAAGACCTTTAAGATCATTAAGTCCAACCACTAACCTAGCACTGACAAGTCCACCACTAAACTATGTCCCAAAGCACCACATCTACACATCTTTTAAACACCCCCAGGGATGGTCAGTCAACCACTTCCCTGGGCAGCCTGGTTCAATACTTGAAAACCCTCTCAGTGAAGAATTTTTTCCTTATATCCAACCTAAACCTCCCCTTGTGCAACTTGAGGTCTTTTCCTCTCATCCTATCACTCGTTACTTGTGAAAAAAGACCAGCACCCACCTCCTTTCAGGTACTTGTAGAGAGCCACAAGGTCCCCATCCTCCTTTTCTCCAGGCTAAACAGCTGCAGCCCCCTCAGCTTCTCCTCACAGGACTTGTTCTCTAGACCCTTCACCATTGATCTTTGCATCATCTTCTTTGCATTCATCTTGCATTCTCCAAACAAGACTGTTATATAAAAGCAAAGTGCCTTCCAACCAGCAGTAAGGGTTTATTCCACTACTGTCAGATGCCAATATTTTTTTCATTCTTTTTTTGTTGTTTCTTTCTTTCTTAGTCACAAAAGGCTCACTTGAAAGACAGGCAATTGATATTGTATTTCTGCCTTTAATCACAAACTATTAACATGGAGCGTTTTTTTTTCTTGATAAAATTCATTTTTGTAATTGAATTTAAGCATTTCTTATGCATAACCTGACATTTTTTCTTGCCTCTACTTCATTAATATCTGTTACCTTTCTCCTCTCAAAAGAAATGCAACCTGCTGATTTTTAAAAGTGTTCTAAAATCAGGATTAGTATTCTAAATGAGAACATCCAATTTCACACAGCCAGTAATAGAGATGTGTCCTCAAACCTGCCTCTGACATCTTCTTTGAGCTTTTTTGTTAGAGAAATCTCAGTCAGTAGGATTTCTAATCATTATGAACAGTTACCCAAAATTAGAACATTAGAAAGTGTTCGTTGATTGATCTGACCTTGCTTTAATTCTGCATGTAATCACACCAGTAAAGTAGTTTCTTTACACTTTGGGTGGGTTCACACGCACCCAATATTCTGTCATATTGGAGAATTGTATCACAGCAACTTTAGATCAATGCAAAGTCTACAGCACACAGCTCCAGGATGAGAGTCATGACATGGGCAAATAAATGTCTGATTTACAAGGTAGTGATCACTTAGATTTATCCACCACCAAAACCACGGCACATTCATACATCAAGACTTTTTATGAATGTTGTATAATTTTGTGGTAAATGGGTATTTCCTTGCTTTGAAAATGGGTTGTACTAGAAGTACTTTTCTTATATCTGATAGTGTCGTTAACTTTTTCTTTCAGATTAGTTTAATCCCATGATGATTCAAATTCTGTCTTTGCAAAATCTGGAAGTCTTTTTTAGTTTCAGATTGCACTGAATTTAGGCCACTGACAGTTTTCCTTTTTGTTGCATTTTGCAACATCAACACTCTTAAAAATAATAAAAAAAAATCCTTGCTGACAATTTGTTATGGTCTTTGGGTTCAACTCTGGAAGACTAAAAGCTATCTTGGAGAACAGGCCCAAAACATTTCCTTAAACAAACCTTCTTATAACCCAGACCACGTAAGTATATGGATGGGTATGTATATATGTATATGTACATACATATATTTATATCAAGTTTAAAATATGTTTTATTTCTGGCTATAAATGAGGTCTTTTCCATTCACATCACTTCTGTACTTCCACAAAACATTCTTGGTCACTAGGGTCTTTCAAATTACTTCTCAAAATTTTTGAAATTAAAAACAAGCTCAGACATTACATATATATAACTTAGCAAAAAGCTTTACTAATTTTTTACTAATTTTACTCAATTGCTTAAGAAATGTATTTTTCCTCTGCCAAATAAAAGCTCTTCCTATTTCTTCTTTTTTCCCATCCAGTAAAGTTCAAATCCATTTAGGCTTTCTGTTGGGCTGATTCTTTCCTAATTACTTTATTAGAGTTGCCAAAATCATCAAGTGATAAATAACTGAAATAAAACAGGATAGGCAAAGGGAATTAATCTGACTCATTAACTTTAGAGCAGATTTTATAAAATGTAACAGAGAGAATGTGGTCCATACTGACAGAAAGCCTTATTGCTCAGGGTTAACTGCAGATTCATGGAACTAAATCTGTGTTCTAAGTCACAGAGTACTTTGCTGCATTTGGAGGAAGTCAATCTCTAGAAGAATCTCTAGTGTATTCCAAGAACTAAGGTTACTCCAAAATTCAACTTTGGAATGTACATTTTTAAATGTAAACTCAGATCTGCCTGACTTATTCAGAGCTATTATGCTGTCAGTCACCCCAAAAATTGCAGATTCATGTTTGCTTTCATGTACTTCATTCCAATTTTTCCCATAGAAGCAAAGCAATTTTTTTCATCTTTTCAATTCCAACAACTTTACCACAGCCTCAGTTCCCTAATTTACTCAGCAATCAACTAGACTTTAATCCTCCATTATCTGAACTACATTGTGTTTAACTTACAGGTTACTTGAATTTTTTGCAGGTTTAACAAATAAAATAAAATTAAACAAAATAACATAAGATAAAAGCTTCTGACTTTTCTCTGCAAAGCTGAAGACTTAGAAAGCTTTATCAGGTCCTTTAAAATTTATTTGCCTACTTATCTCTGACATGTTCCCAGATGATATCATGTAACCAGTGAAATTTTTACTCTGACTTCCTTCCAGAAGGGTGTTTTTTTCTGGAATTGCACCAAAAAAAAATGGAGCAGGGCACACTGATCTCTGGAAGCCAGCTGGCAGCTGAGCATTCCTGAAAGCCAGATATATTTCCCCTCTTGCACATCTCAGAGGTACTCTTCACCCAGTACAGTACATCCTTTGCAAATCCACATTCACCAGCTGGCTCTGCACAGACATGCCTGAACTGAAAATCAGACTTACTGTCTGCATTATTGTAAATTTATAGACACAACATTACAGATCACATCACTAAGGGGTATCTAGATTTTCTTTCACATTTCCCATGACTTTGACTTCAGTATTCATACAGCTGCTGAAGCTACTAGAACTTAATTTATTCGTAACTTACCTGTAGCTCACAAATATCCAATTCCATTTCACATTTTAAAACAAGTAAAAACCAGTTGCGTATACAGGTTCAATAGACGTGTATCTCATCGAAACTTTACAGTTCTTCCCCCATCATATTCTGAGAATATCTAGCAAAGTCTTTCCTGTCAGATGTTTGGTCAGGAATACTGCATGCCAGGCCAGTGTCCTTTCCATGCTGTTTTACAGAAATGAGTTTACAGCTGTGTACTGCTGTTTAAATAGCTCCACCAGTGCTGAAACTTTCATAGAAAGCTCTCATCTTTCTCATCTGATAACTAGCAAACCCCAGACATTCACAATTTTCTTGTGACAAAGATAAACTTACAGGTCAATATCATGTAAAAGCATCCCCAAATCCCACCATAAGGCTCTACAGATGAACAATAGGAAGGAAAAGGATCGCAACACCAGGAACCTAATCTGTTGCAATGTGTTCCAAAGTGTTCCAATTTTTTACATCTTTTCACATGAAACACAAAGCAAATTTTCATATCAAAGACACAACATGAGAGGGAAGAGGGAGGTTAAGGAATCATCATTTTGTTGTCCTGAAAAAAAAATATATGAAGTCTTACACTGTATTTCTTCCATCCAGAGAGTTCCTTCATGAACTGACAGTGAAAGAACTTGGGGAGAGGGGGAAGCTACATCACATTTAAGAAACAACTACTGTCAATGACAATAGACAGCTGACAGCAGGGCCAAAGGGGTATCAAAGGATACAATAGCCAGATGCATAAGCTGTAAGTGCCTTAATGGAAAGAAGACATCATGTTTCATGAGGCAATTGGATGTTAGTAAACCACTTGAGCGTGTCCATTGTCTACCAGTTACATTACAATGATCATTGCTGCTGACCTTATGCTGTCTGAACACATGCTTTGCTTTAAAGCCTTTGCTTTCCCTATAAACATCCAATTTTACACATATATAAATATACACACACACACACATCCAATCTACCTACACTTGCATTATGGCATAATCATCTGGTTAGTAAAGCAAGTAAGTGACTTGTCTTTCCTTCCACATACTATGCTCTTTGTCTAGCTTTGTATCAGAATTTGAAAGCTGTAACTCAGAAGCTTAGCTACTCCCCAAAGTAATCATACCAAAAGTGATAGTTAGAGACTGATGTTACAGACAACAGCTGTGTGGGCAAACAGAAGTCATAGCTGTCTATCAAATAAATCTTATCACTTACATATCACTTTTTTGGACCATCGGTTTTGTACCATGAGAAAGCTGCAGGAAAAAAACAAAACAAAACCAAACCAAAACAAAAAACCAACAACAAAAAACAACCCAGAAGAAAACCTGCTTGTAACCATGGGTGCTCATATAGTTCACTTTCCAAGTTCCACTTTGAATCATTTAGAAAAGAGAATATTAATATAGACCGCTTTGTATGTTTATATAGTTCTAAGAGACGCACGCATCTCTAAATTCCCAAGATTGTACTCTAGAATTATACCAGTTTCAGAGTTAATAAACTACAGAGCCTGGAAGCTCTTGTTGAGAGGAAGCATTTGGAGCAGTCTCAGGTGATACATTCAGTTTGAAAGTCACTTGATTAGTCATGATTAGGCTGTAGAGTACTTAGATTTTTAATTTCATATATTGTAACAATATCCCAAGAAGCCACTGTTTTACAGAATTAAACATTATGATTTATGGAATATATTAAGCACCTAAATATAGCAGTTCTGCCATAAAGACCTGCTGAGCAAAGTACACTAGCATGATAAATCTGCAACAGTGGGGTACAAAAGTCCAATGGCTTCAGGTTCTTTTGAAATTTGAATTGTTTGTGAATTGTATAACAGAACAACTTGAGAAACAGTTTCTATTTGTAGTGAGTAATTATGTCTGCAAGTCCAAGGAAAACTGATTTGAACAGTGACTTAATGATGTCTGTTGAGGGACTAATGTGAACCATTATGCAAGGAAAACACCTTAGGAAGTATTTGATCTCAACCTTGAGGGCAAATAAGGGAAACCACGGTGGGCTACTACATTTCATTGTGTCCACAAAGCAGGATGGAACTAGTGTACTATAGCGTATCATTTATTATTTTGTTTCATTTCCTTTTCATCCTCTCAGTACATGGGAAGTTTGCAGTCACCTATCAGATCATAATTACAACATGTATCAGAATTTCTAAAAAACTGTTTATCTTATCTCATGACTTGCTATTTGTTTCATTTATAGCATGCCATATTTTCATTACACTTGGCATGGCCAGAGCTCACCGTTTTAAAAGGAAGCTAGTTTAGCTCTAATTGACTCTGCATGATGGTTAACTTTTTTTGCTCAGAGGTGTACAAACCATCTGTGCCTCTAATATATTACTCTTAAACAGTCCCTTAGCAAATTGTGTGATTTCTGAACATTTCTACTTTAACCTTCAGCCTTCTAGTAACGTTTTCAGGTCATTTAACTCAAATCAGAAACATTTAGGTTTCCAAATCCAATTATCAAGAATTAAGTGCAAAACTACATCTCTACGTAAATTTTCCCTAGTTGTTACATGAACCTTTGATATTGCAGAGCTTTCTGAACAGTCCCAGTGTCTACCAAAGTGCTAGACACATACAGATTAACATGGTCACCAGAGTTTAAATACTCAAATCTCAAAGTAAGAACATGTAGTAACTTTCTTTTGTTGTTTGTTTTTTGGGGGTTGGTTTTGTTTTGTTTTTTTAGCTTTTTTAGTGAGAAATCACACATCTCATTTTCTCAAAGCTGAAGTAGTATACCTCACAAGGAGACAATACAAAGGAACAACAGTAAAGCTTTTTCCTCATTCCCCACTTTACTGCCTTGCAGAAGAGCAAACATGCACTATGCTGGAAGACAGAATGTGCTTGAATACGCCTCCTGGTAAGTATACACTTTCAGAGAAAGTACAGTGAGGCTGCCTCAATGTCCTTGTTCACTGGTCTTTTGAAAGGCAAGGGTGTAAAGGACAGATCCATGTTGGAGCTCATAATTAAGCTGACTTTTTAACATAACAGAAAAGCAGAGGAAGGTATAGTGGAGATAGAGCACGATAACAGCACGTCTTGTCCTTGTGAGTCTACCAGCCATGCTTCTAGACATGTTGTTTTTCATAACAGGCCTTTGCTACTGCGTACCAACATCAGAAGCAACTTCCAAAAGTAGAAGTAGAGAGAACATGCTTTCCAGCTTTTCCAGGGGACTTCCTTAAGAATTAATTTTCTTGTAATCATAACTGAAATCTTATCCTTAAATGTTCGAGTTTAAGCTTTACTAATATGTACTGTCCCTCTCCAATAAATACATTTGATATTTTATTGTATTCTATCTAGTTTCCTTTGCCTGAAAACACAGGCTATTGGCAATGGCTGTGAAAGCATGAAGTTGATTAATTAGACATCTGTGAAAACTTTTTTGTCCCTTTGATGTTACTGTTAGTATTCTTCACAGATATGACGGGAAGAGGCATTTCATAGAAGGCGTGGTGCAGGGTACTATGAGACCACTAAGAAAAAACAACAGTGAAATATTAGAAATATTGAAGAAGTAAATAGAAAATTATGCTGTTACTTATTTAGCTGAGGTTGTGCAGCCTCTTTTCATAGTTCACTTTGAGTTATGGTCCAATTTAAAGATACGAGGTTTTTGCAGTGTTGGCAGAAAGAAAGATCTTTCTACTGTAAAACCCTGGAACTTCTAACTTTCTCTTGGGGGAAGTATTATTTCTCCATTTGCTATTGAAGAAGCCAACATAATTATTGAGAGTGATAATCTCAGGGTAGGGAATAAAATTATTTATACTTTCCCTGGTAAAGGTAAACGGATTATTAGCATGTAATGGTTTTATTCTATTGTGACATAATACTAAATATTTATGATTTTTCTGTTTAGTTGGTGGCACTTTTCAGTTACAGTTGTTATGGTTGTGAAACCCTCCACTTCAACAAAGGAGCCGGAGATAGACAGAGACAGAGGGAAAAAAGTTCACACATATGAATTTGTCACAGCTTACAGTAGAAGCCTAGAGGTACTGAGAACATACACAGCTCTTCAGAATTGGGAAGAAGAAATAAAAGCAATTTTCCTAGAGTCATGCGCAGTGTCCATGACAGAATGGAAGTCTATGCTGATGGGCAGATATAATCAATGCTATACCCCAAAGTCAGGATTCCGGGTCCACCCAACAGCTTCATCCTGGCTCTGTATTAGGAAGACCTGTGCATCTTCTCATTTTCTCCAAGTGTGGAGAAATTGGATTTCTTCTGTCCGTCAGATCCAAACGTTGATCAACTACAAAACTGGTAAAACACACAATTTCTTACGTTCAATAAACCTTCCATAAAAATTTAATTTTATAGCAATGGCCAAATGTAAAATGTCTAACGAAAGCATAAGGAAGTGTGCTTGTTCCTCGGTAACAAACCTTCTTCTGCTTGGAAAACATAACAACATGACCCAGTACACTGCAACAAGGGGAGCGAAAAGCAATAATAGATTTAGAGGCAATTTCTGAAGGCAGAATATGTCTTTTTCTGTAGGAATATATATCTAAACACACACTTATAAGTAACATATAATATATATTATATAAAATATTATATATATACACTATTGTCCCGGTTGAGCGAAGTAAGAGCCGACTTTCTGTTCAGTGAGAGAGATTCTTGTTCTTACTTGTTGCTGTGGCAAACAGGGTCATCTGACTTCATTGTTTACCCTATGGAGGGGTTGTACCCCTGTGTGGGGAGGCACAGACAGGTCAGGTGACACAAACTGACAAATAAGGTGTTCCATTCCATCTGCCATGCCCACCAGAAAGCCTGAGGGATCAAAGGGGTCAGGTTGGCTCCTCTCCAATGTTTTTACTTCAGTGGCCTGCTTCTTCAGTGGCCTGCTTCTTCAATGGACTGTTTCTTCAATGACTGACGTCTGAGGAGGACCCCATCAGCACATTTGCCATTTGATCCTGTTCAGTGTGTTCCAGGTCCCATTTGTCACTGAATCCAGTCTGGAATTTCCCCAGTGCCTGCCAGTGACATCTCCATGGGAGCTTGATACGGTTTTGTATATGTTGTGTCTATTTCATTGTTTCTTTTTTATTTTATTATTAATATTTCATTAAAGTAGCTTAGTTTTTCTAAACTCGTAAATCTCTTTATCTCTCTTCTTCCTCTCCTTGGAATGAGAGGTGGGGGAAGGCATCTGTTGTCTTTGGCCAACACCGTCCAAACTTAACAACTATATGCATATATATATACTTATACATATATGTGTGTATAAATACAGATACATTTCACAGACACAGTGTAACAATGAATTAATAAGTACTTGTTAGTTAAATACAGAACCCTGTCTTGTTTGTGTTGAGTTCTTTTCTTGGGTGTGGGTTTTTTGGTAATGGCTTTTTTTTTTCAGCTGTCTCCTCCTATTTTTAATTACTTTCAAAGAAAGAATATAAATTGCAGGAAAGTGTTTGTAATCTTGCACTTTTTAAAATAGTTTACTTAAATTGTCTTTCATCAGCTAAATAAGTATCACCAAAAATTATGTATCCCCTAGTGTGGAAGCAACTATTGTCAACTTGTTGAATAACCTAGCAGAAATCAGCTATGCCTAATGTCTTTCCTTTCACTCCTAGACATCATTTGATGCACAAATTCTGCACCCTTTCAGTTTTTGCTTCATGAGAAGGGGAGAGGTATTTTTCCAGCCCCTCCTTTCTTTCTATTCATCATTAATTAGCCTATATGATGCGGCTTAATTGACAGCTTCTGATTTTTTCTGTGGCAAGGAGTCCTATTATAGCAAGAGCAATACACTGAGATTAATGAAAATCCTTCCAAAATATCTTGTTTTCACTGAGAAAGCTTCCAAAGAGTGTTTAGCATTGAACTTTACACTTACATAAATGACCTCCTTTTGCAGTTCAGTCAAGCATGAAGTAAAAAAGACTGATCTCATGGCTACGGAACATGTAGTCTATTTAAACAATAACCTCCTTGAAATCAGTCATTAATTGGTATGTTAGATAATTCTCTTCACTTGCTGCACAAGGGTTGTCATCCATCTCTGATGAGCTGATCACTGTCTGTGGCTATTATAAATGACTACTCCAGTTTCAAAGAGACTAGGATTAAAAAGAGATTGAAAAAATCTTGTCCAGTATGTTTATGTAGTGTCCCAAAGCAGCCTTTTGTTGGCAGTTCTATCTTTAAATAAGTAGAATGGAACCATGTCATAGGCTGACCATTTATTGTTAGTTAATGGTAAAGATATACCAAAAATCAGTCGTATTTTTGTAGTTTTTAGAATACAAAACATAATAAATATAGTGTCACATTTTAGTGATTTGTTTGTTTTGGCCTATATGATTAAGAGAGAAGGGAGATCTATGGCATTCTGTGCTTTTCAGTTACAATTTCTGTGTATGTTTTTACCCCATCAGAAATTGTTCATGCAATCTTAATATTACCATAGGCCCCTAGGAGCATAGTTTGCCTTCTCTTGTGGTGAAAATGATGTTATGCAAGGCTTTGGATCAGAAACAACTGCCAGCTCTGGTTCCTTTTTAGCAGTATTTCTTTCGAAATTGCTGGACTCTTAGGCATAAAAATGTTATAATTTGCTTTGCAGAGGTGGTTGCCATTTTATATCATAAATTATTGCAGTAGAGAAGGAATGAGTCCTTCACAGAGAATGAGTCCTACTCATTTCAGCTTCTGTAATGTCTTGAAAAAACTTTTAACTGCAAAAAGAGGACTGACTAGAGCAGGTAGAGAACAATAAAGATGACGATCACTATAAACAGGCTACATTAATCCCACCTGTCAACTTCAGATAAAATTTCTTTGATAAACTCCTCCCCATATACACAATTTTTTTCTAAATTTCTCTAAAACTCCTGTCACTATGCTATATTGAGTAGTTTCCTAAATTGTATACTTAACATATTAAAATTTTCAAATCTCCACTTCTGCACCCTCTCTGGGGAATAACGTTAACACCTCTGTAAATACAAGGTCAAAACATTTGTCTCCAGTGACAATGCAAGCACTGTAACTGTTTCCACCCAAAAATAAACTTCTCCTAACCAGCAACAATACACAAACACCTTCTGTTAACATAGACTTTCTACTTGTTGAGAAGAACCAGACTATGTTTGTGTGCAGGTGAATGCAATCTCAAAGATGACAGAATTATGCAGGAAAAACTTCTTTTGCCCACACTTTTGACAAGAACAAATTGGAACATACATTTCTAAATTTCTGTTGGACATCTTTCAAAAATAATCAGAATGACTGTTGAGGAAGCATTAATTAAACTATATCTATTTCTATCTTATTTGATAAAAGAAGAGAGGGATGCATAGATGGTAAATCATACCCTGAAAGATTTGTTGCCTATTTTTCATTGGCAGATTTCAAATCAACAGAAAGGGCAAAAAGGAAAAATGTAGGGCATCATTACATTTTGTGAACCACAATCAATGAGACAACGAAAAGAACAAACAAAAAAGTTAATAAAGTATTAGGTGTGTGGAGTAAAGAAAAGCAAATGGTTTTCGCTACCTCCTGGTATTGCTGCAGAGAAGAATGCCTGTAATACTCTGTTCACTTTCCTGGCATAGACAAATGAGAACTGTGGTCTTCTCTGAGGTCTCAGTCATCACTTAACATCTCTAAGATACTCGTTCTTTCTCTTTAGTGATAAAGAATACACACGAACAATGATAACTTCCTAAAACTTTGAATCACATGAAATTTTATCATTGTATCAGCAGGCTGCTGCATGGCTTTTGTATAATGTGATTTTATCTAGAGGCCTTCCAAGACGTGAGGTATCCTGGGAAAAAGTGGGGACACTGGAAGAGCAGAGGAACCATGTTGGTCACAAAATGTGTTCCTTTTGACTTCAGGAGCACTTCACAGAGCAAACTCTCAAGCCATGATTACACCCTAACAGTTTAATGTAGAGTAGTTAGTTCCTTTTACTTGGCATAGATGCAGTAATGTCCAACAAATGAGAGCAGAGGAAGGAGGACAAAACAACTGTCTCATTTAACTGACAATGCAGATACACTCTTACTGATCTGTAAATAAAAACAGTCTAGGAAAACCCACCTCATGTTTGTTAGAGTTACTGCTTAGATTATCAGAAAAGCCACCAGATGCTTTAAAATACTGCATTCTTATTGGAAACAAATATTATAACTAGAAACAAAACAAAAATGGCATATCATGACTTGTCTTGTAATTTACAGATTTTTCAATTTTGTTTGCAATTCAGAGTCAAATGAGCAATTATACCTGTGAAATTAGTCAATGTCACACACGGGTATATGTTTCCTATATATAATTTACTCGTGCTCAGATGAGTTATTTCTAATATTCACTTCTATGTATTAACTGATTATGAACAGAGAAAATAGCCTAGGAATTCCTAATTCCATTTCCACGCACATTGACTTTTGAACAGATCACTAGAGTTAATTAAATTCCCTCTATCTAATGTTGCTGTGTAGAGCAGGATTCTCCAGTTCAGAGCATATTAAGGGAAAATATCAGATTCATCTGTGTACATCTTTCACAAGCCTCTCGATGATAATCGTACAAGATTATTTTCATGGGAACATGCTAGATATTTAATTAACATTGTAAATCTGATTACTTGCTGACCTCCAAACCAGTCACCCATTTGCTAATTTATAATACAATTTGAAGATGGACTCATATGCATGAAAAGTGCAGTTTTCACTGAATCTCTTACTCCAGCAGGAGGTTCTAGTAAGGTTTTATACTATAAAAGAAAGATCTGAAAAGAATATTTAAGTCTCCTGATTTAAAAATGAGTAGTAAGATTCCATAATATCAGAAGATTACATTATCTATCATATCCATTTATCTTTATCTCAAACAATTTTGCACCGTAACTTCTTCTTTTCCTCACCCTCTCGAGTCAGTATATATGAAGAGGTAGAAACCTTTTAAGCTGTGTTTTGTCAACTTTTAAAAGGAAGAGGATGAAATAAGGATAGTTACATAGAAGTGTGACTAAATACCAATTTATTGATTTGCCTATAATCAGGTACGTTTTGTGTAGATATTCAAACAACACTAAAGGTCTGAGTAAAGAGTAAAGTAATAAAGTGAGAAGTTTCTTAAGACATGTTTTATATGTGCTCTAGACAAAGCCACCACAGTTTCTACTACATACTGTTTGATCAATAATGGATGCATAGATGGAAAAAATCATGCCTGTGACGAAAAGAAGATTTGTACACCACTCAGCTCATAACCAGATAAAATGCGTTCATACAAAATACTTTTGTTACAGTACTACTCATGCAGTACTACGGTTCTTGCATGGGAATGATTTAGCTTTCTCACTATGGAAAAAAAATGAAACAAAATTATGGCTTAACCAATGTCATTTCTTCTTTATTGCAAGATGTTATCAAAAAGCAGTTTCTTGATAACAAAAATGCCTTATCTTGATTTAAACCACAGTACATAAGCAGAAGTGGAACTGCTATAGTGTTACTACAAACATTCAAACTAAAAGACTTCCTATGGTTTTGGGTGGGTTTTTTTGCAGTATCTGCCCCGAGGCATACAACTACTACTTGCCTTCATCTGGATTTCATGCTCCTTCTTACAGCCCTTTGAGCCTAGCAGCTCAGAGTTTTCAGTCTGTTCATTTACTGTTCATTTACCTAACCTATACTGGATCAGTTTCTTGATGAGGATGTTATGGGAGACAGTGTCAAAAGCCTTGCTAAAGTCAAGATAAAGACCATGTACTACTCTTGCCTCATCCACCAAGCTGGACATCTCATTGTAAAAGGCTATCACATTGGTCAAGCATGATTTCTCCATTGTAAATCCACGCTGACTATTCCTGATCACCATTTTACCTTTAATACGTTTGAAAGTGGTTTCTAGGGTGAGTTGTTCCATCACCCTCCGACAACCAAGGTGAGAGTTATTGGCCTGTAGTTCTTTGAGTCCTCCTTCTTGCTCTTCTTGAAGACAGCAGTGACATTTGCTCTCTTCCAGTCCTTAAAGACCTCCCCCAACCACCATGATCTTTCAAAGATAATTGAGAGTGGCCTCACAATCGCATGAGCCAGTTCCCTTAGCGCTTGTGGGTGCATTCCATGAGGGCCCACAGACTTACGTATCTCCAGTTTGTTTAAAGGTCCCCTAACCGCTTCCTTCTCCACCAAAAGTAAGTCATCTTTGCTCCAGACTTTCCATCAGCAATAAGGGGCCTTAGGATTGCAAAAGGCCGGTCTTAGTAATGAATACTGAGGAGAAGGCGACATTGAACACCTCAGGATTTTATGTGTCCTTTGTCACCAGGGCCCCTGCACAGAGTCCATATTTTTGCTGCTGAATTACTTGAATAAACCCTTCTTGTTGCCATTCATATTCCTTTTCAGCCTTTCTTTCTTTACTTATAAATGTTACATGTTGTCCTTCTTACATGTATTTAATTCCCTTGCTGGATTGAGCAAAATCCTGTTATTATCAATATCAGACACGTCTTTTTCCCTCAAAATCCAGTCTCATCCATGTACTGAAAATCAGTTAAGTCAATTAGAAGAGTTTTCCAAAGTTTTCTCTGTTTCTTTCTTCAAAGCTTTTTCAACATTGTCGGCCTTCATCTGAGGAAGCTTAATTGCAAATATGCTCAGTCATGCATCTCTCATTAATTTATCTTAATGACTAGGCATACCTAAACTTTCTTCAAAACACAATTTGAACAATATCATGAATATCTCACTTATTACTACTATTCCTCCTCTTTCTTTAGAGACCAAAAAATTTTACTGAGTACGACTGAAGGATCTCTACTTTTAAATGTTTTTCCCTTACTTTTCGTAGCCCCTCAATGGAACTTAAAAAATAGGGATGTCCTCATTATTTGTCTCAAGACAGAAACAAAAATGAGGCTGTTCCTTGTTCTCAGCCATATCTTCATTCTGCATCTTGAATACTTCGTCCAGATACACAACAAGTTTTTGTCCTTGAATTTGCTCTGCCAACAGGCATGTCAATCCTTCATTATAAGGACATCCCCTTGAAATTGCTTTGCAATAGGCGTATGGCCAGTAATTGCATGAACAAGGTTATTATGCATACAGTAGGCAAGCTGTGTTATTCATAACCCAGCCACCTATTAATCACTTTCAAGAGTGCAAAGTTTTAGAGGAATACCAGGTTAGGCCTTATCTGTACTAAGATATTTCCAGCATTATTGCATTGGTAAAGATTTGATAAGCTTCAGATATGCTACAGATGCACTGTAGTGACCATGTCCACCTTTGTTTTGGTTTGAACTTGGAGGATGGAAATGGTACATTAATTCTGCTAGCATCTATGCCATTTAAATGGCAGTATTTCTGTAATCATTTTGCTATGTGGCTACCAAGTTCCCGAGTCAAAAGCAAACTACTATATCTCCATCTAAAGTAAGGCTAGGCTGATTTATAGGGACTGAGCATCTGGCTTCTATAAATTCCAAGTTGTTAAACTGGAATGCACTGCATATTTTATGATGAAGAGGACAATTCAATTTACTGCAGCTTTTCTATTACATACAGGATACTGCTTGGTAAAATGTTGCACTATATAGATTGATAACTAGACAGCAAATCCTAGGTAGTTGGACAGTGAATTAATACTAATTCCACCATTTCTAAAAAATTTACATTAAACAAAATGCATACCATAGTCAGCAAGAAATGAGCTAAATTTGTAGTATTATACTATACCATTCCTTAATTCTTAATATGCCCATTGGCAGAGGCAGAACATTTGGAGAACATATCAGTAGTAAACAAAACCTGAACCTCTCAAAACAGCATTTTGTTCTTTTTATGGATCGCATATAGATCATCATTAGTGGGGTTTTTTTATTATCTACACAGAAATTAGCCCAGAAAGAAATAAAATTATTATCATAAATATACTATTAAAACATTAATAAGATTAAGCAGAGTGTGAACCCTGGGATGCATTACTTTTATAACATAGGGTAATGTTTTACTGAGCAATAGATGGGTCCTTAATGAACAATAATGTTCGTGCTTTCCTCTGAAACAGTACTTTCATTTTAAATCTTCTAGCCTGTGTATAGAAAATTTGCATTCTATCTTAATGACTGAAAATATGCAGACAACTTTCAGGAACTATGTATTTTATTTAAAAATACTGTGTATTGAGGTAGAATTATGGAGATTTTTGCTTTACATGCTTTCCTTTACTCTCCTTATCGTGAGTCATGAAATAATAAAATCACATTCCATTTTCAAGAGTACCACAATATTGGTATTACTCTTGTGAATCTAATTCTCATTTGAACATTGGAATGAGTTTTTTTCCACCCAAAAAGATATATTATACTTCAGGAGCATGGTCTGGGAAGATAAGGTTCTCGGACCCAAACAGAAAGGCTATAATAGTACTGCCTGATAAGCCTTCCTATAAGAATGCAATTTGATTTATTTATGGTAATTAGTTCATTTAGTTAGAACAATGTGCTGTCTGCTCCAGCAAAAATGAGCGCACTGGCTGCCCTTCACTTGTGCACAGTCTCTGGTTCCCAGTGTATAGTATGATGCGACATGTGAGGGCAGCTGTCACCCACCACCTAATGTCATGGGCCTGCTACCATCTCGTGATGAAGGTGGCAAGCAAGGAACGCCTCACGCTGATTGCAAATGGATGCTTAGGTTTAACGTGAAACAAAGCAACATATCACATCACCGGTCATCCTTTATTACTGTGTGTGTCTTTGTTATGGAATATTACAAGATATGGTAAATATACTTAGCAAGTACTACACATTAAGAACATTACAGTTAAGGTAGAGTGATCAGATTGGAGGGAAGTTTGGACTCCTCTCCTTCTTTTTCAGGGCTTTGTACTGCTTCTTGATGTAGTTAGTTCAGGGTCACCTTTCTTCTGGTTTCAGTTTTCTTCTGTTTTCAGTTTTCTTCTCCACTCCCCTGTCCTTAACTTTTGTCAGAAGGGAATTGGGTGGTGCAGAGCCACAATCACAAGAAGCAGTGATACATATGACCTTGGTGTCATACCTGAGCGGGTATGACCATGTGAATAGAGATTTCTATTCTGCAGGTACCCACAGGGTGCACACACACAAACCAGAGCCCCAGGAGAAAAGCATGCATGCTCCAATCACCCAGGGTCCCCAACCCCTGGCTTGTGGCCCTGGCAGCTCCCTCTTGGGCTCAGCCCTCTGCATGCTGTTGGAGGTCCATATCTGTGTCTCTCTGAAGGGACTACTCTTTGCCCTTCTCACAGATTTTTAAATTAGATCATTGGCAAATGTCACCAATGGCCCCACTAATTCTGTAGTCCTGTCCAACCTCTTTGGCTTTTCCCAAGCCAATGGGCCATTGGTGGCTGTCACCAGGGTCTCGGTTCCCCTCTGCTCTCCTATCCCAGATGTGTTATGGCAAGTGTGACATGAGCAGAAGTTACATTACATAGTCTAACATTCCTTTGTTTTCTAGCTGATGCTCTATTAATATTATAATCAAAGAATCATAGAATCATACAATCGTTACAGTTCGAACAGACCTTTAAGATCATCAAGTCCAGCCGTTAACCCAGCACTGTGAAGTTACCACTAAACCATGTCTTTCAGACTACATCTGCATGTCTTTTAAATACCTCCAGGGATGGTGACTCAACTACTTCCCTGGGCAGCCTGGTCCAATGCTTGACAACCATCTCAGTGAAGAAATTTTTCCTTATTCCAAATCTAAACCTCCCCTGGCGTAACTTGAGGCCTTTTCCTCTTGCCCTGCTGCTTGTTACCTGGAAGAAGAGACCGACTCCCACCTGTCTACAACCTCCTTTCAGGTAGTTGTAGAGAACGATAAGGTCTCCCCTCAGCCTCCTTTTCTCCAGATCGAACAACCCCAGGTCCCTCAGCTGCTCCTCAAGACTTGTGCTCTAGACTCTTCACCATCCTCATTGCCCTTCTTTGGACATGCTCCAACACCTCAATGTCTTTCTTGTAGCGAGGGTCTCAAAACTGAACACAGTACTTGAGGTGCAGCCTCATGAGTGTTGAGCGCAGGGGGACAATCACTCCACAGTCCTGCTGGCTACACTATTTCTGATACATGCCAGGATGCTATTGGCCACCTTGGCCACCTGGGCACACTGCTGGCTCATATTCAGCCAGGTGTCAACCAACGCCTCCAGGTCCTTTTCTGCCGGGCAGCTTTCTATTCACTTTTCCCCAAGCCTGTAACGTTGCATGGGGTTGTTGTGACCCAAGTGCAGGACCCGGCACTTGGCCTTGTTGAATCTCATAGTGTTACCCTTGGCCCATCAATCCAGCCTGTCCAGATCCCTCTGTAGACCCTTGCTATCCTCGAGCAGATCAACACTCCGAGCCAACTTGGTGTTGTCTGCAAACTTACTGAGGGTGCACTTAATCCCCTCATCCAGATCACTGATAAAGATATTAAAGAGAACTGGCCCCAATACTGAGCCCTGGGGAACACCACTCATGACCGGCCACCAACTGGATTTAATTCCATTCACCACAACTTTTTGGGCCCAGCCCTCCAGCCAGTTTTTCATCCAGCAAAGTGTACACTCATCCAAGCCATAAGCAGCAAGTTTCTCCAAGAGAATGCTGTGGGAAACTGTGTCAAAGGCTTTACTGAAGTGTAGGTAGAAAGCATCCACAGCCTCATCCACTAAGCGGGTCACTTTGTCATACAAGGAGATTCAAGTTAGTCAAGAAGGACCTGAATCCACGCTGACTGCGCCTGATTGCCTGGTTGTTGTGTATGTGACACTCAAGATGATCTACTCCCTAACTTTTCCCAGCACAGAGGTGAGACTGACAGGCCTGTAGTTCTCCAGATCCTCCCTCAGGTCTGTCTTCTAGATGGGCATCACATTTCACAGAATCACAGAATGGTGGGGATTGGAAGGGACTTCTAAGATTGTCTGGTCCAACCCCCTGCTAGAGCAGGTTCACCGAGAGCAGGTTGGACAGGAGCATACTCAGGTGAGTTTTGAGTATCTCCACAGCCTCTCTGGGCAGCCTGTTCCAGTCCTCTGTCACCCTCAAAGTAAAGAAGATTTTCTTCATGTTGAGATGGAATTTCCTGTGTTCCGGTTTGTAACCATTGCCCCTTGTCCTGTTGTTGGTCACCACTGAAAAGATTCTGGCCCCATCCTCATGACACCTGCCCTTTAGGTACTTTGATGAGATCATCTCTGAGTCTTCTCCAGGCTGAACAGACCCAGGTCTGTCAGCGTTTCCTCAGAAGAGAGGTGCTCCATTTCCTTGATCATCTTCATAACCCTCCACTGGACTCTCTCCGGTAGTTCCCTGTCCTTCTTGAACTAGAGAGCCCAGAACTGGAGACAGTCTCCAGATGTGGCCTCACCAAGTGCAGAGTAGAGGGGGAGAATGACTTCCCTCCACCTGTTGGTTGCATTCTTTTTAATGCACCCCAGGATACCATTGCCCTTCTTGGCCACAGGGGAACACTGCTGGTACATGGTCAACCCATTGTCCACCAGGACTCCCAGGTTCCTCTCTGCAGAGCTGCTTTCCAGCAGGTCAGCCCCTAATCTGTACTAGTGTATGGGGTTACTCCTCCCTAGTTGCAGGACCCTACACTTGCCCTTGTTGAACTTCATTATGTTCCTCTCCACATAGCTCTCTAGCCTGTCCAGGTCTTGCTGAAAGACAGCACAGCGTTCTGGTGCATCAGCCACTCCTCTCAGTTTTGTGTCATCAGCAAACTTGCTGAGGGTACACTCTGTCCCCTCATCCAGGTCATTGATGACTATGTTGAACAAGACTGGATGCAGTACTGACCCCTGGGGAATACCGCTAGCTACAGGTCTCCAACTAGACCCTGCGCCACTTATCACAACGCTCTGAACTCTGCCATTCATACTTTTTTCAATTCACCGTGTGGTTTATTCACCTAATCCGCACTTCCTAAGCTTACCTGTGAAGATGTTATGGGAGGCAGTGTCAAAAGCCATGATGAAGTTGAGGTAGACAACATTTGCTATCTCCCAGTCAACTGGGACCTCCCCAGTTAGCCATGTTGGTAAATGATGGAAAGTGGCATGATGAGCACTTCTGCCAGCTCCCTCAGTATCCTTGTGTGGATCCCATCTGGTCCCATAGACTTGTGTGCGTCTTAAGTGGTGTAGCAGATTGCTAACCATTTCCCCTTGGATTATGGTGGGTTTGTTCTGCTCACCATCCCTGTCTTCCAGCTCAGGGGGCTAGGTACCCTGAGAACAATTGGTCTTGCTGGTCTCATCAGTTCAAACTGGGCAGAAATGTTCCAGGTTTCATTTATATGAGCTATGCTTTGAGGTAGGCTTCAACCTGTGATGTCTTCAATGACAAGTTGCTAGTTATCTCCTAGTTGCTAGGGAGAAATAATTTCCTTTTTTAAAATCAGGATTCACTCAATCATTGACCTTTGTTTCCCTTTTCATGTGGGTTTGGCTCTTATTTAACCTGCACTGTGTTCTTTCCTTCTTTTTCCCCACATGTTCAAACTGCCTCACTCTTGTGTATGTTAATGCTGAGTTGAATTAAACCCAAGTTATTTGTTATTATTGAGTAAATTTGTTTCTTCCTAATCCCTTGTATGGCATCTGTCTGAAAGAGTTATTTTGACACCTAGAGAACAGCTGAAAAACCTTCAGTAACAGGCCAGGAGACCCATCAGGCCATGATTCCCATACTGCATTTCATGTAGCTTTAGAACTCCCTTCAAAATATTTTGAAAAGAGACACAAGAAATCTAAGAAATTGGGATTTTTTGCCTAACACATCATGAATTTGTAGTCTAACATTACATATAAAATATAAGCAATTTCTCCTGGAATTTTCAGAAATCTATGTCTCTACAAAGGGGGGAAGTAGCCTCATCAACAACCAAAAAAAATAATAGCTTTAATGCTATCTTTCTCTTCAGAGCAGGAAAGAATTAATAATTTCATTGATGATAATTGCAACTACTAATTATTAGCTATCATGGCATTGCATGGAGACTAGATCAGTTCAGAAATGTAGCTAAAATTCTTTTTAGTTAAACCCATGTTCTTTATGCTGTTCTCAGATCCTGTCTGTCTTTTCTAAACTTCTTAGATGGCCAAAGGGGAAAAAAAAATTGCTTTTACTAACATATATTTCAAAAACACCTTTCCAATTAGTTTTATTTTTAAAAAATCCTTAAAACGTCCTATAGATGGAGAAAAATCTCAGTGCTAAAAAAGATTAATTTTGCTGATATAAAAATATTCGTGAGAATATAAGTAGAAATTATACCTTTTGCCGTAACTTCTGTGTGCTCTACAGAGCCAGACAATATTCAGTACCAGCAGATTAGCCCTTCAGAAGTTTGAACCTGCATTAAAAATGCAAAACTGGATAGAGTATTACTTTGTCTTCTTTTATCATCTTCATTATAAACCCCTTCACCTTTCCTTATGTACCTTTTTATTTACATATAATTCTTTCTGCTTTTAGAATGTTACACTAATCTTTGCCTTTGACAAAGATTTATCACAAAAAGCTTAGGTCATGAATTATGGTTTAGCATCAGTATCATATTGTAGAGGTACTATTTTCTAATAAAATAGAATCGTATAATCATAGAATGGTGTGGGTTGGAAGGGACCTTAAAGATCATCTAGTTCCAAACAGGATATTGGTTAAGGTGTCTTTTAAAAAATATATTTAAGTTTCAATTTTTCCTATTCACTTGAACCAATTTCCATCTATATAAAAGATTTTGTGGATACATTCCTGTGTGGTTTTATACCAGATGCCTAGAATGACTCTCCTCCTCCATGTACATGTAGTCAAAAGTTTACAGTGGAGATAACGCCAGCAGCTTTAAAACGTCATGTGTGTGACATGACTGACCATCACTGAAATTTTTCACGTTAATTACATATAATATTCACTTGGGTGCTTCATAATAGAACAGAGAACCAAAAGAACCATTTTATTTCCTCCAGGCAATTATGAAAATCCTGCCTTTAAATACACCTCAAATTGAATGTTCCTGGTTTGCAAGTGCATGCATATGTGTGTGTGCGCGCACACACATGAGTGTGTGTGTATAACCTCTTCTATATGAGTACCACCTGCATGGGATCTATTTTCAATGGACTAAAAGTAAAACACAAGTGGAAACCAATCGTCATGTCACCCACCAGTAGCAGGTTCTTCACTGTGGGTGAATTTCTGATTTCGACAGTCCAGTGGAACAGTGTATCCCCACTCAGCCTCATACTGTTTAATTGCCCAGGAGTCTTTGTAGGACTAGATTACTCCTCTGTCTCAAATTTCAGAACAGGTTTTATCTCTCAGAGCAGGTAGTCAGATTGTTACAAAGGTTTCTGAAGAAAAGATAAATACCCTACATGAGGCGTTTTGACCAAATCTACTCTAACCCAAGTGTGTGCATATGCTTCAAAATATGCAGCTATAACCCATTAATCCACTGTAAATTCTTTTTTTAAAAAAAAAAAAAAAACACAGAAAAAAAGAAGGTATCTGATTGATTGTTCCAGATGGCTGATTTCTATCATCCAAATTGCCATTTTCAACAGGATTAAGTAGGTGGAGTGACTTACTAAAATTGGAGAGCCTGCTTAGGAAGGCTGGTCTGCAACTGACTAGATGGGAGTACTGTTCAAGCAGATGTCGCAGTCCCAGTTGCTCTCCTCAGTAATATCATTGTCTGTAAAAGACCTAACTGCTAACACAGACACCCGACGTCCCAGTTTGTCCATCCAGGGGGCCTGCATTTCAGGGCAGTGCAGCAGTTGTTCACAGAAATATCCACAAAGGCTTCTTGATTATACATTCATGACAGGAAGACCTGCAGAGACCTATTTCTGCACAGCACCAGTTGGACAGTTTTGTTATCACGGGGCACGAACCACAATACAAGTTAGTTTACTTTTTTGATTTATGACTTAGTCAGAACTTGTAGATGGTATTAATTCAATTTAACTGTCCTCTTTTTTTTTTTTTTTTAATAGAATCATAGAATCATTTAGGTTGGAAAAGATCCATCGAGTCCAACCGTCAACCCCACTCTACAAAGTTCTCCCCTACACCATATGGCCTAACACCACATCTAAATGACTCTTAAACACATTCAGGGATGGTGACTCAACCATCTCCCTGGGCAGCCTGTTCCAGTATCTGACCACTCTTCCTGTGAAGAATTTTTTCCTAATGCCCAGTCTAAACCTACCCTGCTGCAGCTTGAACCCATTCCCTCTTGTTCTATTGCTAATTACCTGTGAGAAGAGACCAGCGACAACCTCTCTACAATGTCCTTTCAAGTAGTTGTAGAGAGTGATGAGGTCTCCCCTCAGCCTCCTCTTCCTCAAACTAAACAAACTAAAGGAGTCCCAGCTCCTTCAATCGCTCCTCATCAGATTTATTCTCCAGGCCCTTCACCAGCTTCGTTGCCCTCCTCTGCACTTGCTCCAGCACCTTGATATTGCTCTCATGTTGAGGTGCCCAAAACTGGACACAATACTCAAGGTGTGGCCTCACCAGTGCTGAGTACAGTGGGACAATCACCTCCCTCCTTCTGCTGGCCACACTATTTCTAATACAAGCCAGGATGCCATTGGCCCTCTTGGCCACCTGGGCACACTGCTGGCTCATGTTCAGCCGCTTGTCAGTTAGAACCCCCAGCTCCTTTTCTGCCAGGCAGCTCTCCAGCCACACTTCCCCAGGGCTGTAGCCATGCATGGGGTTGTTGTGGACCAAGTGCAGGACCCGGCACTTGGCCATGTTGAAGCTCATTCCATTAGCATTGGCCCATCGGTCCAATCTATCCAAGTCTCTCTGTAGGGCCTCCCTATCCTCATGTAGATCAACACTCCCGCTTAGCTTCGTGTCATCTGCAAACTTGCTGATGATACACTCTATGTCCTTATCAAGGTCATCAATAAAGATGTTAAACAGAAATGGCCCCAACACTGAGCCCTGAGGGACACCACTTGTGACCGGCTGCCAGCTGGATTTAACTCCATTGACCAGCACTCTTTGGGACCACTCATCCAGCCAGTGCTTGATCCAGCAGATCACATGCTCATCCAGGCCATGAGCCGCCAGTTTTTCCATGAGAATTCTATGGGGAACAGTGTCAAATGCTTTTCGAAAGTCTAGGTAGACAATATCCACAGCCTTTCCCTCCTCCAATAATCGGGTCATCTTGTCATAGAAGGAGATCATGTTCGTCAGGCAGCACCTGCCTTTCATAAACCCATGCTGACTAGGCCTGATCCCCTACTTGTCCATTATATGACTTGTAATGGCACTCAAGATGATCTGCTCCATGACCTTCCCTGCTACCGAGCTCACACTGACAGGCCTATAGTTTCCCGGATCCTCCTTTCTGCCTTTTTTGTACATGGGTGCTACATTTGCTACCCTCCAGTCCATTGGGACATCCCCAGTCAGGGGACAGCCTCCTCCTGTGCCTTTAAGACTTCTCTCTTGAAGTATGTAATTTACTGCTCTTATTGTTATTTTTACTGTTAGATACCAAATCTTAGCTTCTTACTGTAAACAGTGCTAGTGTTATCACTCGTGTGCATCAATGGTTTTAGATAAGGTTGTAGCATAATTGCCATATGCATAAAATTAATGATGATTTATTTATTCACAGTGGTGGTGTTTTAATTAGGGCCATTTGCATAATTGTAGCTCTAGATTCCTTTTCAAATGGCTTGGTAACTGCAAGCAATTATGACCCATTTCTATATGCTCATTGACTAAATCTTCTAATTCAGAGAAATGAGAATCAGAGTTTACTTTTTCTGTTGTGACTTACTTTTTCAGAGTGACATACAACTTCACTTCATTACTCCATACTTCAATGCTTCAGATTGTTCCAAACCTGACAGATAACATCACAGTTGAAAGATATAGGTATATATCAAAAGGAATATATGCCACTATTATATTATTATTGTTATTATTATTATAATATATATGTTATATTTTTATGTGCTTATTTATTTATCTTATGTTTGCATTAGTTATATATTATATTATATTATATTATATTACATTACATTACATTACATTACATTACTTTACACTACTTTACACTACTTTACATTACATTACTTTGTTAGTTTTGGGGCACTCAAGTGTAACTTCCTTACACAGGAATGCATGTGTGAACAAAACGGTTGAATAACAGGAAGTCTCTGCTGGTGTAAAGTTACTCTTAAAACATTCAGCGAAAAGCTTTTTCAATTATTCACAAGTTACAAGTGAGCAGGAGTTATTTGGGAAAAAAATGCAGGGAACATGTAGCCCAGATGGGGAATCATAAAACAATGGGAAAAAAAAGATAATAACACAACAAGAGCAAAATGCTATGAATTTCTGGTCAACAGCGTTGAAAAAAGGGGGAAAAGTAAACACTTAGTACTGCCACATGAACATATTACAATAAAATCTTGGTCTGCTTTGAAGCAATGACAGCCTGTAATACAGCAACGTTGCACTTACATACTGTAATTTTATATTTTCTTCTGATGTAAAATCACTTGGCAGAGGGTTATGGAAAGAGATAGAGAGGCTCTAGAGACAGAAGAACAAATGAAAAAGATTTGAGGACTCAGTGAGAGCTTTTTCTTTCATGTTAATTTCCATGACAGTGTGAAGGTTCTTGGCAAGGACAGAAAATGGTCTTTAAAACAAGGCGAAATTTAGTGTACAACCAGATGATTCTTTGACAAAAGGCAAACATGCCCCTCCTTTCTTTTTTCATTACTGCTGCTAGGAAGGAAAGAAATGGACATGGCAGATGATAATGAGGTCAGGCGCTCCTCACCTCATGAGCTGAATGTTTGCTGACTTGCAAATAAGGTATGAACCTGCACTCATTATCTGCCGTCTTCAGCGACACAGACTGGTTTAATAGTTCAGACTTTTCAATTTCATCTCTATACACATAGAACCAGAATTTGTTTGTGACTAGTCTAATGGTCTGGAAATCATCTCGTGAACATTCACTGGCCTGCTATCAGACTTTTTACACCTGTGATTAAAATAAAAGAAAAATCCAGATATTCACATAGCACATATTTTCCCTTTTATTCTCTGTAGTACAAACATGTGACAACTTTTATTTTAGAACTAACTGAATAACTCAGAGATCATCAGTGACAGAATCATATTCATGCAAATAACATATATACCAAATAAAATACATAGATACATTGGTCTGAAGACAAAAAAAAATCAGAAACTGGACCATTTTACTAACTAAATAGTATGAACAAGTTCTATTCTCATAAAGCTGAGGGGCGGATGATCTATTTAAGGAGCGTAACATATGTTTTCTGAAGGACAAGCCAAGTCCCAGATCCTGGCTAAAAATAGTGCAACTGTTCAAGTTCAATGGGATTTGAAAGGTGAACAGAGTTCCTGAAAGAGCAAACAAGGAAAAGAAACTGGATCGAGGGGGATATGGATGAAAGGAGTGCTCTCACTTTCAGCAGAAGGGGATACCTGTGGCCTCTGCTGCATGTTTTATCCACCATTCCAGTCCCAAGCTACTCCTTCTCTAACCACTCAGTTGTGAAGTGGCAATTTTGCAGTAGTTTGCCGTGTCAAACAGACAATTACACTGGTTTATGTCAGTTTATTGCTGCATGCAGAAATGCAGCGTGCCTTATACAACTTGAAGAGAGGAGGCTTTCTATGTAGGCACTGTTAATTGCACACAAATCGTTTATGCTGCTACTCTTAATTAGCCTGTATTCAGTGTAAAGTTTTATGATGAAAATCAAAGTCTCCTATCATTGCTTATTAGATTTTAATCATTTACGTGTATACTCGGACTGCAGCTTGTGCAAATACATTATTCAGGGAAAAGCAGCTTATTTCTATTTCCTCATTTCAGAGACTTGATTATTTTTCCTTTCTCTTCAGTTCACGTTAGTTTGTTATTATATTCATTAACACATTGCCAGAACTTAGGAGTGGAAACATCCATTAATCAAGAGTTTTAATAAACATTAAACTATGCATGCACTACAGAGAAAACTTTGCAGTTAACTTGCTTATTACAATCTAAATTACGTGAGATGCTAGCTAGAGCTATGCTTAATTCCTTGGGAGAAGAGAGGAAGGAAGAGAAGGAGAAAATAAAAAAGGAGCCTCCGGTCCTTTGAGACTAGCAAGTCAGAACTGTTACGTTCCTGGAAGCCACTGATGTTCTGACACTAACCACAGGAAAATTAAACTTTCTTCCAAGGAACAGACCATTCATAGATAATCACACCCCTCTGCGTATTACCTCATTTTGTCGCCTTTTTGTGAGGCGTTGCTTCAGACCAGTTCAGGCTTTCTGTATGGTAGATAAAGGAAAAGAGTAAAGCCTTACACTTTGAAGGAGATAGTAGCTCTCATACACTTCCTTTTCCTTCTGTTTATGTAATTCTTCCTCTCCCCTTAATTTTAGCATGCCTGATTCAGCACACGCTGAGGTCAGCAGCACTCTGAAACAGTAAGGCAGCAGGCTGTTTAACTTTAAAGTGTAACCTACGCTATGATGCAATTGCTCTTTTAACCTGCTGGTAGCACAGACTCATTCCAAAGGGGATCTGGAGTCTTCATCTGATGATTTGGGTAGGAGAGCATTTGTATTTGCCAACAACTTGGATCCATTTGGGGAGTGCTAGCTACCACTGCCACATACCCTTCTCCTCTTCCTTCCTTTTTCCTCCAAACTCTTTGTGACATGGATCAGGTGGGTTTTAGGAAAGAGTCTACAATTTAGCACTAAAAACTGCTTAAGCAACTCAGGATAAGCATTCCTCATGATTTAGCCCTGCGAGCTAGAATTAGAACAGAAGCTGCGAGCAGTGGCTTGCTCGCTGAACTCTTCAACTCAGTGTTAAGTCTGGTTTACAACTATGAATTAGAGCCTGCAGAAGACATAGTGTGAGTGGAATAGGAAGAGAAGAATCCAGCACATTGGATTCACATCTGGTTATCCCCAAAGTGAAAATCTGTAGTAGGGAATCACTGTCTCATTTTCCAATGTATTTCCAGTGTAGCAAGTGGCACTTGGATCAAGAAAGGGGAAAAGCATGGTTGTTTCCTGCATCTCTTCACTTCATTTCCATTTCTTCTGTTAAGTCTATAAAACCAATTGGATGTAGACCAGACTCCCTATAGAAGTCTACAGAACTACTATTTTGCTGTGACATACTTAGTTTGGGGGAGGGAATGAGGGGGGCAGAACTTATAGCAAAATTTTTTAATGATCATATTCTGGATGTCTATGACCAGTGACTGCACGAACACAAATCCTTCACTATCCATTGCAACATTCTGTCTTTCTCTAAAGCACATCTTCCTTATTTGTACTCATGCACTGAAATGGTATTGTTCTGGAGACTGAATTCTATTCTTTAAGCTTTCTTTCAATGCTCCATTTTTAATGCTGTTTTGAAATAAATATTTTAAAATAAAAGATCAAGTTATTTAAAAAATATTTTATTGCAGGGCCTGTTCTTTCTTGATTTGAAAGAGGAACGTAAATTAAAGACTGAAAAGTGAACTCAGATATATCAATCCTTATTTTAGTCTGATCATGACATAATATTTACTATTTACTGGGAACTATGATAAATGCCACCAGATTTCATTTGATTTTTTTGTTCTTGGATAATGGAGGTAGATTGAATTGAGGAGCACAAATCATCTTTCACAACCATTCTTTATCTTTTTTGTCACAACCAGAGTTGATCAAAGCAACAGCTTTTTACAGAAACTTTTTCTCATGCTTCACATCCTCCTGCAACTGGAGCGGCTGCTTCTGTGCTGCTTTGACCCACCACTTATTTCTGTGCTGGATATAAGCATGGTATTCTGATGTGTTAGCATTCTAAATTGTGCCTAGGTACATAACCTACCAAACAACAGGAGGAAGGGTGTGAGGTTCAGAACAGTCCTGTTAGGCTTTACAGTTCATTGCAATCTGCTTCACTATAAAAGTGCAGATAATTGAAATTCTGTCAAAAGTATGCAGCTAAACTGACAGCATAATCACACATTTGCTGATGCAAGGAGATGGACGCATATGCATTTGAGTATTTGAGTAGCATTTGAGTAGCCAGAACAATGATGTTTAATTCAGATGATAAGCACATAATCACATGGGTTAATAGGAGGATGGGGAATAAAACTCAACTCTCTTGACAAAAGGCCACTTTAAATAAACACTATGCCATTTGAAAAGATAGGAGAAAGAGACACTTTCAAGAGAGGAATGTGCTCAGCTGTTTCCTTCTCTGAAAATCTTTACAGAGAATATTTTCAGGAAGTATTATTATAATGATTTTGCAATATGCCATACTGATGAAGAATATTCTCATAAATAAACAACACTGAGTTTTGAGAAAGAAAAACAGAATTTACATGCTAAGTATAATGTATGTTTTATGTATGAAGATGGATGGGGAAAAAGAGTGAAAGATCCAACATGTAGTAGTGGTAGAGCAGGGTAGTTTTATTCTGTACAAAACTATGTATTCAGTTGTTATCAGAAAGCACATAGCATTAATTACATGCATCCTGTGTTGTATTTGTGGTCTACAAAACTTTGCTTCACTTAAATTATAAGCCATAGTACCATATCATAGAACAGTAGAATAGCCCAGGTTGGAAGGGACCTCAAAAGATCACCTGGTCCAACCTTTCATGGGAAAAGAATCATAGATGAGATTATCTAGCACTCTCTCCAATTGCATCTTGAAAACCTCCAGCGATGGGGCCTCTACCACTTCACTTAGGGAAATTGTTCCAGTGAATGATTGCCCTTACTGTAAAAAATTTCTTTCTTACGTTGAGATGAAACCTCTCCCAGTGCAACTTGTACCTGTTGCCCTTTGTCTTCTCCATGTGGCTACTTGTGAAGAGAGAGCCTCCATTTTCTTTGTAACTGCCCTTTAAGTACTGGAATACTGTGATGTAGTAGAATACTGTGAACTCAGACTACTCTTTGTTGAAAGGCTAAACCAAAGATTGATCTGCTTGAAAGGTTTTATGTCTGTAAAGTATAACTATTACTTTTAAGAAATGCATTGCTCACTATTTATTGATCTTTTAACTTATGACTTTTGTTAAGATACCCTTTAAAGGAATATTAGAACTCAAATAATAATACAAAAACAATAGTTTTTAAAAAGTAAAGTATGAGAACTAAATCAATAAAATATTTTTTCTTTTGAAAGCTCACTGTTTAAAAGACTGTATTAAAAATATTTAGTAATTGAGGTATTGTTGGCCACCACCAAAATAAATATAAACCTTGATGTAGGTTTTATTTAGCCATCAAACCAAGTGGCATGCTACAGAAATACTGATTGCATGTATCTTGACATGCAAAAACTGGTAATCTGGTGTATACAGATAGGGATGATTTAGAGAGGTTGACATGGGAGAAAAATGTAGAATAAAATCATAGAAAAACAGTGTCATTAGATCTAATAGAGGAAGAGTGTTTTTACTTTTTTATCATTAAAACTCTAAATATCAAATAATTAATCTTTAATGTCAGCTGCATGATACCTAAGTTTTAGCAATCTCTAATCTTTTCTAAAGGTCACCTTGATGATTTCTGAGATTTACTACTTTTTCTGGGATGAAAATATAGGAATTATTGCCGCAAGTAATAAAGCTCAAAAGTCATTATAATTCTGGTGCCTTGTTTAATGGTGGACCATGAGATGGAAGCTTTTTTACTTTTTAGTTTTAGCTGGTCAAGAAAACTTTGAGAATTTATGGTCATTTCAGAGCTATTTTAATAACTCTAAGTATCCGCAAGAACCCTGAACTTCAGATATTTTTGTGGGATAATTAAAACCACACCAGTATTTCAGAGCTGTTTTCTTCTCTCTTATTTATGTCTTTATTTATGATGTGTTAGCAAAAGACTTCACCATCTGGTTTTATCACCTTTACCTCTGAAAAATAAATGAAAATTAATAGCTATTCTTTACGTAAGCTTTCAAGTCTTGAGCCTTGAAATCTCAAGGTCTTTTAGTCTATCAGAATACCATGGTGTACAAATATTGTGTCATTAGCCTATGTAATTTAAAATGAAAGATCCCACTAAAATGGCTTCCTAATATCTTGCAACAGATATAATCCAAAGAAAACCATATAAAATGGTTCACAAATGCTTTTACTGTCACGCTGTAAATTGTTAAGAAGAGTGGTATGACACTGTAATACATTTATATGGCAAGGTGAATGTATAATTGGACTGAAACACAATAATCTCAAATGCTGCTTTTCATGGTTAGGCGAATCTGTGAACCTTGATTGCATGTGACTATCCAGTTTGTATGGTTGTTATTCAGTAGGTGTTCTTGTGCCTTATATACTGATATTATACTAATATAGCAGTCATTAGGTCAAGACAGTAAAGCACACGTACAATCCAGTTATTTTGTAAACAGTCCAGCATACTAACTTTGAGGACTGATATGGTTTTGGTTTTGTGAACACAAAGCTATTGCACAGTAAAAGCAAGAAGAGAGTTTCTCTGGTATCTCTTGAAAGCTTAGGAGGATTAAAAAATCTGAAGCATGTACAAAACCAGTAGGGAAAAAACAAAGCAACAAAAAAGAACTAAAGAAAATGTTATTTCAGGGAGTGGTACTGTTTGATGATGATGATGATAATGACGATGATGATGATGATGGAGACCATGCATAAAAAAAATTTTTAAGATGTTTTTATTTCTGTTTATCCATATCCAGGTTAATCCAACGGAGTGTTTATTAGACTCAGTCTAAACCCTTCGCTGAAGCTCAGCCTAGCCACCAGTAAAGTTATTCCTCCTTGAAAAAGGCATCACAACAGGAAATGCTGTGTATAGATGATCTGTGGGAAGGGAAAGGGTGGAGAAATAAGAAGGTAGGAAACCCCTCAAGTAAAACAGGAAGAAGGGCTGAATGCATTCACATTTTCCCAGTTGTTTTGTTTCCTTGAAAGCATAGTATAACTACAGTACAAGAAGGCTGTTTGTGGTAAGGGCATTACACAAAAGTTAATGTCATTGGGATTCAGCTTCAGTTCTCCTATGCCTCCCACATGGCTTTGGGAAGGTGTGGTGCACAAATTATACAAAAATGGAGCTGGCAGATGCAGCTTTTCTGTTTTAACTAAAATACTTTAACTGTGCACCTGACTCCATCCTTTACTCCCATAAAATCCTACAAGAAGTGGCAGGGCCCAATAAACTATGATGAAGGAAGGAAATAAGAAATTAAGACAGCGAAGGAAAGAAGATGGTAAACTATGTTGGTGAGAAAGGTGTAGACACAAGCAGCAAGCTGAAATAGTAGTAGAGATAAGTAAAAAAGAGGTGAAGCATGAGACTGAAGGAAGGATTTTAGCTGTCACTGGACTTTGGATCAGACCATTTACCTCTTCCCAGGAAAAAGAATCTTAAAGTAGAAGTCTCTAATTTTGTATTGTTACAGCTGGACCTTCTTGGTGGGGAATTGCAGGTGCCAAAGTAGTGTCATTCTTTCCATCCTGGAAAAGGTGGGAAAGTGGGAGACTTGAACACGCCGAGGTCAAAGATGGTTGTACAACTCTTACTATTTTCATGACTTAAGTTTTAAGATGTCATCAAGCATTTACATAAGAAAGCATATGTCTTGTTTGGAGAAAGGGTAACAATTTATTTGAGTTGAGATTGAAATATAAATTTGGCAGTGGGAAACAGTTTTTCTCTCCCACGAATGTATGGACAAATAAGAACCTAGTCACTGTATCAGAAGCTCTTACTCGTACTGTTTCATAGCATTATGCCTAAGGCACGGTGGAAGCTTCCACCTCAAAGTAAAAAGCTTATCTGCACAGGAAACACAAGCCATTCTACTGTACTCTATAGCATGTACATTGAGGAGAGGAATGAGTAGCCAGACATTCCAGACAACAATAATGAATAAAGATTATGAAAACAACAATATTGAACATGCAAATTTAACAAACAAACAAACAAACAAAAAAACCAAAATAAACAAAAAATGGTAAAAGGAAGCCTTTAACCTGCTGCTAACTTTACCAATAGAAGGAGCTTGAAAAAAAATTGGAATTGTAGCATAGTAAATTACATTCAGGTGAATATGGCTCAGATCAGAAGAGAGCAGTCCACCTAACGTGAATAAGACAGTGTGAGATTACAGGTCAGTTACACAAATGCAATGTTCTGACATGGTACGGGAAGATAATAGTCAGCCTGGGTGTTTCAGCTGCATGCTGATTTCTGTGTGTATGTGTCTATATAAGTGACATTTTTTCAGAAGAATCCAATACCCAGAACCGGAACTAAGCAGCACAGGCTTTTATGTAACTGCTTCAACTGAAATGAGAGCTGACGGAACAACGTGCAGACTTTGGTGTACATAACAGAACAGGGTGGGTAAATTTGCTCAATGTTTTGTGCTTTTCAGAAGCATGAGAAAAAAATCCAAGCACCTTTTTTAATGCAGGAAAAAGGTATACAAAAGAACAATGATGACTCAGACAGATGACTTGCTTAAATAGTTTCTATAGGCTAGAGTATGCTTTGAGAATACTTGGTAGGGAAGGAGGTGGAAAAATCTCCTTATAGCCTAAGCCTATGAGGCTCTGCGCTAAGAAAAAAAAAGATCATAAGATCAGTTCTTCAGGACCATGACATAAACCATAAATGGCAAGTATCTCTGTGTGGAGTTTTATGAAAATATTGATTTTGTTTAGTAGAAACACAGATTAAATGAGCATATTTGAGATTGCAATATTTAGATTTTAAGTATGGCCTGTGTGTTGCCTTTTTATCACCCTTGTAGTATGTTTGTTTTGTTCTTTTATCCCTTACCGCCCACTGAATGCACTATTTTGAACTTCACTTAATAACAGATTTCATGACTATTGAACTTTATTTCTAAATGCATCTAGGTTTTAGTGGAGGAGAAGGACTGAAACACGGTCTGTGCTTTCCTTGGAAAGGAAGAACAGAAACACCTAATCACTGAGTCATAATGTAATCTCCCAAATCCCTTCTATTTTAAGTTCTATATGTCAATTACCTGGTCTACTTGACAAATGTCAATTTTCAGCTTCTTCAGCATGTGTCTGTGTAAGCTACATGCATAACCATGTGTAGAAATAATTTGTTCACACTCATGCCTTAACTTTGTATAAACCAAATAAACAAGATACTCCTGGACAGCTTTTAGGATTTCACTTCAATGTTTTCAATGTACCCTCCACACCTAGAATTAAGAATTTCACAGGTGAGAATTGCTGGGCATTTACTATGTTTGTATGGTATCTCGTACAGAATATATTGAATATAGCTGGCAAACCTGTCTAACTGTGTGTTGATTATTCTGCTTATAACTACCTTCATCCTCAATTAAACTTTTCTTCTGTGACTATAGATTGATTTTAATCACCCTAATCAAACACTGTCGCACACTAATTGTTCATTATGATTGCAGAGTATCTTTACAATATCAGATTTTCAACTTTTATGATTTTCAACTTTGTCTTAATTGCCAAAGTTAATTAAATTAATTGTGGATTAAGATACCTTAACTAAGCTGATGACATACAGATTTATAATTCTTCCAATAAGAAAGTCATTAGCATTCATTAGATAAGCCTCATGATTGCTTTGCAGTACGACATTGATAGATGAGTGCATATCATGGGTTGTCTGAGTGTAAACAAAGTGAAGCATCTAGTGGATACCTAACTACTTTTAAGGTGTAGTACATGATCAGCACACGTTCTTTTCAAGACTTAGACATGGATGAGATAGTACAGTGGTGACAATGTTTTCTTAATTCCCCTCCATTTTTATTTCATTTGAAATCTGATTTTCTATACTAAGTATGTATCTTATTGTTACATTTGAGAGATTAGTTTTGTCATTTCTTAAGGGAACACACTTAAGAGCTTAATCTTGTTATTTCTTAAGGGAACATTCTTATTTATTGCAATGTACAGCTTGATCAGTTTAGCAATAGCATGTTTCATCGCAGTGGGATGAACACCATGGAGTTGAAGCAACATTGAATGTGAAGTCTGCTATCTAGAACCTGAGAAACAACACTGAAATGGCCTTCCCATTTCCCTCGCTGCCACTGTGCATAAAATGTCAGAAAGGATCAAGAACGATGTCCAAATAACAGATGACTTGATCTAATGCTGTTAGATGAGAGCTTGTCATGCATCAGCTATAGCACAGTTGAACCCCTTGGTTTCAACTTGAGCTTAATGCAAAGAGAGGTTAAAATTGGATTGGTTTTACAGAAATGAGAGATCAAAATTTCTCCCACACTGAGCAATGAGAAAAATGAGCTCTGTGAAAACAGATGGGGTTGGGGTGGGGAGGAGGTTGAACGTAGAGATATTGTGAGGTTATACAGTGACTGTTCTCCCAAGGGGACACAGTGTGTTTGAATTCTACTCTATTTCAGCATTAGGCTGAGAAATCCTCATAGAACTATTTTTTTCCTGGCTTTCCATGTTATAAGTAAATACACAGCTTACTATGCAGGTATAGTAAGTTGGCTGTTCTGAGATATTAGAGATGGGTGATACTGTCTTTGCAACTGTAAAAGACTCTCCACCCAAATTAGAGTTAAATCATTAGCAGATTTTAGATAATGTGAAGCTGCTGTTTAAATGCTGCCCAGGCATGAAACCTTGCACAATATTTCCATCTGTAAATCGGGAATCTGTATCTAACGCAGATGATATTAGTCCTTATTTACAGTCACTTGCACTTTGAGGAAACACAGATGGGAGTATGTGACTCTGCATAACTGTGACTGATAAGATGAAGAATTTGGTGGATAGTTTCAGTTTCTACCAGTTTAGCTCTATGAACCAAGGCTTCAAAAACTATCCTGCTTTGATCCTCCTACTGCTTTAACAGCCTTGTAAAACAATAAAATAGTGTCCTGATAGCTATTGAGAATCTACATTTAATTTCTGGTTCTTGGGGGGGAAAAAATTAATGTGCCTTCCAAAATAAAAAAAGCAAAAAAGGCTGACAGGGAGACATATAGCCAAACTGCAGGCATGTGTGTGTCAGATGTTGGTAGTGGTTTCTCCTCAGAAGCTCTAAGCTCAGTACTGTTTAATATACCTTTCATCCTTTGAAGGTGTGTGCTCTGAGATTTCAAGTTATGTATATTTTTAGCCATTTTGTGGCTTCCCTAGTAAACACTTCTACAAATCATCTTCTGAAGCAGAACAAACTACTTGTGATGTATGCTGCAAAGCTCAGTTTTAAGTCATTTGTCAAGGCTCCCATAGAAGCCCTGTGGCAGAACTGCCACAAGACATCGCTCAGCTGCTTCAGCTGAAGCATCATTCTTTCTCCTTGCTTCCCCCATGAGACTGAAGAGGTGGTTGCCACATTCACTCATAAACTCTGGGTTATTCAACAAGTTAACCTAAAGCATATAGGCAATATCCTCCCTGAGTCAGAAATTCCGATATATTCTTAAAGCAGGGCAGCCTGGTTAAACTAAATAAGAAAAGGGCCCAGTGATAACTGTATTGTGTGTTTAAAGACTGCATGATAGACTACACAAGCAAGATAGATGGTAATGCTTTTCTACTTTCAAGCTGTTCATTTTCAAAACTCTGAGTGCTTTGATTTATACACTTAATTATTAAGTTTGAACATTTAAAAAAATAGAACTTACAAAGTTGGGGAGTATCTTATGTTGCTGCTTTGATATAGATGTGCCTGAATGTAAAATTTCTTACATCTTACCAGGAACCATGGTCAAAAATCCAGTAAACTACTGTGAAAGTACTAAGAATTTTGCTAGCACTGAAAGTGCTGCAATATGTATTTGTTGTTTGTATATATAAAAATGCAGTTTTCCAAAAGGAATTAAAACATTTCCATAATCTTTCTTTCTTTAAATATTTATAAGAGTGAATATGCATCATTTCTAATAACTTCCCCGGGTTACAACGTTCACAGGAAAATGCTAAATGCAGCAGTATCCACAGCAGTTTCATATGCATATCACATTTTAATTTCAGAGTGCAATTTTCTGACACTATTTATTCGTTGCATATTTATTTTTTCGCCAGCTGAGTTTGAAAATGTTTCAGTATATATGGAATTGTTAAGTTCATATATATATTCAGAAGTCTATTGGTGGATCTTGAACAAGAGTATCTTAAATAGAAATGAAAATATTAGAGTCATTAGCAGATAGTGAGGAATGTGTGCTTCTGGAGATAAACTTTATTGCCAACTCTCTGCCTGAAGAGGCATTTGTGCTACTTCCTAGACAGGAATAGGTGTGCTTAGATTAGCTAAGTAGTGAGCTAGGGGTGCAAAATATAAATATAGATTACACAGCACTTCCAATCCCCAGCAAGGAAGAATTTTTCTCTCTAAGAGGGGGGAAGCATTATCTTATATACTGGGATAAGTCTGATTATTTCTCTTCATAGCTATTTCAACTGATGTAGGAACCCCTATAAAAATGTTAAATTTTGTTATTTTAAAATCCTGCAGAAGGAGTTTAATCACTGAGACAAAAACACAAGTTTCCACCTCTTAAAAAAGCTCACCAATCCAATGAGGAGGGGCTCCACTACTGTTGATTCTTGTATTGATTCTTCCATATTGATTCTATTAAAGTCCTATTTAACTGTCTCCCAGACTTAGGCAATCTTATTAGAGGACTAAAGAAACAAATTATTCTTGTTTTCAGTGATCATTTTCACTTTCTCAGATTCTCAGATTCCAAGAAAGTATCTAAATCAGACTTAAATAAAATACAAATGTAGATATAGTCTGGCAGACCTGAATTACTAACTATTTTTAAACAGTAAAGTGATGTGTCTTTTGAAGATATAAAAACTAGAGCACTATATGCTGGAATAATTCTTTTTATGCATTTTTAAACATATCCTGGAAAAGAGCAGATGTTCTGTACCACATTTTTCTCCCTTGAAAATAGAGGGATGGGATGTATGTAGGTACAAACATAGAACAGCCTCGGTTGGAAAGGACCTCCAAAGATCATCTGGTCCAACTTTTCATGGGAAAAGAATCCCAGATGAGATTGTCAAGCACTCTTTCCAATTGCATCTTGAAAACCTCCAATGATGGGAGCCCTACCACGTCTCTTGAGGAGGATGTTCAACTGAATGATTGTTCTTACTGTAAAAAAATTCTTTCTGGTGTTGGGATGAGACCTCTCCCAATGCAACTTCTACCCACTGCCCCTAGTCTTCTCCATGTGGCTCCTTGTAAAGAAAGAGCCTCCAACCTCTTTGTAGCCATGCCTTGTGCTTTCATGAGGCTGCTCTCGAATAACTCCCAGCACACACAAGCTCCTTTGCCCTCCATAGTTGCTTTTCTTGGACTCCCTAGCAGCTAGGCTCTGAGTGTGTTGTTGGCTTTTCTAAAATCCGGGGTCTTTATCCTACTACTGGTCTTCAGTGTGCTCAGTGGGATCTTAGAATCCATAATGTTGTAGTTGCTGTATCCAGGGCTACCATTTCCAGTCATGTTGTCAAATAAGTCTTCTTGGTTTATAAGCAGTAAATCCAGCAATGCGCTGATCCTAGTCAGCATGTCCAGCATCCATAGGAGAAAGCAGTCCTCAGTGCATTCTAGCAACATGATGGAAAACTTGTGCACTGCTGTGTTATTTCACCAATAAATGTCCAGGTAACTGAAGTCATGAGGACCAGGTTATGTTGGACCAAGATTTCCCTGAACAGCCAAAGTAAGCTTTTGTTGGCCTTGTCATCCTGACTGGGAGATCAGTAACAGATACCTAACATAAAATGCTCCTTGGTGATGATCTCTCTCTAATCTCCATCTAAAGCCATACAATAGAACTCTCATGGTCTCCATAGTTTACTTTTATATAATCAAATTTATCTTTTACATAAAGTGCAATTCCAAATCCTCTTCTTCCTTTCCTGTCTTTGCAAAAGAGTTTGTAGCCATTGTGGTCTTCCAGTCATATGACTTATCTCACCACATTTATGTAATTCTTATGACATCATAACTCTCAGATGGGGCACAGAGCTCCATTTCCTCCTGTATGTTGCCCAGACTACATGTCTTGGTATACATGCAATTAAGGTAGCTGGACTTAGGGTTCTTGCCTTTGGAAAGGGTCGGAGAGAATTCTTCAATACTCTGGTATTGCTCATCCACCTTGTTGCTGATGGCTATACAGGTGACACGGCTGTGGACCCTACATCCAAGCTTGTTAGTTTAAAGCACAATTCAGTAAGCCAATCTGCTAGTTAAGATTCTCCTGCCTCTTCTAGGTAAGTGAATCCCATCTCTCCCCAGTAGGCTGTATTTTTTGAAGCACGTCCCTTGATCATAGAAACCAAAGCCCTGGCAACACCATCAGCCATAAAGCCAGGTTCTGATCTGCATGATACATCAAATTCTGCCTGCAATCCTATCCCTGACTGGCAAGACAGAAGAGATCACTTGGCCACCTGTCCCTTTCACTTGGGCCCTTGGGGCTCTGAGGTCCTCCTTGATGTGGCTCAGGTTTTGCTTGCATTGGTGCCCACACGCAAAACAAGTAGAGGACAGTAGTCTGTGCTTTTAACCAGTAGTGGCATTCTCTCTGTGGCATCCTGGATCTCCTGTCAAGCTGCAAACTTCCCTTGACTGTGTATCAGGCCAACAGATGGGTGACTCAGTGCCTCTCAGCAGAGTCACCCACCACTAGCACTCTTCACTTTCTTTTGCAGCATTTATTGTGTGCTGCTGGTGCGGTTTCTCCCAGTGAATCTTGCTCATTCGTTGTGACAACTGTGAAGGTTTTGTATCTTTTGCTAGTTGGTACATATAAGTGGGGAGAGTGAAATGATATCTTATTCCCACCAGTCACCAGAGACCATGGCTTCTCCTTCTCCAAGGTGTTGCCTGTTCTCTGTTGACACCCTTTGTCTACTAGTCCTTGGAAGTCAGTGCCAATGGGCCCTACTATTTCTTCTTGCAGTCTCAAATGATTATGTATTTCTGGTTCCCTTGTCCGAATACAGTGTAACCTGATAACTTCCTTCTGCAGCCCCTCCACCCACTGCTTGAGTGACTCCACCAGAGCACAACTTGTGCAGGTGGGTCTTCCAGTCTCTTCCACGCAGGAGGGAAGAGTGCAGTTTTTGCAACCCTCCACCTGGACAGTAGCTTCCCCGATAGGAAGCTCTGTCTGGATGGTGTTGCGTGAAAAAGGGAAAAGTGGTTTTGGCAGAAGAACCCCCCTTGCGTTCTAACACTCCTCACCGAGGTGGGAGGCTAGGTGCGGCTAGGTTTAAATTCTGAGTGACACCCAATTCACCACTATCAGTCCAATCGCGTTTAATATGTATTAAACTATTACGATTTGGATACACTAATAGTGGACTGCACCTTCAGTCTAGTCGTGCTCATGAACTAGCACGGCCACTCTCGAGTCTTTGGTCGCGTTCAGTGAGAAACCAAAACGACTAGCTACTTAAACAGTGCAGTTCATTTAAACAGATACATAGGTTCTTAGGATTACCAGTGATAAATACACTGTCTGCAAAGCACGTGCAAATAAAGATATTGTTAAATATACAAAACCCGCGACAAAGTTATAAACAATACGGACTGGCTATAAATGTAGGAGAGAGATTTTCTAGAGAGATTTCTAAGTTCCCCAAGGAAACACTCGGTATAATCGAAGTCTTACCCAAAGGCATCCCTACAGGGGGGAAGAAAGGCTCAGCCCATCGACTGATCCCGGAAGTTAGTGATGGAGTTCTCCTGACTTGTTCGTAATGGTGTCCTCCCTGATATCCCCCCTTTCTTGGGCTATTTTTATACTATTCTTTTATCTTCAAAGTGGAGTTTAAGTGACTTTAGTCATACGTACTTTTATTATGATTAATGTACTCAAGGAGGAGTGTTCGCACCTTGAGGGAGGATAGCCTCCGGGATGAAGATGTGTTTTGGTACATTGTAATGAGCAAAGTTCTCACAAAGGATAGCATTTCATCAAAATTTGACGAAATGTTGACTCGGGTAGCGAGTAGGACGCTTATCTGTTTCGTAGTAAGCAAGTAGGCCGCTTATCTGTCCTGCAGTACCCATATCCCATATCTGCTGTTCGTCACAAGGGAAGGCCACGGAACAAGCGCGTTCCGTTCCATCCCTCGTGTAGTTTCACAAACAACCTTGTACAGGGAATCGCAGATGTTGCATTCTTCGTGTGCCAGCTGCGGCTGTATTCTACCTCAGAAGCCTCTTGATTTTACGACTTTCCTTAATGTGTGGACAATGCTGTACTTTTGTATTCTTGGCCAATTTAGTAATTATTCCACAGATGGCTACCTCCACTCATCCCAGGCTAGCCTGGCTAGGTAGGCAGCTAGTTCCTGTTAGCTGCACACACTGTTCCTTGGTCTTTACCATCATCCTTCCAACAACAGCAAAGCACTGCCTAACAAGCTCTTTGTTCTCTGGAGATCTCAGGTTGCGGGGTAGACTTGCACAGCTGCCAGTTAGGTGAGGTAACCGTTGGCACTGCAGCCTAAGCCCGCAGGTGAGCCGAGCAGGCAGCAGCCTGATCACTGTCAGAGTGCACAGCCCTTCCTGCATGCCCTTCCCCACCAACAGCTGTGAAGACTGCCACGCCGCTCCCTCCTAGCTTGCACACCCTGTTCGTTGGTGCTGCCCATGGGCCAGTTATGTGTGACCTCCTGCAGTTTGAACTGGCCATGGGGATTGCTAGCACTGCCCAACTCTCACCCACCTGTCTTGCAAGACCTGTCAGCTGCAAGTTTGTCACTACACACACGTAACCCGAGGGAGCCAGGGACCTAGAAATGCCCTCAGACTCTCCCTGGAAACATCACAAGCCTTGCACTCCTGCCAGCACAGAGCAACTCCTGCTGCTCTTGGCATCGGTTTCTTGCAACAGTTACGTTTCAGTAATAAAATAATGCAGGTGCTCAAAAAATTTCTGTCATTTCATTTTTAAAAAGGGATAAGAAACCATCTACACTTACAGTAATATAAGAAATGATAGGTTGTAGAAAGCCATTTAATGCTCATATCAATAGAAACAAATTTGATTCACATCCTTGAAGGTATCTAAGTAATGTGAAATCCCCAGGTAATTCTGAGTCTGTGTAAGTGGGGACAACAGAGACTCTCATGGGACATTTTCAAGACTGATCCAGAAAAGTCCTATTCAAATACACCATTTCTCACATACGGCTTTTCTGCTTATATGCAGGTTTTGTGCACTGAGACACTAACTTGCTGATAAATTATCTATGCAGGAAAGAATCATTGAGTGTCTTTATAAAAGGTGATTATTAGGGCTATTTGAGTACCTAAAGTCTATGGGATTGTCTGAACAACAGGATTATCTAGAATTTTTTTTAGAATTTCAGTGAAAAAGCTGAAGAGATATCTTCTGATAAAGGTTTCTTATCTTGCTTTTTGGAAATGATTCAGAATTTCAGTTAATAATATGATAAAACCCCCAAAAATTTCTTAATGGAAAGCACAGTAAAACAAGACAAAATAAAAAAAAAATAAACAAACAAGCAAATGAAAACAAAAAAGGAATACTTAAAATTTATTGAGCCAACAATTTGACGCAGATTATGGAAGAAACAAATTTTTCACTTGGAGTTTGGTGATATCTGTTTAGACAGGAAGTATGATGAAACCATCTTCCAGACCTCAGATCTCTGATTACTCCTAAACTCTCTGTACAGTGATCATGTACTACTAAATCAGCTGCAAGGCCCTGAGTTGCCTCCTTCTTCCCAAGGGCTCATTTCCATGTCAGTTTCTTCAATGACTGACATCTGAGGAGGACCTTGTCAGTTCGTCTACCTTTGATCCCAAAATGTGGGTTCCTGAATCAAGATCCTGAATCCAGTTCCCATTCATCACTGAGTCCAGTCTGGAACTTCCCCAGTGCCTGACAGTGACATCTCCCTGGGAGCTTGATACGGTTCTGTATGTATTTGTATATGTTGTATCTTTTTCGTTATTTCCTTTTTATTTTATTATTAATATTTCATTAAAGTAGTTTAGTTTTTCCTAAACTCAGCTATCTCTTTATCTCTCTTCTTCTCCTTGGAGCAAGAGGTGGGGGAGAGCATCTGTTGTCTTGTCATTGGCCAACCTGGCACAAACCATGACAGCTAGAGAAGATTTTTATGATTTATTGTGCTCTGTTTTGTGGGAAACAAAAATAATGGAGTAGTAAAATGGAAGCATACTGACTTATTTATACAACATTTATCTATTCACAAATCTATACACAAATGGTATAATTTTTCAGATTACAATCAGTTTAGGTGAAACAATGATCAACTAGTGATGGAAAACCCAGAAGTTCTAACCTTTAGTAGATTTACTGAGCAAGAAAAAAGTAGAAACCTTGATACTTCTTTTGGAAAAAATTCAATATAGGCTTGTATTTAAAATTTAGGTTACTTCAGCAGCTCAGTATGGGAACAGATTTTACAAACCAAATGGTAGGGGTTTTTTTGGTTTTTTTTTGTTTTTTTTGTTTTTTTTTAAATGGAGTATAATTAGTTTGTACTTGCTTTCTAATGACATATGTTTTTTTAACAGCTTAAAAAAAATAATTTTGTTCCAAGTAAAATATCCTCACAAAACGGCACATTACTTTAGCCTCCTTCTAGAAAACAGACTTTTCTGCGTAGGCAATAAGGCATCTCTAACACAGGAGATACAGATGTTTAGAAAGAACCTAAAAATTCATAGGTTATACATGGAGGTCACCGCTGTTGCTCCCAGAGTGCCAAGGCTGGGACTCATTAAATTACGGTGGCAGCAGATTACTGACTGTTACAGCGGAGGGCAGGTGGGGGTAGGGGTGGCGAAGAAGAAAAAAAAGAAAAAAACCACAAACATTTCCATCACAAGCTTCATTCCTTCAGTGAGCTGACAGAGAGTTCATGAGGGTAAAAAGCTGTCTTACCTAGAATAGACTATGGTACCAGCATAAAGCACAACAATGATAGCTGTGACTTAAGGTGAACGGCCCATGAGTCAGTGATTTCTCCTATGATATGCTGCCAAAATTTTAACAAGTTTCTTCAAGTGCTTTCCACCCTGTGCCTGTAATACATATGACATTTTCTAGCTGAAATACACTGTTGGCCACTGATAAAATCTCATATGCTTTCCCTCTTTTTCTTGGCTTCATTTCCCATTTCATACCCTCAATACTGCCATGCTGACCACTTCCCTGTTCTTCAGCCCTCTTAGTTCACCACCCTGCCCCACCATCATGCTGAGTAATGCTTTAGCATGGTAGTATCACAGGGAAAAGGAGAATCTGGTTGCCTTAATGAAATGTAATGAATGATTTTCCTAAAGTTCATGTGACTTGTCTTCAAAACTGAAAATAAAGCGATGTATTCATTTTGGTAAAGTAAATTTCTGAAATAAATTTTTAGTATATTGCGTAAGTTTTTCCATTTTTGGAAAAAAAATGTTTGACAGATGTATTTTGAAATTAAGTGATCCTGTTTGGCGTGCTTACTGGGTAGATTTGACTTTTTTTTCAATTTTTAAGGGTACGCATTATTATAACATTCAAAATAGCCTAGTCAACCTAAATTTTCACAAAAAGCTTTGACTACAAATTTTCTTTTTAAAAATTTGCTACTGATTTCTTGAGATGTGTGAAATGTAATCTTTCCTTTTCCCTTCTTCCCTTCCATATGAAAAGGAAACACATCCATGATCTTTTAGTTATGAGTTAGAAACCTGTTTCTGTTAATTCATTTTCTGATAGATACACCAAAATTTGTACCCGTCCCCTCAGCAATTATCCATACCTGCTGTAAATCCATGAGATTTTTCACGTCCAGAAAAGTCAACGGAAAGTATAGCAAACACAAACAGTTCACTTGTACTTCATGTACTTTGAAATTTTTAAAGGAGGAATTTGGTACATTGTACACTGGTTTCACATAATTGTATTGAGAAGAATGAGGTTCGTAGTAATAATAACAACGTTATTGAGGTTTGCTGCACAATCTGAGTAACCATGTTGTAGGTTGATTTACTCAGAGTCATAAAAATTTTCTTTGTACAGATCATGCCTCATTCGGGTTTTCAGACTGCATAAGTCTCCAGAGCTCCAAAGAAGACAAAGATTTTGTAAGCTTTTGGTACCTAACGCCTTTCACTTTTAAAAATCAACCATCACTGAAGGATTACTGAAAATCCATGTTATTTAATAACGTGAAAAAATGCACTGTTTTGTGGATATGGTTTAAAAATCCATAAAGTTAATAAAATTTTACTTCAAACTCCTGCTTAGTTTTACTGGTACTAGCACATCAATATTGCCATGCTAGCACACAGACGAGCCTGACATGGAAAGTAACTAACTGAATCAAAACAAGGGGAAGAATTACTATTCACACATTCTGTTTACTGCCACACCATTTATAACTTATTGAATTTGTACAGAACAAAGGAAAGAATAAATCCAGGCATTGTAGTGATCCGTGGGAGCTGTAACAGTGTTCAGGACCACTGCTCAGCCCACGCTATCTGCCTGCTTGACAGAAGGGCAGGAGAGATAGTGGTGTGCTCACTGACCGTGTGGACTTTGCTCACTAAGGAATCCGGGGCAGTTTTGCAGCAATTCGTTATATCGTTAGTGGCAAGCACTTTCAGTGCAGTCTGTTATTATGTCAAAGGAGCAACACAGTTTTAGACTTCTGACCCAGTCATGCATTTTGATTGACACTTAAGTGAAAATACACTGTCATACAGGCAGGAAGAATTTGTGGAATACAATTACACAAACAATAATGTATGTACAGATTTTCTTTTCTTACTGAATGTTCCTCCAGAATCTTACCTAATAACAAGGATGCTTCATGTCCAGTTTGCATTATAAAAGGCTAAGTTGTACATCTGCAGGTGTTATTGTTATGCAGTTGCTATGCAATTGCTTTTATGATTGCAACACCCTCATTTGACATGCTCTATCAAATCTTATTTTCTGAGTATTTCCTTTTTGTCTTAGGTGTTGTAGTTTATGCCAAACTTTGTTTTACCTTATTCTAAGTTAAATCCTAATGTGAAACCTCTACTTTTATGTTTGAAAGAGTATTAGTTTTCAAAACATGATTACAGTACCTTAGAAGGTACTGTGTGGAATATGTGATTTCAATATCTGTCTTGTTCTGTAAATTACTTTGCTGAAAGGGTTAACTGTAAGAAATGTTAGTAGAATGACAGTATTTCTGCTATTAAAAAAAATGTGAGCATACTGGTCTGAGTGGATGTGCAGTATTCAGAATTGTTTTCTTTTGAATCAGTCATCTACAAGAAAAGCCTGCTTCCAAAAACAAAGCACCACCTTGGTTTCTCCACTCAAAATCCCCATGTCCGTCCACCCTGTGCAAGTTATTTTGCATGATTGCTTCTTCATAACAGCTTCTCCAGATTCCCCACAGCTCATCAAGCTGCAACTGAGTGGGTATCCTTTGCAATCCTTGAGAAAATCCTCCACAGCACACAGCTTATCTAACTTTTCAGATAGACTTGTTGATAAACAGAGTCTGATTTTCTTAACTAAAGAGTCTGATAGCTCTTTTTCTGGGCTTCCACTGGATTCAGGAGTTATTACTATCTGCAAGCGTGTTTGGTTTGTGGGTTTTTTTGTTGGTTTTTTTTTTTTTCTTGGTTGAACAGCCTAAGCTGCTACAGAACTCATTTTCCTTTCAGCCTAAACCTTTCTACTCTCTGAGTATCTAAAATGGACTGGTATTTTGAGACAGGGTTAACTTACATTATGGTGAACAACCAAAATAAAGATTAATTTACCCACTTCCTTTTATGAAGATTGCTGGAAAAACTATTAAAGTGTTGGTAAGAATATTCAAAAGATAGTGGCGGATTTTGATACGGAAGGCTATTGAGGAGTTTTCAGGCAGATAAATATGGGAAGTTATTTGCACTTGTAATACTCATTCACACGCAGTACTAAGCTGTACATCACTTGAGCCTTTTCAATGCAGAAAAAGTACTTTATGTAACAACAGGCAACACAGTGTTCTCTTTAGTTATTTCATTGGCAAAAATATCAAACATTTAGACAAGCTTTGAGAGGTGGAGCTAGGGAAGTTATTAAGGCTTTTGTTAGCTGGTCAGTGCAGTGAGCAGGTTAATAATTAATCCTCTTGTGTCGAGGCTAAGCAAAAACCTTCAGCAATTTGTGCTAAGAATATGAGAAATCCCTGAAATTTTTTAGAATCTTACAATTAAACACATTCATGCAGTTTGATGGAGCCGATCCCTACGGACAATACAATGTGTCCTACTATAAAAAATGCTATTAAAAGAAGTGTGGATGAATGTTTGTCAACAGCTGTTGTTGCAGAGGTCGTAATAAAAGTTTGTGCACAAAGTGTATTATATTCTATAATGAAAAATATCTGTCACAGATTAATATGTGTGACCCCCTTTCTGGGGGGGGTTAATAAAACCCCCTTTCTAAGCTTTGGTTGTTGTGTACTAAAAATTTGTAAAAGCTCTCATTGCTGCTTGTCAAAAATCCATATTAGAGTAGTCTGCATGCATCCAGCCTAACTGTACATCAAAGAATGCACTGGTGTTGTGCTAAGCTACTAAGCAGCCTCACTTGCTAAGCTCACGTGGACACATTGCCCAGGAAGAAGAATTTTCCTAAGCTTCCAAACAAACCAATAGGAATTTAAAGAGACTTTGTTGTTTTCATTAATTCCTTACTTATACCAGGAGCACACCTCGTATCCTGTACTACAGGATCCTCAGAGTGCATTTTTGATCTTTATTGCATTTAAGTTCAGTATAACAGGGGTTGCTGAGGCACAGAAAAATATTCTGTTGCAATGGCAATCCAAACATGGCCTTTCTTACAGAGAACAAGCCTACAGCTTGCACACTTAACCTGAAGCAGAAAGGCAATGCATTGACATGTTCCAACAGTTTTAGTAACCTACACAATCAAAGGGATGAAAATGAAGCCCACAAGGACAACACAGCATGAGAACATCTGCAAAATGTTACGTGTTCAGTATTTTTGGCTAGATACCAAGAACTAACAAATATTGATCAGAAATTTAAAAAGAAAGACAGTAAAAGACATCTGTACAAAAGCATCTTCGAAAAAATGTCTGAATACGACACATAACTTTGGTTATTCTTTGTTGCAAAGGTTTTTTTTTGTTTATAGTTTATAGATATGGTCTTGAATTTATCCTCATGTTCATGTTCTTGTTTGTACCACCAACACAACCTTCAGTTGTGGAACTTTGAAAAAAATGAAAAGTTCACTTAAGAAATTATTATAAATTTTCAAACGAGTCCCCAAGATGAGGACTGTTTACAACACAAAGAAGGTAGTTGTAAACAGTGACATTTGTGTTTGAGACTCTGTTTTGACTTTTGAAATTACACAAAACTCTCTGATCTGACCTATGTGATCTAACACTGTGGAATGTCATTTAGTGTATTTAATTCCTGTCAAAGTCTTTAAAATTCCGAGCTCTCCAGAAGTTTATGAGTTGTCCAAATTTTAAAGATTTTTGCCAGAAAAACTGGCTTCCCAGAGAACTGTAATTTACCCAGCTAAATACAACCTTACATATCTATGTACCTAAATATATGTATGTACATGTACGTACTTAAATAGATAAATAATTGTAGAAAGGTATTTGGAGTTAATGAAATGTTAGGGGTGCTTGGCAAAAAGACAGTATTTCAGCAAGATACTGTGCTCACAAACCTCAACTATTTAACAAAGACTTGTCTGGAGAAGAGACAAGACTATGATTTTTTTTTTTTTTGTCTGTTTTGACACCATTTGGGATGAAAGATCATTTTTATACAAAATGAAATAGAATTTGAAGCTGGGGCTGTTCCTGTGCTGGCTGGCACCACAGCCAGCAGGATGTGGAATGACTAAAACATAGCATTTGTTCCTGTGTGGTCGAAGAGTCCTTGAAGGAAACATGGAATTGTCATTCAGTGTGTAGACATGTAAGGTTTCCTATTCGTTACTGATGGAGTAATTGGGTAATGTCTCCACATGCTTCATAAGAGGTAATGAATGTTTGTTTACAGCTAACAAGAATGTAGTATTTTCTGTTTCAATTATACATTCCAAATTCTTCTACAGTGCATCCCCATTTCTTTAGCAGAAGTAGAACCATAGCATTTGTGAATTCAACTCTCATTTCAAAGCCCGTGCTTAAAACAGTGATTTATTTTCTTCCCTTAATGTTTTCTGTAAATGGGGAATTATGTTTGTCAGATTTACAAGATTTGCCTGTGTTTAGTCTGTGATGCAGAATCACAGGTCTTCTTGGAGGGTTGAGAGGATGCATTTTGATTTGTAACTCTAGTAGGAACAAACTGCACACATACAGATAACATTTAGCCACATGTTAAGGAAGATGTCCCTTCTGCTTTGCAGCATGTATCTCATTGATTTTCAGAATTTAAAATTGTTGTTAGTCCGGCATTTAAGTATTCCCTTCATAATGTATTTTCATAGGGGAAACAGTATGATAGATTTCAAAAACAAAGGAAGGTTCATATGCTATTATATAAAGTTGACAGAAACAGGGGACACATTCTGAGGAGACCTCATAGCAGCCTTCAGTACTTAAAGGAGGCCTACAGGAAAGATGAGGAGGGACTCTTGATCAGAGACTGTAGTGATAGGACAAGGGGTAACAGATTTAAACTGAAACACGGTAGTTTTAGATTAGATATTAGGAATAAATTCTTTACTCTGAGGGTGGTGAGACACTGGAACAGGTTGCCCAGGGAAGCTGTGGATGCCCCATCTGTGGAGGTGTTCAAGGCCAGGCTGGATGGGGCTTTGGGCAACCTGGTCTAGTGGAAGATGTCCCTCCTTACTGCATGGGGGTTAGAACTAGGTGATCTTTATGGTCTCTTCCACTCTGACCATTCTATAGTTCTATGATTCTACTTCCCACAGCCATGAAATCCTCCTTAAAACATACTCATTAAAGATTCTATCAACTGCTACTTATCAGCTCACTTAATATTTGTAGGAGCTCAAAACACATTTGGTGATAATGATTTTTTGCCTAGAAGATACTTTATCTTATCCAAGACAGTGAGAATTTGGGACAAAGAAAACAAAAAAAAAGTATACTATGCAATCCCTTAAGGATTTAGAGACTCACTTTAACCTTTAAATTCTTTTGTTATTTATGCATTAGTGCATCTTTCTAAAGGTTATAAACTTGATCGACTCATACACATTACCAAAGGACTGTCCCACTGTCATGCTCTTTACCTCCTTTCTATTGACCATGCAATTTACATGAATTTAATTATATGTTTCAAATAGCCTTTTTTTTTTTTTCATTACAGTAAGAAGTTTAGAAGTCAATTTCTGGTTTTCCATTTTCTGCTTTTGCATTTATAATAAAGCAGAGAAATTAATGAATATGGAAAAAACATAGGATAGTTAATGAAAAAGCTCTGCACCTTCTTTTTCAACCTTAAGGCACATGTTGAAATACATCTGTGTTCTTACTTCACAGGCATTCTTCTTGAGAGTTACACTAAGATTAAAGTAAAGAGTAGCTGATAGACTAGAAGATAAAACAACCACTGCAGCATACATAAATTTTATGATGCAGTTTGCTGTTGCATTGTGTATGAGTCCACTGTCTCTCTACTCTGCAACTGGCTTATAGTGATATAAAATTTAATAGTTTGATCGCTGATTAGTATAGATAGGTAAAGGCATCTCAGAATACATTGAACCTTGGAACTGAAGGTTGCTTTAGAGGCATGGGCAAATTTCCAGATAGTTTTCTGGAAAGTGGGCTTTGATGAAGTACCTTTAAACTGATTTCTTCTACCTTCAATTTCAAGACATAGAAAAGATTCTAGGAGACAAAGGGTAGGAAGGTTCTTTCTTGCTATGGGAAAGCAACTTGGGTCAATAACAGCAGGGAGAGTGAGACACATCAATCTGTTATACAGACATCCATTAGAAAATTCTTGCTTTTGTTTAGCCCACCAGATTTCCCTCATTTTATCTTAGACTTTCTATGGGATTGTTCATTTGTTTGTTAAAGAACCACAACCTTCACAGTGCCGGTGTCCTAAAGGTCATATAGCTTATGAGTTTCTGTGAAGAAAATACCAACTTGCATTCACACATTACTGAAGCTGCCGATTATCCTGTTGTAATCCCCTGATTTTGTGTTTAACACTCTCATAAACCCTCCAAGAGACACTCTTAAGTCAGATAAAGGAGCAGAGCTGGCCTGAGTAGTGTGTTTCTTAACCTTGCCATATTCCTTGTAAGAAGTGCAAAGTCAGATTATTCAGTTTCTAAAAGCCATGGAATGCCATGGGGAGCCTAAGCAAAAACTCACTGTTGAAAATTTAAATGCTTAAATATTTGAAGGGCTATGCGATTAATAAAAAAAAAAAAAAGAGTATCATTCTTTAGAATTTCTAGAATAGTATAGGGACCAATGTTGAGTAGCTATGATTGAACATCTCTGCTATTAAACGCAGAAGAAGATAAAACTGCTTAGTACCTTGTAGAACTTGGGAAGGAGAATGAATAAGAGATGGATATCTGTATTTTTCCTGAGGCTTTCTAGAAAAGGCATACCTTTGAGAATGTCCTCTGCTGTCCTGCTGTAAAATCAACTATTTTACCAAAAGCAATAGATGCCATGTCTAAGTAATTCCTCCCAACCTATCTTTCCATATGTTCATAACCTTCTATGCTTCTAGAAGGCAAGAGTCAGATATCTGGGGATTGTTCATTCACCTACACTGTTAGCCACTTTTTCTTCACATGTTTAATTTTGACACTGACAAACAAAAGAACACCCACTGATCCATTCAAAAATTCTGTTAACAGGATATGATTTTTTTATCTTTGGCTGGACTCATGGATTGATACCAGTGTTGCTTGGAATGACAACCATAGCCTTCATTACCATAGTACTCCACTTCCTGGTGCGAAGCATAGTGTCTTTTAACTATCAAAGATTTCTTTTGAACTCTTGCACAAATATACATCTGATGAGCACAGCTACAAGGACTGTCAGCAGATGGTGCATTTCTTTTCTGTGTTTTTCCTGACAGATAGCCAGGTGCATCCAGAGCACAATGGGGAGGACTAAAACAGAAGTTCTGGTCTCCTGAATCCAGTTCTCAGCTATCATGGCCAGAAGCTAAATCGTATTCAAAGTCCAAACCTGACAACTAATTTGTCTGCCCTTAACCCTCCCTTCTTTCAGGAATCCTTCCTTACTCATGCTTCACTCTTAGATGGTATAGATAAGATGTTTGGGGGTTTTGTACTCTAATGATTCTCTGTGTGGAGTAACTATCACCCTCAAGTCCTGACCATTGTACAATAGCAAGTGATACCACATCTAACAGGTTTTATCGATCTTGGGAAACTGAATATGAAGCTTTAGGTATTAAACAACTTTTTTATCAACAAATTTTCAGAGAGCTCTTAATGCCATTCTTAAGTCTGTGCTTATGGTCATTAATATTATTTAGCTGCAGATGCCTTTTTATTTGACTGTCTCTGTGGATGTTGGCTGGTTTTGCAGGTGAAGAAGTTACTTGTTCCCATATGTGGGGGTCTTGATGACCTCTGCCTGCAAAACTGTGTGCACAGTCTCCACTCATCAGCCCACTACATTGCTGATCCAAAGTAGGTCAGCAGTGGATATGAATATTATAAAGAAGTAGGTACTTTTCTGGTTCTTTTTCTATGTTAGAGTATCAACTTTTTGCTTGTTACCACTTCAGTTCATCCACTTTGTTGCTCTGATCTAGAAATATTATGTTCATATCCTGAAGTCAGATTTATGGAATTTACTATTGTTGTCAAAGATTTCTGAAGGCCTTGCTTCTGATCTTTCTTTTGTCCTCAAAATACTTCCCTGACCCTTCAGTCTGCCCTCGTTGCAGTTATTTGATAACTTCAAATTATTTGGGGACCAATTCATATCAAAGCTCAGGGGTGTTAGAAAGAAAAAGAAGCCCACCGTGTTTATGTGCTATAGGTAAAGCTTTTCTTTAAATCTTTTAACTAGGGATCACCCTTCCCAAAGAGCATTATACGTTTAGGAAGCACATTCTCCTTCTCCTGCCACAGCCCTAGCTAATAAGCCCTTATTTCTGAGATGGTCACTGAAGGACTCAGCACTTTTTTATCCCATAAAAGATGTATAAACCAAGTTGTTCTTTACCAAATTAAGAGAAAGCAGAGATGTGTCTCTCAGTAACGGCCCTGAACCCTTGAATATTTTTATATTTTAGTAAACTGAAATATGCGGGTTTATAGAAAAAAAACTAATGCAAATAATTCTGCAGCACTACAAAACATTTTGGCAGGGAATATTCTTTAGAAAGAAACTAGTCACTTTTGCTGAAGTGGAAACTGAAGAAAAATGTGTTTCCAAGCAAAGTGAGACTCCTTGGGACAGTGTCAATGCTTTTCATGGAAAATAGCTAAGTTTTCAGAATCTGAGTCTGTAAGTGTGAAAAGCTTTAATTACCAGAAAGTAAGCAGTAAGGTAACTCAGATTGTGTAAACTGCAACATGATATACAGGCATGCTAAAGCAGTTTCAGCTATCATGATTTATAAAAGCACCTGAGGTAGCTGAATTGAACTCAAGTAACTTTGAAGACAGGCAGAATGAGATGTTAACTCATTTAGGCTTTGGTACACTAGAAAGTCAGTGCGTTTACTTCTGATCTTTTCTTGCTCTGCTCTCTCTGCACTAACCGTAGTCTGCAAAAATGAACTGAACTTAATTTACCCTGCCTTAAACAAAACCGTAGTGCATACAATGTATCAGCAAGAATATTCATGCAAAGTAGCCACAGTGGACAATCCAGGAGATTCCAGGAGTGCATTAAGGATAACTTCTTAAACCAAGTAATAGACAGCCCTATGCGAGGGGATGTGATACTGGACCTGTTGTTCACCAATGCATGTGAACCAATTGGAGGTGTTAAGATTGCAGGCAGCTTGGGCTGCAGTGATCACACACTGGTGAAGGTCATAGTCCTGATGGATATGGGTCAAGCGAAGCATAATGTCAGGACCCTGAATTTTAGTAAAGCAAACTTTCAGCTGTTCAAGGAGCTATTCAATAGGACCCACTGGGACACTGCCCTCAGGGGCAAGTGAGCAGAACAGAGCTGGCAGATCTTTAAGGACACAATCCATAAAGCACAAGAGCTCTTGATCCCCAGGTGTAAGAAATCAGGAAAGGAAGGCATGGCTGAGTTGAAACCTGCTGGTCAAACTAAAGGGCAAAAAAGAAATGCGCAGGCAGTGGAAGCAGAGACAGGTGTCCTGGGAAGAGCAAATGGACACTGCCCAGTTGTGTAGGGATGGGGTCAGGGAAGACCAAGGAGCAGCTGGACCTGAATTTGGCAAGGGATGCAAAGAATACCAAGAAAGACTTCTATAGGTATGTCAGCCAGAAAAGGAAGGTCAAAGAATGCGTCCCCCCTGTGATGAGTAAAACTGGCAAACTGGTAACAACAGACAAGGAGAAGGCTGAGGTAGGTACTCAACAACCATTTTCCCTCAGTCTTCATTGTCAATTTCTCTTCCCACACCTCTCAAGTGGATGGACTGCAAGGCAGGGACTGGGGGACCAAAGTCCCTCCCACTGTAAGAGAAGGTGAGGTTTGTGACCACCTGAGGAACCTGAACATACAGAAGTCTATAGAACCTGCTGAGATGCATCCCAGAGTCCTGAGGGAATTGGCTGATGTAGTTGCCAAGCCACTCCCCATGATATTTGAAAAGTCGTGGCAGTCAAATGAAGTCTCCGGAGACTGGAAGAAGGGAAACATTGCACCTATTTTTAAAAAGGGTAGAAAGGAGAGCCCTGGGAACTACTGCCCTGTCATCCTCACCTCTGTGTCTGGGAGGATCATGGAACAGATCCCCCTAGAAGCTATGCAAAGGCACATGGAGGACAGGTGATTCAAGACAGCCAGAATGGCTTCCCCAAGGGCAAGTCTTGCCTGACTAACGTAGTGGCCTTCTATGACGGAGTTACTATATCAGTGGACAAGGGAAGAGATATGGATGTCATTTATCTGGACTTCTGTAAGGCCTTTGACATGGTCCCCCACAACATCCTTCTCTCTAAATTGGACAGATACAGATTTGATGGACAGACTATTTGGTGGATGATGAATTGGATGGATGGTCACATCCAGAGAGTAGCAGTCAATGGCTCAATGTCTGGATAGAGATCAGTGATGAGTGGTCTGTACTGGGATCACTACTGTTCAACATCTTCATCAGTGACATAGAGAGTGGGATCGAGTGCACCTTCAGCAAGTTTGCAAATGACACCAAGCTGAGTGGTGTTGTTCACATGCCTGAGGGATGGGATGCCATCCAGAGAGACCTGGACAAGATCGAGAAGTGGGCCCGTGTGAACCTCATGGAGTTCCACAAGGCCAAGTTCAAGGTCCTGCACCTTAGTTGGGGCAACCCCCAGTATCAAGACAGGCTGGAGGGATGAAGGGATTGAGAACAGCCCTGCAAAAAACAACTTGGAGGTACTGGTGGATGTAAAGCTGGACATGAGTGGGCAATGTGTGCTCACAGGCCAAAAAGCCAACCATATCCTGGGCTACAACAAAAGAAGTGTGGCCAGCAGGTAGAGGGAGCTGATTCTGCCCATCTACTTGGCTCTTGTGAGACCCCACTTGGAGTACTGCATCCAGCTCTGGAGTCGTTAGTACAACAAAAACATGGACCTGTTGGAGTCCACGAAAATAATCAGAGGGATGGAACACCTCTCCTATGAGGACAGGCTGAGAGACTTGCGGTTGTTCAGCCTGGCACAGAGACAGCTCCAGGAAGACCTTATTGTGGCCTTTAAATAGTTAAATGGGGTTTATAAGAAAGTTAGAGAAAAATATTTTGGCAGGGCCTGTAGCAAAAGGACAAGGGGTAATGTTTTTAAACTGAAAGAGGGTAGATTTAGACTAGGTATAAGGAAGAAATTTTTTCTAATAAGGATGATGAAACACTGGAACAGGTTGCCCAGGGATGTGGTAGCTGCGCCATCCCTGGAAACATTAAATGTCAGGTTGGACAGGGTTCTGAGCAACCTGCTCTAGTTGAAGATGTTTCTGCTCACTGTGGGGGGGTTGGAGTAGATGACCTTTAAAGGTCCCTTCCAATCCAAACTATTGTATGGTTTTGTGATTCTTTGATTCTGTGATTCTGTGATCAGACTTGGCCCACTCTCAGTGCTCCAAGTGTCCAAGCACCAGGCACATAATAAGAAGTTTCACACATGGTATCAGGGAAGCCATATGAGTAAGATGTAACCTTAAAATCACCTTCCTCACCATTGTGAAACAATAAATGAAACAACTAAATTGTAATTTGCAATGGTGGAGAAAAGCAGAGAGATGGAATCTATGAAGGTAAGCAGTTTTTTGCAAGAGAAAAAGACCCTTAAACACAAAACATATAAAGCTCAGTGCTACTTTTCAGCTGTTAGACCTAATCAAAATAGATAAACATGCAGGACTGTGAAAGGCAATGACGTGGTATGACCATCTTCTATTACACAGGAAGCTTCAATCAGTCATATTGAAGGTGACACTTTCATTTTCAATTAAAGAAAAAAATGTTTCAAAAGAGACTTCGGTTGGTTTTACTTTTGATTTTTTTTAGAGTTCATCTGCAGTTTTTATAATTGATGCAAACATTTTCCCCTGGAAACCCTGGGAATTCCCAAGGAAATTCATCTCGAAATTCTGGAATCCACAAGAAGAAATATAAACATAAAACCAAATTTTGATCCTTGAATAGTTTCATATGGACTTCAATGTGGCCACACAGTTTTGGGATATTGCCAGGCATTTGATCCAGTATTTGAGTAAAGGCAGCTGCCTATCTGCAGAAAACACCAGCTTTTAGGCAGGACTCACCTTGCAGGCAAGTTCTGTGCTGAATGAAAAGAAGCTAAACTTCAAGAAAAATACCCCTTCTGCTGCCATGAGGCTGCCACTCTGGGACATACCTTCTGCCACAGCAGACCCTGTCATAATCACAGGTCCTTCCTTGAGCTGATTACCCCCCAGTTCAAAAATAGGCATCCACCTGTATAATATATGTTACATCATATTGTATCATATCATGCTATATTACATATACAGGAATATACAGGAATATACAGGTATACACAGGAATCTAGAAATCCATCAAGGGGGGGAAGAACAGCACCACAGAGCAGGAGTTGACAGGGAGATGGATTACATCTCTCTATCCATTGAGAACTGCAGAGTTACCATGGTGCCACCTTCAGGGAGACGGCATATAGTTTTCTTGACTTATTTTTGTCAGTAAGAGATATGGCAGCATGGCACTGGGCTTTTTTTTTTCTTTTCCCACAGCATTCTGCTTACAATAAAACTGTCATCAGAATTTGCAAAGCAACCCAGAGCAGCAGTTTAAACTTTATTCCCAGCCAGTCTATTTATACTGCAAAACTGTGTCTGCCTATATTTATAACTCATACAATAACAAAAATAAATGTATGAAAAATATAACCACTAGTATAATTAGATTCTATGTTTTTATAAATACTTGAATCCGGTGTTTGATGTTGTACAAGAAGCAAAAAGGCAGTAAACATCCTCAATTTAAATAAAAAAATCACCAACAACATAAATTATAATTTTTGAAATTAGATTACTTGAATTTAAGATATCCATGAAGCAATAAAATTAGTGTTTTACATTGAGATGATTCTTTTCTAATATAGAATCATAGAATCATAGAATGGTTCTGGTTGGAAGGGACCTTAAAGATCATCTAGTTCCAACCCCCCTACAATGGGCAGGGACACCTCCCACTAGACCAGGTTGCTCAAAGCCCCATCCAGCCTGGCCGTGAACACTCCAGGGATGGGGCATCCACAACTTCTCTGGGCAACCTGTTCCAGTGTCTCACCACCCTCACAGTAAAGAATTTCTTCCTAATACCTAATTTAAATCTCCCCTCTTTCAGTTTAAAACTGTTACCCCTCGTTCTATCGCTCCACTCCCTCATGAAGAGTCTCTCCCCACCTTTCCTGTAGGCCCCCTTTAGGTACTGTAAGTACTTTAGGTACTGCTACAAGGTCTCCACAGACCCTTCTCTTCTCCAAGCTGAACAACCCCAACTCTCTCAGTCTGTCCTCATAGCAGAGGTGCTACAGCCCTCTGATCATCTCCATGGCCCTCTGCTGGACCCGTTCCAACAGGTCCGTGTCCTTCTTGTGCTGAGGACTCCAGAGCTGCATGCAGTACTCCAGGTGGGGTCTCACCAGAGCAGAATAGAGGGGTAGAATCACCTCCCTCAACCTGCTGGCCATACTTCTTTTGATGCAGCCCAGGATGCGGTTGGCTTTCTGGGCTGCAAGCATGCATTGACGGCTCATGTTGAGTTCCTTGCCCACCAGCACCCCCAAGTCCTTCTCCTCAGCGCCACTCTCAAACTATTCTCCGCCCAACCTGTATTTGTGCCTGGGATTGCTATGACCCAGGTGCAGGACCTTGCACTTGGCCTGGTTGAACTTCATGAGGTTAGCATGGGCCCGTGTCTCAAGCCTGTCCAGGTCTCTCTGGATGGCATCCCTTCCCTCCAGCATGTTTACCGTGCCACACAGCTTGGTGTCATCAGCAAACTTGCTGAGGGTACACTCAGTCCCACTGTCCATGTCTCCGACAAAGATGTTAAACAACACAGTTCCTTATCCACCAAATGGTCCATCCATCAAATCCATGCCTTTCCAATTTAGAGCCTAGGATGTCATGTGGGACAGTGTCAAACGCTTTGCATAAGTCCAGGTACATGATGTCTGTTGCTCTCCCCTTATCTAACAATGCAGTGGCAACATCGTAGAAGGCCACCAGATTTCTCAGGCATGACTTGCCTTTGGTGAAGCCATGTTGGCTGTCACTGATCACCTCCTTATTTTCCATGTGCCTTAGCAGAGATTCCAGGAGGATCTGCTTCGTGATCTTGCTGGGCACAGAGGTGAGACTGACCGGTCTGTAGTTCCCCAGGTCTTCATTTTTTCCCTTTTTGAAAATAGGGGTTATATTTCCCCTTTTTCAGTCAGTGGGAACTTCACCAGACTGCCATGAGTTTTCAAATATAATGGAAAGCAGCTTAACAACTTCATCCATCGGTTCCCTCAGGACCCGTGGATGGATTTCATCAAGTCCCACGGACTTACGTACCCTCAGGTTCCTGAGATGGTCTTGAACCTGATCTTCTCCTTCAGTAGGCAGTTCTTCATTCTCATAGCCCCTGCCTTTGGCTTCTGCAACTTGTGTGGTGTGGTTAGAGCCCTTATCAGTGAAGATGAGGTGAAAAAGTCATTCAGTACCTCAGCCCTTTCAATATCCTGGGTGACCAGGTCTCCTGTTTCCTTCCAGAGAGGGCCCACAGCTTCCCTGGTCTTGCCTTTATTCCTGACATCCTTTATTCCTTGTTATCCTTGATGTTAGTTTGATGATATCTTAAAAATAATAATAATTTTTAAAATGTAACGGGAGAATTCATCTGCAGGTGAGATTAGAAAGCTGACCAACATTGAAATGCAGGTTTTTCAGTTTACAAGAATGGACCTTGGAGGAAATAACGCTTCTAGTATCCTTCCAGGAATCTAGAAACAGATTTATTTAATTAAAAAGTGATAGCAACAGAGATGTTTTCTGAACTCTAGTTTTGTCAAAAATTCACAAAACAAAAAAAAATTGAAAAGAGAAAGTGTGAATCCTCAGCCATTTTATCAGTCTGGAAGGTGTAAATTCTGCAAAGGGTGAGCCAAATGCCTGTTGATCAGGACTCACTGACTGACTTCTTGCCTTGTCACTACCACCAAATGGCCATCTGGCTCTAGTCAAGCTGTCTCACCTCAGCAAGTGGTGAGCAAAACAGAACCCCTGTTTTGTCTTCCTGGGCACTAAGCTTTCCCAGGTGGGGATTACCATATACAAAGAGTTAGTATAAGGGTTCAACTCCATCTGAGGTGAAGCTGTAGATCCTTCTGTAATGCAATGTTTATCATTACTAGTAATAGAGAAAAGTTTTCCAGACAGCTAATTCTTTGCCAGTCTGAAAGATGCAGAAGTGTGCTTCTAGGGGAAAAGGTCAGGGAGAGAGAGGAGGCGTATCAACAGACTGCAAGGGCCTGTGAGCAGCAGCCTGTCTTGATATCTTATAAGCTTCTCTGTTACAGCTACAGTACTGTTCTCAGTAGCTTAATGAGAAGTTTTTTGCTTGTTAAAGCTAGCTATCGCTATCCGTGATTTTGCAATTATTCAAGCACCGTGTATCTTGAAACAACAGATGTCACCGGATTCATTATAAGGGGAAATATACTTCCAGTCTATTAAGTTTCATGTTATTGAAAGGATATTTCAGTGCAGTCATATCAAACTTACTGAGTCTGCTCCATGCAACTACCTGTTATATATTAGATTTTAATTTAAACACGGCTTCCATTTTGCCAACCTCCATTTCCACCCATGTCTCATAGGTGTCTCACAATGCTGTGCTTCTGTACTTTTCAGTTTGGTCAGCAGGGCTATTAATGCAAAAAAAAAGGAGGAGAATTAATTTTGAATGAGTAACAGTTTACTTCCATGCCTGCCTGACCTGAATTAAAACGCTCCAGACAACTAACACACATACTTTCACAAACCATTCTTTGTTGGCAATTGGATTGTGTTTTCAGTCAAAAGACTTTTTTGAGAATCCATGCAATCACCAACCTATGCATTGCCTATCTTCTGCTTCACAGCCTGATTTCAATGTCCAACCTAGACAGGCTTTTATAAAGAATAAGAAAAAAAAAACCACCACAGCATATTTTTGTGAAGGGGAAAACTAAATAAAACCATTATTCTTATACAAGCCTGGAAAAAAAAGGAGGGCTTGGCTGGCCAAAGCTGAGACAGTAAGTGACATTGGTAGCATGACCTCTGTGATAACATATTTAAGAAAGGGTTAAAAATCTCTGTTCCAGCAGCTGGGAGAGAGGAGTAAGAATATGTGAGAGAAGAAACTATGTAAACACCACAATCATTGGAGAAGGAGGGGCAGGAGGTGCTCCAGGTGCTGGAGAAGAGATTTCCCTCCAGCTTGTGATGAAGACCATCGTGGGGCAGGCTGTCCCCCTGCAGCCTATGGAGGTCCACAGTGGAGCAGATATTCACCTGCAGCCCTTGGAGGACACCACACTGGAGCAGGTGCATTGAAAGAAGGTACAGCCCATGAAGAGTCCATGCTGGAGCAGGCCCCTGGCAGAAACTGCAGCTCCGTGGAGTGAAACCCATGTATGAACAAGTTTTCTGGCAGGACCTGTGGCCCCATAGAAGATCCACACTGGAACAGTTCATGAAGAACTGCAGCCTGTAGGAAGGAGCCACAATGGAGAAGTTCACGAAAGACTGTCAGTCTCCCATGGGTGGGACCCCATGCTGGAGCAGGGGAAGAGCATGAGGAGGAAAGAGAAGCAGAGACAACACATAATGACCACAATCCCCAGTCCCTGTTCCTCTGCACCACTTGAGTGGAGGAGATAGAGGAATCATGAGTGAAATTGGGCCTGGGAAGAAGGGGGAGAGGGGAGACGTGTTTTTAGATTTAGTCTTATTTCTCATTATTCTCTGATGTGCTTAGTAATAAATTAAATGAATTTGTTGAGCCTGTTTTGCCCATTATGATAATTGCTGAGTGATGTCGCTGTCCTTATCTTGACCCATTTTCTCTCCCCGTCCTGTTGACGAGGGGGAGTGATAGAGCAGCTTGGTGGCCACCTGGCAGTCAGGCGAGGTCAATGCACCAACACTTGTGCAGTCCAGTGCTTAGGTCACTGAACTCTTATTGTCATGTCTGTTGATTGGCTGCTAGAGCTTCACCACTGCAGTGTAAAGGAACCTCAAAAATTCCTGTTCTGCCTGGATGGATTTTGTCTGAACTTAATCCAAGTTTACTGTAAATTGTAAATGACTGGTTTTGGGTTGGGGATTTTTTTGAACTAATAGGCAGCTGCAGAAATTCAAAGTGTACAGGAAACTCAGTACAAAATGATTTTATATAACTTCAAAGTCATCAATATATAGACCAAATAAATGAGAATAATGAGAAGCATGCATGAATAGACTGAAATCTGATGCATTGTGAAAATAAATACCTTTGGCAATAGCAGAATATTTGGATGTGGCTTGTTGGAAGTGAGAAATTAGTGATAGTCATCAAATCAACTTGATGTGCAATCGGCACATCTGGGACCTCAAGCATTATGGAGTCATTTGCTGGAGGAGACATTTGTCATAGCTCCACTTGGTTAGAAGGTGGCCTGGGCCTTCAAGTGTTTTATTCACATCTGAGCAGATCCTATCATGAGCAAACAAAGCTCTTATGAATGTCTATGCAAGGGACAAAGTGTGATTGACATACTGACATACTGGGAGAAAATCGCCTTCCAGGATATAAAAAAATACATAGCAAAGATGTCTATTTATTTTCATTAATTGCGTGAACTAGAAACACAACAATCCACGGAAGTTGTCTTAGAAAACTCTTTAGTAGCTGTTTGCTTATAGTTGCCTTTGTGCATACTGTTAAAAGCCTTTGATTATAATTACTTCTATATATATTCTTGCAATTTACAACAAAAGCCTTCCTCTGACAAGTACTGACTTTGAGAAACTCAAGTATCACCTATTAACTTTTCCCCTCAGATGGAGCTCTGTATTGAATGTGCTGTAGTACTTCTACAATAATTCCTATGGTGAAAAAAAACCCCAAAAAACCAGCAACAACAAAGAAATGAAAAGAAAAGGAAAAGAGTGAAGATTAATCACATCATACATTACAGAAGATCAATCCTACCTCCCATCTTCTGAGATGATTTTAGGGTTGGGAATGTGCTTATGTTATTTCATAGATCATTTCATAGCAAGCAAACAGATTTGCTTCAGCTCCTTCTGTGTTAAACGTAGTTGTGTTTCATGCCCAGTGATTCCTATGCAAAAGGGAAGCCAAATGTCTTTACTCATTTGGTTTCCACTGCTCCACATAGGAGAACATCTGCTTCTCCTTCTTTTTAAGGGAAGGTTCATTTAACATGGAATTATGTGCAACAATTTGGTTAAAGACTGCACCCAGAGGATGAACCTCACTAAAACACTTAAATCAATAGCGGCCTTCTTTGCAGTACAAGGGTAGGAGGAGTAGGACAAACTATACAAAGACTCTCTAGTAGACAACAGTAAGGCAAAAGGGAGGAGAAGGTGATGATCCTAAAGAGAAGGAAGTTTGATTAGCACAGGTTTTAAGTAACTTTTGAAAAGCAGGGTAAAATGAGTTATGCTAAGTGGTAATTTTGTCATGTTAAGATATTTTTTTCTATTCTTCTGTCAAATTTGCTTTATTTCTCTTAAAGAAAGGAGGTAGAAATCACCTGTTTTGTAAAGATTTTATTTCTTTAAGGTACTACAAATGTATTTTTTCTAAAGGAGGAATGATGACAATTTTTGGGATGTTCCCTTGAAATTTATACATTATTTTTTACATAAGTACTGCTAAACTGGAAATTAAATTTCATGTCTCGGTTCTCCATCATTCTGTCAACAGAACAATGAAATCGGGTTGCATTTGGGACAGATGCATCAGAACAACAAATATTACATGGTTAGTCTCAGAATTAGAGAAACGGTGTCAGTAATTCAACAACGATGTTATACGCTGTACATCTCCAAAGTCCTTTTTTTTCGTACAGTTTTTAAATTTTATCTTAGTCTGTCAAGATGGGTTTTCTTTCATATTCTGTGCTGGCTATTGCTTTATTCTGTCCTGTAGAGTTGTGTTTTCTAGCAGCTTTACATTACAGACTGCTCTGAAGCCAGTAAACTGGTGGATAACCTTAACCGCTGATCCTACCCATTGTCCTGGTTTGAGGTAAAACAAAACCAATTTTCTGTTCAGTAATTTTACTTAGTAGCTAAGTCTCTTCTAACTCTCCAGAACTCTCAAAATTAACAGTATATTGTACAAAAATGTTCACTCTCAGGGTGATAACACCTGTGTTTATAGTTAATGACAAGGAATGATATGCAGAGAGGCTCTTGCTTATATTTATTGCTATAACAAACAAGGTCAGCTGACTTTGTTATGTGCCCCATTGGAAAGTCAGAAGCTGAAAAGCTTAATGGGGCACCTGTGGGGAGGAGCAGACAGTATAGGTAACGCAAAACTGACCAACAGGGTATTCCATCCCACCTGCATCATGCTCAGTATAAAAGCTGAGGGGATCAAAGGGGTCACCCTCTTTCTTCAATGACCAGCATTCAAGGAGGACTCTGTTCATCCGTGTTTGAGCCCAATTCTTGACTCCAGATCTGGAATCCAGTTCCCGTCCATTGCTGAGTCCAGTCTGGGACTTTCCCAGTGCCTGCCAGTGACATGATCATCATTCTGGGAGCTTGATACGGTTTTGCATTTATTGTGTCTATTTAATTATTTTCTTTTTATTTTATTATTAATATTTCATTAAAGTAGTTTAGTTCCTTCTAAACTCATACATCTCTCTATCCCTCTATCTCTCTCCCTCCTCTCATTGGAGAAAGAAGTGGGGAAGAGCATCTCTCATTCATCTCATAGGCCAGTCCTGTCCAAATCACAACACCCATGTAAATGACAACGTGTTGCAGAAAGGGTTGCAGAGTGGGAAAGTCTACCAGGGTAAATTGCAATCAATATACCAAGTTTCTTGAAGGAAACAAGAAGATATTAAAAATGTGAAAAATTATTAAAGGTATCAATTGAGAAGGTGGACCTGAAAATCTGCAAAACAGAGTCAATATGAAAGGATGAGGATGAAAATAACCTTGATTAAACATATAGTAAAATAAGTGGCAACAACAATGCCTATACATAGGGGGGTAAAGTCCTGCTCTGAGTGTGAGATGCTTTTGTTAAGATGATTGTACACCAGCCAGATCCTGCCAATTCTGAGTTCCCGTGCAAAATACAGATTACTGTTGAAATAGTTCACACTGGTACAGGAACAGCATGTGGACAGTGATTCTGGAGGAGGAGAATACTCTGCTATACACAGAGGAGGAGGGGGGAAGTGAAAAGGGTGATCCTCTGATGGATAATTTGTAAGATAAATAAGTAAAAAAAAATTTAAAAAAAGCCTTTTGTGTTCTACCTAGTCCTGGCAGGTGTTTTTTTTTCAAAGATGCTGCACTGGCTTTTTCTGGGATAGAAGCAGTTTTCTTCATAGTAACTTGTGTGGGACTGCGTTCTAGATTGGTGTTGAAAACTGTTTTGATAACATACTTATGTTTTAGTTGTTGCTGAGCGGTGTTGACATAGTGCCAAGGCATTTTCTGCTTCTCACATTGTCCCACCAGTGAGTAGGCTGGGGAAGAAGTTGGGAGGGAACACACCTGGGACAGCTGACCCTAACTGACCAAAGAGATATCCCACACCATCTGACATCATGCTCAGCCATAAAAACTTGGGGAGGAGGAAGCATGACAAGGCTGCCATTGCTCAGGGATTGGCTGGGCATCAGTTTGCTGGTGGTGAGTAATCAGGGGGGATTTTTCGCATAATTTATTTTTCTTTGTTTTGTTTTTCTTTGGGTTTGGGGCATCCCTTTGTTGTGGCTTTTTACTTATTAAACTGTCTATCTCAATCCAAGAGTTTTCTCACTTTTACTTTTCCAGTACTCTCTACCAGAGTTGAACCACAATAATCACAAATGGAGTTGCAGTGTCCATCCGCTACTGAGAGAGATTGAGTTGAGGTAGGGTTGAGGGCCAACGAATAAAGACCTCAGAAAAAGAGTTGTTGAAACAATGAATGCTGATGTTTCTTCTGCATTCACAAATAAGTGGGAGGAGAAAATTTTATCATGAAAGAGCTACGAGGCATTTTGTCCTGTCACATCTCACAAAATAGGTGTTGGAGGAATCCTTTTTCTTACATGAAGTACAAGTTGCTTTCTTCTCTCTTTACTTGGATCATGGGAAAACTACCATCTATGAATTAAGACTGTCCAGTGAAAGAATTTACTGGCTTGCTAGGGAGACTGGACCTATAATTATGTTTGGATGGAATGGAATGGAATAACAGCAACAGCATTTTTAGGTGCCTGATTTAAATATAATTTTTTTCTTTTTGTCTTTAGAACTGAGCAAAACATTCTTGCTTATAGCCTCATCAATTCAGCTCTGAAGGGCTCAGTTTCAACTGCTTTGTTCCCTTGTGTAAGGCTCTTTTTGTCAATCATTTTTTTTATGAGTAGCGTACAACTATGTATAAAATATATAAAGCATTACATTTTATTGAAGGACTGCTGCTGTAGCTGCAGCACCTTTGGTTTTGAATAGCCCTTCACTTCCAGGGAGGGTGTGTGCCTGCATATGTAATTGCATGCAGTGTAACAGGCCAAGTGATTGCATCACTCTGAGGGTGAGAGAATCCAATGCTTTTGATGTTGGTCTACATTCACCTTTAAAAAACTTATTCCCCTGGGTCCTTGTGCTAAGACATTTATACCTAGTACATAACCGTCCATTTGTCATTTTTCTATTAAATAAGAAATAAATGTCAGGTATTGGACATTTGATCACCACACACAAAGAAAACTATGGATCCGTCATGATCCCAAGAGTTTTGCTTCTGATAAATCCTTTTCTTAACTTCCCCCTAAATGAGATCTTTTGAGACAGGGTCTATTGATCATGTTGATAGATGATCTTATTAAAGCAGGATTGATCACTTCCTTTTGTAGATCTCAGGTCATGAAAATTGTTAGTCCTTTTTAAAAGAGATATGACAATGAACTTGAATTTATTAAATACTTGAATTCTCCCAGAAGAATTTGTTTTTAAAACTCTGATGGCTTGTCAAAAAATCTCAGTGACAGGGGTCTATCTAAAAACCATTGTTCATATCTGAATGTTTTTAATTCAAAATGAATGTGGAAAGTGCTTTAGTTTGAGACAATTGTGAAATTTGGGCTGAAAATAAATTATTTAGGACATGGGTATAAAGTACTCTTGGGATCTCTGGAAGGCAAGGGTCAGGCTATATAATATCTGCATTAGTCGGAACTTCCACATGATACTTTTCAAATAAATGTTATGTTAGCTGAAATTTTCCATCTCTAGTTTTATTTTGGGCTAAAGTGAAGAAGAGGGTCAAGAAAGGTGGTAAAATGCTACCAAATCTAATTTAAGAGGTCAGAGAATCTAATTATTTGGATAACTGCCTTATGGTCATGGACAGAAAGAGGGTGAATGCAACAATGAGGTAATTAGTGATCTGAGCTTGTAGACCTAAGATAAGGCCAAGTGGCATATTAGAGTACTGTACAAGGTGCCAGGGTTGATCCCAAATGAATATGGGTGAAAAGTGGACAAAGTTTGTTAGGTTTCTTTAGCAGCCTGTTGCTAAGACTGTTATATTACTCTGAGGACTAAGCATTCAAGTTTACATTTTAACTGTGCAAAGAAAACACATTCTTTTTTCCCACAGATTATGATTTTTAGCTTGGACTATGTATCTATTTAATCTGGACACTGTTAACCTCCTGTCTTTTAAAATAACACTGTTCAAAACCCTGGCTGCTTTGTGTAGAGCTATGATTTTTCTTCCATAGAAATATCATTAACTGCTCAAATCTTCCCTTGACGAATATTGAATAAGCATGTGGGGACATAACATCTTTGTACTAGATGAGATATATTTCCTTTGCAATTAAATTTTCCACTGAAATAACATTTTAATTAAAAAAAAGACAAAAAATATACTTTTGAACTAGGTAAAAACTTGTAAAATAACACCAATAAACATGTTATTAAATTAGTTTTAAAAGCTGTTTAAGTACTGTAAACCTTACTGCATTTGACATGCTATTCTAAAGCATGGAACTTTGCAATGTTTCATTTCCAAATAGCTTGTTATCTGAAGGAAACACAGAGGAAAGTAAAATAATGGATCTGGAATTATATGTTTCACTTCGTGTTTTGAGTGATTCAGGTTGTCTCCACTCCTTGTTCTCAAGCTCCCTAGTTCAGCAAATCAGAGAAAAAGAAAAACAGAAAAAAAAATATTTATCAGGAATAGGAAAAATATTTTAAATTATCTTATTTCCCAAGAAACATGCTTTGCAACTATTTCTCTTCTTGTGGTCTAGATACCTTTTCTTTCTCCTTGCAGATTCTCTTTCTGTATGTAAAACTTGGTTTTACTGTCCAAGTGTTACCCAGCATGTCACAATAAATATGAGTTGCACAAAGATTTTTCATCAAAGTTTGTCTATTAGTATGTCTTTGACATAGGAAGGTCTGGTTTGGAGAAGTCAGAGGATTCATTACTTGTTCTTTCTATATGGACACACTTGCTTTTTTTTCATTACATTCCAAGTGAATTTTTGGGTTTTCCTCCATCATGGGTGATGATAGCGTTCAGAACCTGGGCACAGCTATGTGTGTAAAACTTTAAAATCTCTCAAGGGACAAGAGATAAAAAAACCTCCATGAATGAAGTAGAGAAAGAAACTGCAAAGTTAATGTTGTTCTCGGTATTCCAGTAAGGTTCCCTGCTCCTTATAGAAGAAGCAACAATTTCCATGGCACATGAATGTATATCCAAAACTTTCTCATTCTGAACAGTACCAGTTAGACAAAATCCTGAATTTCAAGAGTGATGCCTTGAAAACCCTTCAATTTTATGAGCCTGGAGGAAGTCCCAAGCATGAGAAGACTTTGAATGGCAACAACATTTCAGATAAGTGTGCAAAATGTTTAATTCAGAAAAGAAATACAATAGTTGAGTAAAGCCCAGAAACACAGAGGAAATCTATCTAAAACAATACTTCAGGAGCATAATAATGTGAAAAAACTCTAATCCTTGTTCTTTAGAACTCTTGTCCTTTAAAATAACTGCACTGCTAAATTCCAGATGATGAGACTGAGATACCTTTACACAGGTGAAGGAAAAATTTTCAAAACAACGATCTATTTACTATGAGTTTTTTGGAGTGATAAATCTGTTCATCATATTATTACTTCCACAGAGCAACTAAAGTGTTAAAAATAAAAATAAAAAGAATAATTTAAAAAATCCAGCTTTAAAAGCTGATATTCTTTACAATGTCTTTCAGATGTTCTGGTCTGACCCATTCCTCCTGCAAACCCTGTGTGCCTACATTGTGAATATTTCCTGTCTCCTCCCGAAAAGGAACCTTGCACTAATGAGGAGGTAGGACAAGGACTCTTCATTGTCTGAAAAGCCTTTCTGTTACAGAGAAATTCATCCTTACAACACACAATGCTGATTTATTTAGAGGTTACCTGGACCACAGCCAGCTGAGAAAGGTTGCTTTTAACAGTTAATGTATACTTTGTAAAAATAAATAAATAAAGCAGTTTTCTCCAATTCTTGATCCCAGAGGGATTTGAAAATGTGTGTCAGCTCCCTCCGTTAGTTGAAAGTCACCTGTTCCTGAGATCTCAGTTCTGTTCCTCTCTCCCAGATGTTTTTTTTTTTATTGCATAAGCTTGGAAATCAGCTACCATGAACAGGGTAAAATATCTTCCAGTTACCACATGTTTTAGAACCTTTAGAAAGTTTTCAAGAGAAAGTTTATAGTTTCACCCTTATAAGGCAAATGACGTACCAAATAAAATTATATTTCTGATTGTCTGACGTGTTCATAATCTCTCTACTGTCTACTCCTACTCCCTGCCCAGAGCAAGCTCAGCCACAGGGTCAGACCAGGTTGATCAGGGATTTATCTGGCATGGGCTAGAAGTGCTCCAAAGAGGGGGACAACACCAGCTCCTTTGTCCCTGACCCTATTGTCTGTCCATCCTCATGTTTCCACCCTCCCTGGCCTTGCTCAGCTAACTTCCATCCAGGGTCCAAGGCCTTCTCTGCAAAGCTGCCCCTTGCTGCCTGCCCATTACCCTTGACCCAAGTGTATGGGGGCCCTGTTGGCCACTTCCTCCCACCAATACCAGTCCCTCAAAACGGCAACCTTGTCCTCATTCGCATCAAATGGTCTCTACCCTTGGCATCACCTGCAATGCTGACAGAGTACACTTTGTGACCTCCCCAGGTCATGGATAGAGATGTTAAACAGGACAGGCCCCAGTGGATACCCTGTGAGACCCCATAAGGCACTATCCTCCAGGCAGAGATGACCTAGTGCCTACCACCTCTGAGCCCAACTGCCCAAGCAGACATTCAGCCATCTGGTAGGGTACCCACCCAGACACCCTAGCTTCCAGCTTGGCTACAAGGATATTTTGGGACAATGTTGGAAGTTTTGCTGACATCCCCTGTTCTCTACTTATCCACAAATCCAGCCATTTTATCACTGAAAGCAACAAGGTTGGTCAGGCACCAACTCCTGCTCAAACCACACTGACTGTTCCCATCATCTTCTTCTCCTTCATGTGCCCAGAGATGTTCCCCAAGGGGATCCACTTCATGATTTTTTCAGGGATCCAAGTCAAACTGACTGACTGGCTGTTCCCCACACCAACTTTGTTGTCCTTTTTGAAGATGGGTGTGATGTTTGCCTTTCTCAAATTGTTGATAATCTCCCCTAATCTCCACAGCCATTCAAAGATGTTTGACACTGGCTTTACAAGGACACCATACAGGTCACTCAGGTGCCGCCCCCCCAGGCCCCACAGAACTGTAGGGACTGAGTTTGAGTAGATAATTTCTGAATCAAGCTTCAGCTATTGCTGGTCCTTTTTCTCCTTAAATGCATTTTTCTAAGAACAGAATCCTGGGAGATGTTTCTGAAGACTGTTTTGTTTTGTCTGTTTGTTTGTTTGTTTGTTTGTTTTATTAGATGCTTATTTGCAAGAGGACAAGAACATGAATTTTTTCTCACATAAAAATTTCTGTTAAACAATGTCAGTACTACAAGAAGTCTGCGTTTTATGTAGAGACTAGAGACAGCACACACATACTATATATACACATATAACCCCACACACATTTACATGACTGTTAGAACTTCATACTGGGAAATATATTCATTTTCTGACAAAAATGTTGGTAATATAAATATTTTTGTTCTCACTTATCTTCATATGGACATCCATCTTTTTCATAATACCTTTCTTATATTTAACATGCTATGA